>NC_142796.1:42698252-43055022 GCF_049724085.1 Artemia sp. Qi Xiang Cuo
AAAAAACACTGCTGCGGTTAAGGTAGGAAATGAGGTTAGCAGCTTTTGTAACCTAACCTAACCACTGCTATTAATATTTTGTATTCACGCCACTGCTATTCCCCCTTCGCCACTGCTATTCGCCCTTCGCCACTGATATTAATATTTTTTATTTACGCCACTGCTATTTGCCCTTCGCCACTGCCATTCCCCCTTCGCCACTACTCTTTAAAAAAAAAATATTAAAAAGACCGGCATGAACGCTATCTATAAAAGAACTTATAAGGTTGCAATTTAAAAAGACTTGGTGATATTTAGAAACTTTTTCTCTTTTGAGGATTTTTAGAGGAAAGACTTGATGATAAAGGTTCTCCCCTTGGATAATATAAGAACTAGGATCATTATACATATTTTAAAGTAAGAATTGTTTTCTTAACATGTCTCCTTATGAGGTGTCCCAAGGCTAAACAAATACCATCCTGTTTTGGATTGGCAAACATTATTGAATTTTAACCACAATCATAATAAAGTACAGTAGTAATAAACTTAAGCATGAGACCTGAAATAATCAAAACAAAACTACAAACCCTCTCCCTCGCATTGGGGGACCTCCTCTTCCTCTTTCCATAAACCTTCCTTCATCAAACCTATGATAATCGAAGTTTCGGCGATTAAAGCCGCGATGTAGAATTCCTCTTCCCCTGGGACCTTCAAAGTTTCCTCTCTCATGATCCATTGGGCCATGCATTTCTTCATCCATGCCTTCCATAGGACCTCCATGAAAATCAGGCATTCCCTGTGGTCCTGGTTCCATTAAACCACCACGACCTCGTCCACGACCTCTGTCTAAAATTCCACGACTTCTGTCAAGCATCCCGCGGCCACGGTCCAGTATGCCGCCTCCTCTCATACCCCGACCAAACATCATGGGCATTCCAGGTGGGCGATTACCCATAAGAGGACCACCACGTCCTCCTCTAACCATAGGTGGAAAGTCAAAGAGTCCTGGTCCTGGCCCACCTAATATACTACCTCCCTTTGGCTCAATTTCTGGGGCTTTCTGACTCTCTGGATGGGTAGTTTTCTCAGTAGTAGGAGTTTCTTCAGTAGTAGAAGTTTTTTTTTTGGAGTGCTTTCTTCAGTTGCATCTGACATTATTTATCTTGTCCTAAAACAAAATAGAGAAATAGAGGCAAGAATAAGGAACAGGGCATTCAATAAAAAAGAAACAGAAAGCAGATACATCCTCATGATAAAATAGTCTTATTTCAGGACAAATTAGGTAACAAATAGTCTTGTGCCAAGATTCCTTTAATGTCCTAAGCACTATAATAGCAAATGAGAAGCACAATTCAATTCCAAATTCAATACCACTTCAAAAATACTGGCCATTACTGTGACAGTTACATCCCTATTGCAAAAAAAAGCATCTCATTTGTATGCTTTCCAATAATATCAATAAAAATGAATAAGAATTGATGATAATTACTACTATTAATTGGCATATACGTCTATAAATATGATAAGGGAGCCCCAACCGATCTTCCTACCCCATGCCAACATTTGTGAAGGTATTCTCTCCTCCAATAAATCATGTTGGACCTGCCCAGTCTATTTCCTTACTACAGTGGCTTAAACATGATATGTAAGAAATAAAGAAGTTTTTTTAGATTATGTTTAGATTTTCATATTTATGTTTAGATTCTTTTCATTTTTTCTTATGTTAGGAAAGAAATATTTTTTTTTTTTTTAGATCATGTTTATATTTTTATATTTATCTTCAGATTTTTTCATTGCTTTTTTTTTCAAAGAAAGAAATAAATTGTTTTAGCTTATGTTTAGATCTTTAGATTTTCAGATTGTTTTAGATATTTTTTGATAATTTTTTACTTAATAAATTTGTTCCCTATACTGTCCTATAATCTGCCTGTTCTGACAATTTGTGCCTTGTTCCAGTATGGCCAATCCGATTTTTTGGAGGGGGCTGGAATTTCTGTGATTTTTTTTTTACAAACTCTTAGGATTAGGAGTAAAATTTGGTTACAATTTAGATCTGCAAATTTAAAATTTATCTAATTGTAACAACCTTCTTTTTCCGTGTTCCATAGAACATGCAAAAGCGACAGAAGAGCCTCCAGAAAAATCTTATCCCCAAGTAGGGGGACATCAACACAGCAGCCCACTTGAGGGTAGATTGGAGGCTACTCACTAATGCCCTGTGTGTCTCGAGAGGCACTGGAGGTCTAAGGTAAGGTCTTTTTCCTTTCTTATTTACTCAATAGATTTTTATAAATAATAATAGTTTTTTTTATAAAACGTAATAAAATATGTGTAAAAATAAAGCAAAGAAATATGAAAAGCCAACAAAATGAAAAAAAAAACAATTGACTAGCCCAAAAACATGGATGACCATGAAATGACTCAAATTAGCAGATTTGGACACATCCTTACATAACAGGGTAACTTTGCTATTTATTAGAAACATTGAAATACTGTACTGCCTGTACACTAGAAGAGGAACTACTGAAAGATGTTATGAAAGAAGAACATAATTAATAAACTGACATTAAGATATTGCTGGTATGCCCTTTTGACAAGCCGTATACTGATGGCACGTTGTGATTCAGATTACTCTACCCCTAAAAAACCTCGCCTTCATACCCTTAGGTATAGTTGTATTAGTAGTCACAGCAGTAGTATAAGTACTCAACTAAATAGAGTTAGCCATTGCTATAATATTGTTGAAATGTCCTTTTGATAACCTATATATTTATGTACTTCTTGAAATTTTCATCTTAATGCTATTAGCCTTACAAGTAGTTGCAATAGAAATAGTAGTTGAAGCAATACTAATAGCAGTAAAACTAATAAATTTAGCAGTGGTAGTAGTATTAGTAGTACTTTCCACATATTGCCTTTTGGTCAATTGATCTTCCCCTTTAAGCATTCTTTTAAAGTTCAAACTTAATACATAAAACAATTCTGAAGATATGCTCTTTTGACAATCTACATGCACATAGTGTCTTTTGTTAGTTCGAATTTGCCATCAATATTCTCTCAATTTTTATCTTCATAGACTTCAAGTTGAACATCCCTTTCATGATGCCCTGGAAGTTTCACCTTGGCACAGTAAGCCATTCCAAAAATATTGCTGATGTGCACTTTTGACACCCTTTCCATCTTAATACTCTAAGCCTTACAAGTTGTTGCAATTGAAACAGTAGTTTAGTAGCAGCACTAGTAGTGTTAGTAGTGGTCTGCATATATTACCTTTTTGTCAATTGGTCCCCTTTAAGTATTCTCTACAAGTTCCAGCTTAATACCCATATCTATTCTTGAAATATGCCCTTTTGACAATCTGCATGGACACAGTGTGTTTTGATTTAGTTCAAAGTTCCCCCTCAATATTCTGCCAAATTTTCACCTTCATATGCATGGCCTTACTTTTACTAGTATCACAGTAGTCGTGGTAGTAGTAGGAACAGCAGTAGAAGTAATTGGGTAAAAGTACCAATTATTCAACAGTTTTTGTAAAAAAAAAAAAAAAAAAAAAAAAAAAAACCACTTTTTCTACTCCAGAAGACTTAATTTAAAGAATTTTGGTTTGGAAAGGGTTTCAATATGTAGATAAAACATCTACACATCTAACTGTATTAAAGGTTTGAAGTTTTATCAGAAAAGGGTACAAAACTCTGATTTTCTTTTAAATGGGCACATTTTAACTTACAAATTTGACATAACTAAAAATTTACCTGTTTTTGATGTAAGTCAGAACCCTATTTGACATAATACTTGGGGAATACTTGTGGACAGATCTAGTTGGAGTCACCATGCCTATTATTTTTACTTTATTTCTTTGTTTCAATTTTTTTAAATGTATAAAATACTATTCAGATAGTGGAAGCACAAAACTGAAAAAATTGCCTCAAGTATAGGGATAAAATTGGATAATCATATGGAGTGTAATTGTGTGACCTAGGTCTCTACAATATGATGTGTGATATAATAGTGTGATACAGGTCTCCTTATAAAATGCCATCTGGAATGACTCACTTTGTCTCAGCTTTAATGGTCCAGTAAAGACTTCTTTATTCTTCACAGTTAAAGTGCTGTCAACTTTTGGCCATTTTAAAGTCAATCAAACAGTTTCATCCAGTTTAAAAGTTTTTAGTTTTGACTATTCTTTGTCTGGTAAGTCTAGAATTCTTGAAATATGCATGGCCTACTTAAGATTATTAGAAGTTTGTGACACCAAGGAGTTTAACATGTTTCATTAGCATTTTGGGTGGGATAGGACTTCCACATTAATTAAGGAGGGGCCCAGAGAGAATACTTTGTATTTTACAACTTGGGATCTATTTGAAAGAAAACACGTTTAAATTTACTAAGAGAGGGTGTACTTAAAATTTATTCAATTATAAATTAATTAGGGTATTATGATCAACGAAGTCAAATACTTAAAAATAAACATGGCATGAGGCTGAGCAGCAGTTCCTCAGATGATGGTGAAATCTAGCATCAAATCAGTAAAACTAAAATTAAAAAAAAACTTTTTAAATGTTTCTTTTCAGGTGAAATATTATTACCTTAAATTGCAGTCAGGAGCAACCTAAGGATTTCTCCTTGTAGAGCTCCAGAGTAATGACTAGTTGTATAAATAAAAGTTCAAATAGGGATAAAATCCTTTTAATAGACAGTGATGATGATAACAGTGATAGAAATTCACAAAAATACCAGATATTTCAGTCACATATACTACTGATGACGGTCACTGTATATGTGACCGAAATATCTGGTATTTTTGTGAATTTCTGTCACTGTTTTCATCATCACTGTCTATTAAAAGGATTTTATCCCTATTTGAACTTTTATTTATCGTCATGGAAAGGCGGTGTGGTCTCCGAAATTATCGACTAGTTGTATGCAGGTTCACTGGTGACCAGGTGTTGTTCCATCATTGATAGCATCCCAATTGAGTTTACACTCTCTGGAGGACCACACAGCATCTAGCCTTTGTTTAAAAACATCAATGGATTTAGCAGTAAAAGTTTCATTAGATAGTTTGTTCTGATTATTGACAATACATGTTGAGAAGAATTGAGTACAGACTCTAGAAATTGTAGACTGCTTGACAAGTTTCAGGTAATGATCTCGACATGATTATAACAATTTAGCAGTTCTTGTTTGTATGAAGGTGTGAGATTCTTTATCCATGTAGGGTGTATATTGTCATAGCTGCCATTAGTTTTGGTCCTAATATGATGTATTGCATTATTCAATTCCTGGATTGAAAATGGATTAGTTATGTACTCGGATCCTGGGCGTGGTTGGTAATTTGGGTTCATAGGAATTGGGGACAGTTTGCTTTGATTATTTGATGTTAGCTTATTAACAAAAAGAGTTGCAAATAGGTTAGCTTTTTCATTATCATTGTCATAATGGGTATTATTATGTATGAGCTCATAGAGGAGTGGATTGGGGAAAGTCTTTTCCCCACAGATGGGGCTTGACTTTATGTATAATTGGCTCATGCGTTTCTCTGGAGAGATTATTTGCATAAATTTTCCAGTATTTATGTTTAGCATCTATTCTATTTCTTTTTAGATAAGATTCTGCTTGTAATTTTTTTAAATATGTAGTAGGTGATGATTTTTTTATGAATTCTGTCCTAGCTGCCTTTTTTATCCTCCATTTATTTAGGCACACATTTGTCCACCATGCTTTAGGAATTTGTTTAGGGAATGTTTTCTTAGGTGTTGTCCTGGGGATAGCATGATTAGCTGTATTTATTAGTAAAGATGTCAAGGCTTCAGCATGTGTGTCAACTGTTGTGTTAGAAATGCATGAACTTTGGGTGAAACTTTTAATTTCATCATTTAGCTTATTTTGGAACATAGACCAATTTGCTTTAGTGTTGATATATTTTGAGGTATGAGATAAAGTTTCAGCAGGTTCATTTAGGGAGCAAACTATAGCAAAGTGGTCAGTACATAGACTACCAATTTTATTTATGTAAATTTTGTTCAAAAAAAATTAATGACATAATTTGTAGGTCAATTGTGGAGAATCTGCAACTTTTGGGGTTGAAATATGTATTCAGGTTTGGAGGGGTAGCAACAGCTAATTCATTTTTATTTGAAGTCATATGCTCAATGAATTTACCAGCTTTATTTGATGGTTTATTCCCCCACAAAAGGCTGTGGGCATTGAAATCTCCACAAATAATGATATTTTTAACATATTAGAATTATTTATATAATTAAAGAAATCCTTGGCATCTGTAGTTTGGCCATTAGGGTTATAAAAGCTTATTATGTGGGTTTTTAAATTATTCAGCCAAACTCTGATACCGATTACATCAACATCATTTGCAAAATCTGGAAAATTGATGCCACAGAATTTTATATTATTTTTAACTAATAAAGCTACCCCACCTTCTTTTCTCTCTGAAGATCTATCCTTTCTGAGGATAGTATATCCCAGAGACTTAATTTGTTGATTTTGGGTTAAATGAGTTTCCTGGAGGCAAGCAATATTAATGGAATTATTATTCATAAAAGATATTAGTTCATTTAGCTTATTTTCTGTGAGTGATCTTACATTCCATTCGAGTATTGATATATGTTTTGTTGTTGATTTATTCTTCATATGACTATGTATCAATGTTCAGCTTTGTTAAAAGTAAAGCAAGATCTTTTTTTTCTTGAATGAGCATATCATCTGGGATGTAGATTTTTGTCAATTCTGCAATGATTTTTGTTTTCTGTAGTTGATGTATGTTCATGGCCTGAACTGCATTACAGTTTAGAATGAATAAGCATATATTTGGGGATTGCATTTTTGGTTGTGCATCCTGTTTGTCGGTTAGGGGATTGATTCCTGGTAGTGTTTCTGGTTTGTTTCTTCTTGGGAGGGGGGGGCCAGGCTGACCTCATCTCACTGGACAAGGAGGCATGTTGGCTTGGTGATTCCTTCTGATAGGGATTTGAGCTAGGGGGCTTAGAAGATGGTGTTTTATATGGGGTGCTTGATGCATTGGGGGCGTTTGACTTGGGGGTTTTGGTTGGTTTCATTACATGCTTTATTTGGTATTGTTGGGCAGCATTTTCTTCCATTGCTGCAAAGGGGTATGGAATGGCCTTCTCTGTTGATATTTGGAGTGTTGGAGCTCTTTTCTTGTATGCAGGGCATAATGATTTATTTGTAGATTCATGTGGGCCTTTGCAATTGATGCATGTAGGCTGAGTGTTGTTGCAAGTTGTCAGCTCTTTAGGATGGAAAGCTTTACAATAACTACACTCTCGGATAATTTCATTGCATTTGTTTGTCGTGTGTCCCAGTTTGTGACACTTCTGACACTGGATAGGCTTATGTTTGTATTCCTTGTGTGGTTTGATTTGCCCAAATAGGAATAATTTTTCTGGGATATTAATTTTTTCCTTCAGTGTGAATAAGAAGGATCTACTAGTTTTTAGGCCATTTGAGTTAGGTTTGCCAAGTTGGGTAACATCCTCAACTGGGATTGTGTTTCCAGCCCTATCTGAGAGGCCTTCTTTTAACTCCTGAGTGGATATCTCTGGGGGAACATTATAAACAACTATTTTTGTTGGTGATTGTTTTGGGTTCCAATTAGATGGAATAATTTGGGTATTCAGAAGGTATTTTAGGTTGATTATTGTATCTGCTGATTTCTGATTTTCTACAGCTATTAGTAGAGATCCATCACGGTTAATATTAAGAGAGAACATTGATTTTAGCAATTTAAAAATTGCAAATTTTATTGCAGTGATCATTTTTATTTCAAAGGGGGTAGTAGGAGTAATTTTAAGGTAAATTCCTAATTTTTTGAAGGGAGGATCTTGGGCAGGGAGAGGGGAAATGCTTTTGGTTGGAGAGATTTTTTCCCTTTTTTTAGAGCTTCTAGAAAGGACTTCATGCATCCCTTTATCCTCATTTATGGTGACATTTGCCACTACACTTATCATTGTCCTTGTCTCCGAATTAAAGACATCATTTGAACTTATAGATAGTGTGCATGACTAGCCAAGATCTTTCACTATGACACTTTCACTGGAATTTGATTTGGGATCTGGTGGGACTTTTTTTTTGGAGGACTTCTAAACATTGCCTATTGGAAAAAGCTTTAAACAAACAAAAAAAAACTAAAACAAGAAGGAAAAATAGAATGATATAAGACAGTCTGCACTATACTATGGGGAGGAGAAACACCACAGTATAGCCCTGAGGATGAGTTGAGCAGGATTGGTTTGGTACAACTGCTGATTAGAAGTGATAATAGTTCACAAGAAAATATATTTTAATTTTCTTATAAGGTTGCTGTTGTCACATACTGTATTGGAAATTGATGTTGTGCAGCATTGTCTACTCTAAACTACAAGAGAATGGTCCCCTTGATCATACCCATCTGGGGTCACTGTTAACAAGTGGTCTTAAATTGCATCTGTCCTAGAACTCTCCTAGTCAGAAGGCATATCACTAGGCCATAAACACAGTCACAACCTTTTTTTATATATTTTGTGTAAATTTTACCAAACATATCCAACATTAGACCTTATTTTGCTCCAAAGTGTGAATTAGGGTAATAGTGTAGCTTATACAGAACTCAATTGATAGCTGCCTAGTTGGCTAATTTCAACTCAAGTTTATATATAAGCAGAATCTTAATAGCTAACTAGTTAGCTAATTTAAAGTCAAGTTTGTATATAAGCTGGATGTTTATAGCCAACTAGTTAGCCAGTTCTATTGGCTAATTTAAATTCAAGTTTATATATCTATTGGATCTCAATAGCCAATGAGTTGGTTAATTCTATAGTATATATATATATATATATATACATATATATATACATATATATATATACACACATATATATATATATATATATATATATATATATATATATATATATATATATATATATATATATATATATATATATATATATATATATATATATATATATATATATATATATATATATATATATATATATATATATATATTTATATATTTATGTATTTATATATATATATATATATATATATATATATATATATATATATATATATATATATGTTCAGAACTCTACTGAAAGCTGACTAGTTTGCTAATTTAAACTCAAGTTTATGTATAAGTTGGATCCTAATAGCCAACTAATTAGCTAATTCTATTAGCAGACTAGATGGCTTTTTTGAACTCAAGTTTATTTATATATAAGGGGGATCTTAATAGCCAGCTAGTTAGGTAATTCTGTAGTGTATATAGAATGCTATTAATGGCTGACTAGTTGGCTAGTTTAAACTCAAGTTTATATATAAGCAGAATCTTAATAGCCAACTAGTTAGCTAATTTTATAGTTTATATAGAACTCTATTTATAGCTGACTAGTTGGCTAATTCAGACTGAAGTGCATACATCAGTGAAATCTAGTAGCTAACTGGTTTGCTAATCTTAATATTTTATAAATACACTGTCAGTCATATTAGCCACATTAGGCCTAGGCTAAGACACCCAGTAGTCGGCCACCTGCCTATTCTCGGACAGAATCTTTGATAGGAATGAATCATCATCCTATTCACGGACAAAAGTCTCTAATTCCGGTCACCTGCGATGCATTAATCATTTTAAAAACTTTTTGACATTTAAACTACTCTAATTATTGTATTATACCACCTAGAAACTTAATTTTTGTATCAAAAAATTTCTTCACAAGTAGGTTATTAATTCAAATAGCTTTGCTTGTACAGTGCTTCCTATTTTTAAATTTACTAAGAAGTGTTGAATCTTCTTATAGTTAGACATATAGAAATCGCTCATGTATTTAGTTGTTATGCAATATTGCATTGTTCCGTTCATTGATTTCCTGTTATCGGCTTTTGTCAACTTTCATGAGACGGGTTTTCGTCCGCTTGTTGCTAGGCCTATAGGCAGAACCTGCTAATTCATGATTTGGCAAATTCATGATTCATGATGGCAAACAAAACATTAAATTGTAAAAGGTTTATTAATATAAGAAATTTGTTATTTAAATTTGATTTTCTGAAAATATAATAATTCAGATTGGAATTATTAAGAAAAGGGATTATCCTTGTTATTCGATGTGGGCAGGTGCGGATCAAGTATTTTTTTTTTGGGGGGGGGGGCCAAAATTTGAGTTTCTATAAAAAAAAATTACGGGGCGCAACATAGGTTGATCTGATAAACTTGCATTAGGAGTAAGTTTAATTAACGCAATCTTGAGTTAATTAAGTAAATTATGCTCTTTTATGCTCTTTAAGAATATATCTATCATTTTTACTGGTAATTTATTTTAGCCCCCACCCCTATCTCGAGCAAATCAGGGTATTTATTTGCAAATTAGAGGGATGGTGGCGATTTTCTTTCTGTGTCACTGAGAGGTTAGTTTCAACTTCCCCCCCCCCCCCCTAATGTGCAAATATATACCCTGAATTGGTATATATAGGGGTGGGGGCTAAAATTCATTTTCAACTAAAATGGGTAAATATATACCAAATCATATTATTGAGTTAGGAATAAAGTGAAAACACCATTTGATGCCTTTTTTTTATGCTGATTACAAATATAATAATCATTTCTATCTGAAATGAATTTCAGCCCCCCCCCCTATATATGCCAATTCAGGGTATACATTTCTACATAAGGGGGGGGGGCAAATTTTGTTTCTGATGTAAATCGGAGGTAAGTTTAAACGTAACTTTAAGATAAATATTCAGATTGGAATTATTGAGAAAAGCGATTTTCCTTGTTATTCAATGAGGACAGGTGCGGATCAAGGATTTTGTTTTTTTTAGGGGGGGGAGGGCAAAATAGGTGGATCCAATAAAAAATTTAGGGGGGCACAAAATAGGTTGATCTGATAAACTTGCGTCAGGAGTGAGTTTAATTAACGCAAACTTGAGTTAATTAAGTAAATTACACTACTTCAGGCTACACTAGGGGGGCGTGCGCCCCTTCGCCCCCTCCCCGCTGGATCTACCACTGAATGAGGGGAACTGGTATTCCCCTGTACAATGTTTTCAACTATGCGAGATTTCAATGGTATACTTTTCACATTGATCTGACACTCATTTTGATGTGTTTTAGGCTTTTTTTAGAAATCACCATAAACTTTTTTTTGGAATAAACTTTTACTTTTAAAACGAACCAAAATAATAGTTACCATTCCTGAATCAATGTCCCATGGCAACTTTTTCTTAATGGTAATTTTTTTTTTCAAAATGTTTTTAATTTTTGGTTACTATGGGCTGTTGTTTGTTCTTTACTAGGTTACACCTACCTCTGCAACCATGACAGTGGTGGATCCAGAGGGGGGGAGGGGGTTCATCCCCTAGTCAGTACCTCACTCTTTAAACCAAAGATTTTTTAGTACTTTCATAAGACCTATTTATTCTAAATAACGGCCTTTGTGATTAAGGGGTCATTTTTAAAGAACTGGAACAAAATTCGAACTTTAGCTTAAAGAGGGAGGTATTGACTAGTAGGCGAGCCCCCTAATATACATATTAAAAATATATGAATGTAGAAGTTCGTTAAGTAAGTTAATTCGTAAGTTACGTATCTTTATTACTAATAAAACGTTCGTAAATAAAATTAAATAAGTTTAGAGTAAGCCATTTAACCAAATAAAAGTAAAATTAATATGCCAATTTTGTTTTAATTATTCATGTACGGTGACCCAAAATCAAAACCTGCATCAATTCAAAAACGTTCAAAAATTAAATAAAAAAACAAGTTTTTTTTAACTGAAACAACGTTAAAACTTAAACAGAAATTATTCCGTATATGAAAGGGGCTGTCCCCTCCTCAACGCCTCGTTCTTTACGCTAAAGTTTGACTTTCTCACAACTCTTATTTTTGTTAATACAAAATTCGTTAATCCCCCTCCTCGTCAGCAGCTACACCCAAAATATACTTGTTTTGCTTTGTTTTTTTTTTTTGCTTTGGCATTATTCAAGACAAATATTTAGCTTTCTACCGTGAAAAGGCGCCTTTTATTATTTCTTCGCTTTCAATCTTGTATATACTTGACTGAAATATAGCCCCTTATAGAAAAGAATACTCCGTAATCCTTCGTCCTGATGTCTTAATTTAGCTTAAATTCATTTTTGTTATCGGAATTCAATCAAAATTAAGTGCACATGCCCCATCAATATTGGTCAAACATGTTACTTCAATACATGACAATAAAGTTGTGTGACAGATTCAAACTTTAGCGTAAAGAGCGAGGCATCGAGGAGGAGACAGCCCCTTTCATATACAGAATCATTTCTGTTCGTTTTAAGTTTTAATGTTGCTCCTTACTTTCAGTTAAATTTTTTTTTATTTAATTTTGGAATGTTTTTGAACTAATGCAAGTTTAGATTTTGGCTCACCATACATGAATGACTAAAATGAAATTTGCGTATTAATTTTACTTTTTTGGCTAAATGGCTTTCTCGAATATTTTGTTCTCGTGTAACTTACGAATAAACTGACATGAAGAACTTCTATATTCGTATTTTTTATGATGTATATTAGGGAGTTTGCCCCCTAGTCGATACCTTGCTCTTTACGCTACAATTCGAGTTTTGTTCGAATCACAAACCCCTGAATCACAAAAGCCGGTTAATTAGCATAGATAGCTCTTTTGAAACTACTAAAAAAAGACTCTAGTGAAAAGGGCGAGGTATTGACTAGGGGGCGAACCCCCTCATATACGTAATAATTTCTGTTTGTTTTAAGTTTTAAGTCTTCATAGAAATGTCCCTTTCCCCAAGGAAACATCCTCCATCGAAGAATCCTCCCCCGTAACCCTTTCCTCCCACCCGTCCCCCCATCAGAAAAGAATCCCTCCTGAAACGTCTTTATACTTCCCATTAACCAATACTATATGTAAACAATGGGCAAAGTTCCGCTCCTTTCCAAAAGAAAGTAGTGGTATCAACTCACGAAAATGTAGGTCAAAGTCACGAAAACTTTTAATAAAAATACCAAGTAAATACTATTTTCATTGAAAATTCCAAATCAAGAATTTTTCAAAGTCTGTACAGGGAGAGTGGTGGCAAAAAAATATTAGACGGGGGATTGCTTGGGGGGAAAATATTTTTAAAATATAGGGGCAAAAAAGTTTTTTTTAGTTTTCTTGATGAAAATCTCAAGAAAAAGCCATTTCGAAATGAAAGTACCAAAAAGGATGTTTTTCCAAACATAGGAGGGGGGCAAAAACACTTAAAGAAGCAAAAACCCCTGCTCCCCAATTGATGGCACTGCACATAGAATATACAAGTATAAATTTTTCTGGTCCTTTTATATCTTCAAAATTCTTATAAAACAAAAAATCGCGAAGACGATTGGCCAGTGTGGTCTCAGAAATTATTTACAAAATTCTTATTTTACATCGTCATGTACAAGGAAGAAAAGAGATAAGGTTGTTTTATTTGATGTTTTGCAGATTTTTTTTTATTTGTGAATATTTCATGTGTATTTCACTATTTCAATATTTCAATTTGAATTAGTTCTTTATGAAATACAGTGAACACGCTATGCCAAAACATGAACAAAATACATCGTTTCAGTACAGACTGATTAGTGTTTATTTCCAGCTTATCTATTTTTGTTCATTGCATGCCTTGAACTTGATAACAATTAAATAAAAACAAGTTATTTTTCAAGATGAAAGTAGAGAGCGAAATTAAAATTTATACGATCGATACGATCACCCCTGGGAAAAAATAAACAAATAAACACGTATCCGTAATCTTTCTTCCGGCAAAAAATGCAAAATTCCACATTTTTGTAGATAGGAGCTTGAAACCTCTACAGCAGGGTTCTCTGATACGCTCAATCTGATGGTGTGATTTCCATTAAGGTTCTATAACTTTTAGCTTTCCCCCTTTTTTCGAAAATCAGCCAATTCCCATTAACCCATTAACCAATACTATATGTGAACAATGGGCAAAGTTCATAACTTCCAGCCCTTCCCTCGAGAACTGTGGGGTATTAAGTCATCCTCAAATATATATTTATTTGATTTTTGACTATGCTGAACCTCAAAATTTTGATTGGGTTAATTTGGGAAAAAAATTAGCTTGGGAGGAGGCCAAGTTGCCCTCCAATTTTTGAGGTCCCTTAAAAAGGGCATTAGAACTTTTAATTTACGCTCAAATAAGCCCTCTTACGATATTCTAGGACTACTGGATCGGTACGATCACTCCTGGGGAAATCAAAAAAAAATTAAACACACATCTGTGATCTTTCTTCTGAAATATGTCTAGATTTCATAGTGATTTAAAACTACAAAATCACATGAAGCATTGCAGGCGGCATGGTTATCAATCAGTGGAAACATTTTCGGGTGACAGGGCCATTTTAAGATTTAAAATTTTTCAAAATACCCTCCTTCAAAGCAATAAGATATTTTTAGATTGTGAAGCTAGGCTAGTGGATGTGAACGATCCTCGATTTCCGAATCGAATCAAAGAACATCAAGCTATTGCGGTTTCCAATGCCCACGCGCAAAGTGACAACTCTAACACAATGCAGTTGTTAGAAATAGTCAAGACGTTGGATGAGAATGAGTGCATGATCAAGGCAATGACCAAATTAATTGTCACTACAAATGGAGCTATTTCTCGTTTGAGAAATACTCATCACCCAATGTTGTTGTCCGCAGAAGACCGTCTGGCTATTAAAAATCAAAAATGTGCTGGGTTTGTAAGGGGGAATTTGAAGGGGGAGGGGTCTAAGAGGAAAGCGATTAGAGGGAAAAGAAGGGGAAAGCCAGGGATCATAATCACCCGTGGCAAGAAATATCGTCAGGGGGTAGTAATTTTCGTGGTGTAGCACATCAATCGTGCAATGGGAATGTAAGCCAGCAGTTTTTTATACCAGTTTTCATTCACAATTCAAATTATGATTTAAAATTTATTTTACTGGCTTTGGCACGTATGCACAGGGAAGGAGGGGGAGTAGATAGTCCATGGGTAAACAACTCATTTACCTACAATATTATCCCCAAAATGAGCTGAGAAGCTGGTACTTCTCGATTTGAAATGGCAGGTGGAGAAAAATGGGCATACGTGCAGGAATAAAATCCGGTTCTTAGATTCGTTTAGTTTTTTCCCCAAGGCTTTGAGTCAACTGGTTGAAGTGCAGAAAAGCGACAATTTTGATAGTTTTCCTTTGCTTAAACAGCACTTTCCAGACAGTGAAATGTATGACCTACTGACCTGTAAAGCCATATATGCATGTGACAATTACTGTTCTGGCGCACGGTTAAGCGAGGAGAAACTACCTCCAATTGAAGCATTCTATAATTCACTTACCAATAGTGAATGCACTGCCGAGGAATATGAATTTGCCGAGAGGGTTTGGGATAAGGGTAATTGTAAAAATGGGTGTGATTATTGTAGAATGTACTTGGCCAGTGACGTTTAAACTCTTCTAGATATTGTCTGTAAGAACATAGACCAAATTTATTCAGAGTTTGGATTAGATTTAGGCAATTATTTTTCCACACCACAGTTGGTGATGGAGTTGATTTTAAAAATTAGTAAGGAGGAAATAGGGTTGATCACTGATGTAGACCAACATCTTTTTGTAGAAAGATCGGTGAGGGGGGGGGGGGTATGTTTTTCATGGAGATCGCGTTTTAACAACAGATCCAAGTGGATAAGACACTGATGTAAAGTCTAATGCAGTTTTTCTTGACATGAACTCATTGCACCCCTCGGCAATGTCTCACTACTCTTTGCCGTGTGGAAACTATAAATAGCTTAAGAATCCTTGTCATATCCCAGACATTCACACCGTCGAGGAAAATGAGCCACAAGGATGGTTCTTTGAAATTGACGGGCACATACCATTCGAACTTCATGATTCTGTCAAGAATTTTGTATTCCCTTGTGTCAATAGACCAGTGACCAAGGAATCGCTTAGCCCATATAATCGATCTTTGGTCGATGATATGGGCATGCACTGGACCCCCTCCAAGCAGAAACTGTTTCCAATCGAATGAGCCTGTTTTGAAGTTTCTACGACAACGCCATCTATAAAAACCTTATATGCCCCCAGGGCATAACTTAAAACCCATGCCCTGAGGGGTGTGGGGGAGTGTCCTCCTCAAAAATATATTTTCTCTCCGGAAATCAACTACGCTGAACTAAATAGCTATTTCAAAATTTTGATTGGATGTATTTGGGGAAATGGTGGACCTGGGGGGGCTAGTTCCCCTCCAATCACTTTCGACTATTAAAAAGGGCACTACCCCTTCGAATTTCCAATCAAATGAGCCTTTTTTGAAGTTTCTACGACAACGCCATCTATAAAAACCTTATATGCCCCCAGGGTATAACTTAAAACCCTTGCTGTGAGGGTTGTGGGGGATTGTCCTCCTCAAAAACATGTTTTCTATGTGAAAATAAACTACGCTGAACAAAATAGCTATCTCAAAATTTTGATTGGATGTGTTTGGGGGAATGATGGGTCTGGGGGGGGGGGGCTAGATCCCCTCTAATAACTTTCGACTATTTAAAAGGGTACTATCCCTTTGAATTTCCAATCGAATGAGCCTGTTTTAAAGTTTCTACGACAACACCCTCTATAAAAACCTTATATGCCCCCAGGGCATAACTTAAAACCCTTGCCATGAGGGTTGTGGGGGAGTGTCCTCCTCAAAAATATATTTTCTATCTGGAAATCAACTACGCTGAACAAAATGGCTATCTCAAAATTTTGAGCGGATGTGTTTGGGGGAATGATGGGCTTGGGGGGGGGGTTAGTTGCCCTCCAATCCCTTTTGACTATTAAAAAAGGCACTAGCTTTTTGAATTTCCAATCGAATCAGCCTTTTTTTGAAGTTTCTACGACAGCTCCTTCTATAAAAACCTTATATACCCCCAGGGTATAACTTAGACCCCTGGCCCTGAGGGTTGTGGGGGAGTGTCTTCCACAAAAATATATTTTCGATCTGGAAATCGACTACGCTGAACAAAATAGCTATCTGAAAATTTTGATTGGATCTGTTTGGGGAAATGATGGGGGTGGGGGGTGGTGAGGGGGGCTCGTTGCACTCCAACCACTTTCCAATATTAAAAAGGGCACTAGCCCTTTAATTTCCAATCGAACGAGCCTGTTTTGAAGTTTCTACGACACCGCCATCTATAAAAACCTTATATGCCCCCAGGGCATAACTTAAAACCCATGCCCTGAGGGTTCTGGGGGTTGTCCTCCTCAACAATATATTTTCTATCCGGAAATCAACTACGCTGAACAAAATGGCTACCTCAAAATTTTGATTGGATGTGTTTGGGGAAATGATGGGCGTGGGTGGGGGCGGGGGGATAGTTACACTCCAATCACTTTCGACTATTAAAAACGACACTAGCCCTTTAATTTCCAATCGAATGAGTCTGTTTTGAAGTTTCTACGACAGCGCCATCTATAAAATCTATATCTTTAATCTATATCTATATCATCTATATATATATATTTTCTACCCGGAAATCAACTACGCTGAACAAAATGGCTATCTCAAAATTTTGATTGGATGTGTTTGGGGTAATGATGGGCTTGGGGGGGGCTAGTTGCCCTCCAACCATTTTCGACTCTTAAAAATGGCACTAGAACTCTCGATTTTCAATCGAGTGAGCTCCCTTCAAGGGGGCTGATTTACACTTCAGATGAAAGGTCTAGCTTTAGATTTGCCACCACATTCAGAAAGTAGACATCTTGATCCTTTGTTAGTGATATTTCGATGGTTTGTCAATATAGAACATGTAGCAAGCTGCGTTTTCGTCGTTCGGTGATGCTAAGCTATAATCCGGTGTAGCAAGCTTCGTTTTTGATGCTTGGTGTTGCCAGGTTAGCTACCCATTTTGTCCTTTTTTCTGATACGACTGAAAATTCTAATTAGGCGAGCAGAAGAAAGGCAGTTACCCGTCGGAAGCACCGTTGTACCTGCCAGGAGTCTCCCTTAAACTCCGGGGATCAGGTGAACGGTGACTGCCGCTTTCCTTATCATTCAGATTCTCGCCTCATTGTTAAATCTGCGGGTGGGATTAGGAGCATAAGCAATGATCTTGTATGTAGCCCAGTGTTGAATCCTACGGTAAATAAAACAGGAAACGCATACGATGACATAATGCTGAAAGCGGTACAGTATTTCGAAGCAGAATAGTTTTGAAGGTGGAAGAGACAATATGGCAATTAGGCATCTTCTCAACCCACGCTTCTGATCATTCCTAGCCGGTCGATATAGTAAGTGATCTGCTAAGAGCTTTTTGACCGTACGACAAGAACAATCGAAGGGTCACTCCTGACTCAAGACAATCGACCTTACCTGAATCAAGAAAGCACCAGAGCCAAGCAGGCCGACCTAATCTGTGATTCTCAAGTAACCGCCAAAAAGATTAGGCAAAGCTGATGTACGTAAAGACTATTTAGAACGTGTTGGCAGTGGTCCCTGCTCACTCATAGTGAATTTAAAGTTTTGAACAAATAATGGAGGGTCGTTCTTGACAGCAAGCAGGCTGCCAAATCCCTCAGAGAAGCACTGAACAAAGCTACTAATCGGGACACCAAAATCACGAATCCTACTTATCATGGTATAATAAGCGGTGGCCGTCGTTTACCCTCCCCCCCCCCCCGTGGAAAATAAGGCTTTTCCAATTTGAGAATTTTATTTGAGTTTTGTTGTCTTTTTTATTTTCCGTAGGGGGAAGGAATTTTGGTACTTGTGTATTATACATCACTCACTCAAGTTTACGCTGTGTAAAACTCAAGAAAAAAAAAAGTTTCTTTGTTAGTTTCTTTCAGCTTAACGTGAGACAAGACAAAGAAAAATGATAGAATAGATGGGGAACATATAATTTGGGCTATATGTTTGCAAATAAGAGGGGGGGGGTTAAAGTATTTGGACAACATGAAGTAAGAAAACAATTCTTACTTCATAATATGCAGAATAATTTTGCCTAACACATATTGCATGCAGACCCGCTAAAATTTACCTCCCCCCCTGATATGCAAATATATGGCCCAAATTTGTTGCTAAAGTAACGAAGAAACTAACAAAGATACCGGCTTGTTCTCGAATTTTACACATCGTAAACTTGAGCGAGCGACATATAATACAAAACTACCGGAATTTTTCATGGAGAGAGAGCCGGATTTCCCGGTATTATTTAAAAACGATCAGAAATTAAATTAAAAAAAATAAGTTATTTCAACTAAAAGTAAGGAGCGATCCGAAAACTTACAATAAACATAAGTTTTTACATATATGAAAGGAGTTGTCCCCTCCTCCTCAAGACCTTGGTCTTTACGCTAAGGTTTTGACTTTTTGTCCTAATTCTTTAAGAACAATTTCTGTAACACAATGGCCGTTTAATTAGAATAATAAGCTTTGTTTTAAAATAAAAAAAAACTTTAGCGTATAGAGCGCGGTCTTGAGGAGGAGGCAACCCCTGTCATATAATCAATAGTTTCTGTTCGTTTTAAGTTTTTATGTTGCTCCTTAGTTTCAGTTGAAAAATTTGTTTTTTTTTTAATTTAATTTTTTATAGTTTTTAAATAATGCCGGGAAATCCGGCTCTCTCCATGAAAAATTCCGGTACTTGTGTATTATACGCCACTCACTCAAGTTTATGCTGTGTAAAACTCGAGAACAAACCGGTTTCTTCGTTACTTTAGAAATAAATTTGGGCTATATATTTGCACATTAAGGGGAGTGGAGGTAAAGTATAGCGGGTCTGCATGCAAAATGTGTTAGGTACAATTATTCTGCATATTAGGAACTAAGAACTGTTATCTGACTTCAAACTTCCCAAATACTTTACCCCCCTTATGCGCAAATATTTGGACCAAATTATATATTTCCCATCTATTGTGTCACTTGTCTTGTCTCACGTTAAGCTAAAAAAAAAACTAACGGAGACAATGGTTTGTTCTCGAGTTTTACACAGCGTAAACTTGAGTGAGTGGCGTATAATAGACAAGTACCAAAATTTCTTCCCCCTACGAAAAATAAAAAACAAAACTCAAATTTGGAAAGCTTTATTTTGCACGGGGGGAGGGTATATTTTTTTTGGGGTGGGTATTTTCCGGGGGGAGTAAACGCCTAGAACCATAATAAGGTGTGTTCCCAACAGGGTGACCCCTGATGACGTTTTCTCTCTGATAACGAATTGTTCGAAAGTTGAAACGTTTCGAGGAACACGTTCCTACTAGCTATCATTCGACAGCAAAGACGACATAGTGAAAGTTATGAGCAGCCCTCTGACTTTGATACGAGCGGTATCTAATTGAAGAGTTTTGTTCCCTTCCAGTATGGTGTTTCCAATGTCAAGATGACCATGTTCTTAAGACCTGCATAAGCCCAGTCCATTGTTCCTGCTGTGCAGAAAATCATGCAAATTCTAAGAACTGACCCTGTACAGTTCCTCTAAAATGTGTTTAGTGTAAACTTGCAGACCATCCTCATTATAGTGTAAAATCTCCTGAAGTAAGAAACCTAATGAAAAGTTCATTAACTGTTTTGAACTAAAGGTGACTTCTTTGAATGTTAACGGTGGTATTCTAAACAAGCTCCCG
Source organism: Artemia sp. Qi Xiang Cuo (assembly GCF_049724085.1). Classification (NCBI taxonomy): domain Eukaryota; kingdom Metazoa; phylum Arthropoda; class Branchiopoda; order Anostraca; family Artemiidae; genus Artemia; species Artemia sp. Qi Xiang Cuo. The sequence continues at coordinate 42,718,840 of NC_142796.1, forward strand.
CCCATTGAAATTCAAATTTGCTGAAATGACGTTTTGCGTATTCAGGAACACTTCTTGTCAGCCGATTCCCTGTCTATTCTAAAAGTTAATGACGGCATCCGTGTATTTGTTGTTCCTACGAAGCGTTCGAGCAGAGGAAGGCCTTCGGAGAGAGTTGCAATTCTTCTTCGTCATCATCTCCCAGCATCCTTAAGCGTTGAGAATGAATTTTTCGTAGCAGTTAAACTCTTAGATCTGATTATTTACTCATGCTACTTACCGACTAACTACCAGGACCTTGAATCTGAAGAAATTCCATTCAACCTATAGTAGATTTAAGTAGCTGCTCGTAGCACTGTTTGGTCCAGTCAATTCCGTGATAGAGAGCGGAGGCGCTAAATTCGACCTTACACAGCAAGATGATCCGCAATCTCAAACATTTCTATCTGCTCTACACGAGCAATGACTATGAATTATTAACTGGCAATGACTGCACTTACATACATCTTTACAATTCAGGAGCTACTAGTTCGCTTGACTTTCAGCTATGACTGAGCGGTGTTACTGCTGTCAATCTGAGCCATGTCGATCTAAGCATTGTGGCCTCAGACCCCTTTACCGTATCAAACTGTTTCATTATTGACGACTTAATTCCCACAAATATTAAGCCAGTCAAAAAGTGACAATGGAAGTGCAACTGGAAAACAATTGACGTGTACCTCTTTCAATCAGTACTGGACTTAGTTGTAGATAAAATGAGGATATCTTTCTACCTATTGCAGCAGTCTCTGATGCTATCCGACAGAAAGGCAGAGCTCCAGGACAAGCCTTGCGCTGAGTCGAGCATGCAGCAGCACCAACTCGAAAAGCTAGAGTTGGCTCTTAAGTTCCAAAATGGTCACTAAAATCCCAACTGGACAAGGAATGTAGACAATCCCAACTAGTTCTAGACAAGGAATGTACTAGGGCTTTAAAACTTTAGGCATGTAATTAATCGTATTTAATGATTATCGTAAATTAATCGTAATTAATGATAATTAATCACCGAAAAACGTCACTAGGCCCCGCCTCTTGCCATCATAAATTATAACCACTCGACTTGGAATACATCCTTGCTGAAATCGGTTCCCGAAATCAGCTATGTGTGCCTAGCCCTTTAGTCAAGAATACTGAAAAAAAAAGTTTATCTTTCAATGCACCTAAGTGAAATTCTTACTTTTGGCTGGTTTAAGGCTACGACAAAAGGAGAGCAGCTATGAAGTCAAAATGTTTCACCATCTGAAGTACTAAATTACTTCTTCCTCGACAAATTCATATAAATGTAAGTAAATCTGTACCCATATGACAGTAGCTCGGCGCGGGGGGGGGGGGTCAACGTCTTTGCGGTTAAATATTGAAAAGCGCCATCGTTTACCCTTTTCTACACATAAACGTACTTTATGGCCATGGGTGCTCGCCTCAGCTAAACTATCAGTTCGGCGAAAAGTTGTTTCACATAAAATTCTGACTTGAAAATAGCCCGTTATGGGGTTATGTAAACTCCAAAATCGGTTATCTTTGGCTTCACAGGACTTAAAAATAAAAAACAACAAAATCTTCAAAATTAAGCAGTGCTTTACTCCTAGTAAGAAGACAAAATAAAATAACACAACTCAAATATAAAATAAACACCCTTTCCAAATACATACAAGTTTGAGACGAAGAGTAAAAACATAGAATAACCCTTGAATAAGGGTTCACAAGAAAGAATTTTAAGGAGATTGGAACTTCATGGGAAGTGATGAAGCATGAAGCTTTGAATAGACAGGAGGGAGGAGCATTCGCATCTATATTGGCATAAAGTTGTTAGGTGGCGCTGTGAATTGTTGCCGCTAATAGTAGTATTTTTTCGATTCTTAATTAAAAACAAAAACCAAAAAAACGCATCAATTATTTTTTGGCCGTTTCTTTTCTGAAAAATAGGTTACATTGCCGAAAAATTAATCTTCTAGAACGGTTGAAGCACATAGGTAGACACACATCAATCCTTGGGGTGGGGAAGGGATTAAAACAATTTTTCCTAGGAAGAGGGTACAATGGAGATTGATCCTCCATTTTGCGATTCTTTTTAGGGGGACGGGGATATTGAGATAAATCGTGCTACTTATACTATTCTTGATATTGGCAATTTTATTAGTCTCAGTCCAAAGCAACAATACCAAAATTTAAATATACTAGCTTCCGGCAATAATACGACATAGCGTCGCTGTTACGCCCAAATGTCGAATCTGATATTTCGAAACTTCTGAAAGAATAACCAAAAATCATTTGCTGAGTTGCATTAAAGGGGAGCCTTACCAATGCAATCTATGTTCAAATATTCTTCGATCTTCCTGCTCTTCATTATCTTGATGACCTGCTCTTTGACAACAACTTAGTAAAACGTTTTTGGCAATTACCTCAGGTGTATGTAATAATCTTAGACATGAGGTTTTAGAAGTACAAGGTCCTTCGATGCTCTTGCTTTACATTATACTGCTGACCATTTAAGTAGTCTATTGACTTAAAATTGATTTGTTAAATTATTTCTTCACAAAACGGGTACAGCTTAAAGTAAACATTTAATAGGGTTGTATATCGAACCTAAATAACAAAGCTAAACATTGGAATAAAATTGACAAAACTTTCGAAATTCTGTCAATTCTTTTAATGCATTGAAAATTAGCACTAGCAATGTTGTTAAAACACAACAAACAATGCTTTTCAGAAAATTAGACTATTTCAGTTTTCAGGATTTGGCTTTGTTTTTAATATGTCCAAGGTCGTATCTGAAGATTTGAATCTCATAAAAATAGCCAAAAACTGTCATAAAATTAGTCAAAAAAGCGAGTCTCGGACACTAGATAAAAAAGAAAGAAAAAAAAATTCATAGCGTAGAGTGCTTTGTGAGGACCAAAGAAAAAGTTGTTTACTCCCTTCCCCAAAATTTTAAGTTCTCACAACCCCCTCCCATAAAAAAAAGAAACAATTTATAAAAAGTTTAAGTCGATACCCGATCTGTGAGACGGAGATTGTACACTTAAAAAACTAAACCTATTTTAATGAATCGTACTGGCTGAACACAATCTCTACAATAAGGAACAATCCCTTGCTTTTAGGCAAAAAAGTATGCCCTTTTCAAAAATCAATTCACTTATCTGATTATAAAAATCTCCGCTCTCTGGGAAAACTGTTACCTGCTATATAGCATCTATAACACCATGGCACAGTTTCCTGATCAGCAATTGGCTGAAAAACGTCACTGACGTAGGCTGTCATACATATAAGATAAGTGAATAGAATACGGTTGCAAGGCCTTCTAGCTTCCTCTTAACATTTTATTATTATTATTATTATTATAATTTTATTATTATTATTTTATTATACTAAATATTATTTTAATCAAAACCTAGTGCTAGGGGACTGAGTTTCGCTCACTGAAAAGAAACACAGTTTTTTAGTCTCTTTCACAATACAGCCTTAATTCCATTCGGTGTAAACAGTAATAGCACTGGGGTGCAGGACGTCCAGGTATTTCTAACGTCATTCCAATGAATTTTTGTTCAAAATTAATGAAGGCCCTAAACGAATTTTCCCAAAGTCATGACCAATCTAGATCGTTTTTTTTTACACTGGAAAAGGAACACTCTTATCAAACGAAAAATAAATAACAAGCAAAGCTTGGTCCCCTGGTATACACATTATTATTGTTATTTTCTGCCACAATGCGTAGCATTTAACACAAAAACATTAAGAATCAGAGACTCACTTCGCAGCTATCAAACGGGAATGTCTTTCTCTAAAAGGTCAAAATTAACTAATTTGTCAAATTGCGTTTGAAACTCCTTCTACTTGTGCTCAAGGCTTACAACCTTCAGGGGTCTCTAATTTCAGTCAGCGCAGACGATCTACGAAAAATATTAAGAGGTTGGGCGGGAAAAACGAATTTTCCCAAAGTCATAACCTATCTAGATCCTTTTTTTCCTACCAGAAATGGAATAATCCGAGAAAAAATTTACAGATATATACATTTACTGCTCAATTAATAGGATGGAAATAAGCAATTGATTTAAAGCAATCAATGGGGCTTGTTTTTGTCACGCGAAGACATCAAATCAACAAGTTACAGTTTAAAGTTCTACTGATATATTTCAATGTAGAATAAGTTTTAGTGAAACTGTACACTCAAAGAAGTTTCTTTCTCCTTCTAAAGGGTAGAAATTATGCAAAATAAATCACCATATAACTTCACAATTCTTCACAGACTGTTACATATTTCATCACTATTACCAAGGTAGAAATCTTTAACCGTCAATTTCCCTTATTGTTTATCAAGATCGGTGACCATAAGCCCCAAGTTTTTTGACAGTGACAAATTTAATCGTGTACTTCTTCGTCATACAATCGGACATCACTTTTGAGGGGTTTTGGGTTCTTTTTAGGAATTCTCGCGTTTCTATCAGTTAAAGTTACTGTTCAATTGAATCCAAAAGGAAAGTACTATTCGCAAAATAGTGTAATTTTGGTAATTTTTACCAAAATAGTGATTTTGCTTTTTAACAGCGTACAGCTATAGCCGCAACGGTGATTAGCTTTGAGGATCTCTAAAGCTTCCATCTTTTTTTACTTTTGGTTTGCTATAACGTTTGATTCTAGAAGAACATTTTTTTTTATTTTCAGTTTTGTTGTAACATGATCACCTCTTTCCAATGAATTATAAAGTGTTGCAAAATGTTCCAAGTTTTTTTACTGAAATGGAAGTTTTTACTGAAATGGTTAATCAGGCAGCAGGAACAGCACACAATCATCCTCCTGAGAGGCTTATTCCATCAAAGCGATTTATCGTCTTATTCAAGATTCCCCTAGAATTCGCCCTCCCCCCTAATTTTTTATGATTTGGCACCACTGACCTGAAAGAATATGTTGCTGTTTAAAAACTACTCTTCCGAAACGTTTGACATATTTGTGGCAAAAAAGCGCTAAAAAAGGGTCTTGGGAAAATCCGAACACATTCGGATTTCGGAGCGAGAGAAAGAGGAGTAAAAAATTCCAACAGAAAAATAAAAAAAACTATAGGAATAATTGTGAAAACTTGGGGAAGAAGAAATGGGTTCAAAGTCCCCTAACCCCGGCGCATGTGTCAGTTTCAGAAAATTACATGTAGAGTATAGCAGATTGACTTAAACAAACCGACAAATAAACAATACATTAAACAAATCAGTCCCATATGTAAATACAAAGTTAGGCAAATTTTCAGGCTTATCTAGATCACACTTCATCGCAAAAAAAGACAAAAATTGAAGGACTAAGATTGAACAAATTGCATTTAAAAGAGGAGAAAGAAACAAAAAGACTAATAGGTTAACTTTTTAAACATATGATTTTTATAAGAAAAATCTGAAATAAACTTCAGTTATGCGACTGAGATTAAAAGACGGCGAAAAATTACTAGCCTTCTCAAAATCAAAAGACATTGACTGTATAATTTCGTTTCGCTAAAATGTCGCTGAAAAACTTAAACTTTAAAGTGGCTTATAGCTAAAAGGAAAAATGAATCAGCAGACAAATTTATTGAATAGAATTTAAGTGACCCATATTTAACTGGAATCCAACTAAAATGAAAACATCATGCTATAACTAATTAATTTGAAATATATACAGCTAATTTGAAAAAGCAGTTAGCCCTTAAATGGGGAGGGATAAGCTTATAAGAAACGTTTAATGAAAATTGGAACTTCGTTAGAGGAGGGGGGGGGATAGAGTGGGACTTTGACAGGATTTCGGCGGAGAAGGAGCGTGCGCAGCTATATGAGTACCAGGTGGCTTATTGCTACAGCGAGCTGTTTGTAATTAAAGCAACTTTTGACCTTCTGGTAGGGAGGCACGTTACCCTATGACCCCTCCCTGTATCCGCCCCTGTTTGTAGTAATAGCAGCAATTTGAAAAAGAAATTAAGCAATGATACTGATAAAATTATTACATCCTAAAGTAGAAGTTTACGAAATGCGAATAACCTCAAATCACACCTTCTAAAATGGGAAAAAATTTATTATCAGGCGAATTCCATTATCAGCAGTTCATATACGTCCCTTAATCCTAAATTTAAGAAGAAAAAAATGACAACTGATGCATTTACCATAAGGATTCCGATTAATGTCTTTTGATTTTGGACATCCGAATTAGGCCAACTCACAACTATGAACTTGCACAAAGATAGATCAAATACTGAAAAAAATCACACCAAACAAATCATTATCCAAATAACCTACTTTAACGGTGTAAATCCAGTCATAGGAGGGGGAGGAAGGGGTTGACTCCTTTCTCCTTCTTGTGCAGGCTGAGGCTTGCGGTTTAAAGCACAAACATATTTTCTCTGTCTATTAACATTTGCAGCACTAGCTTTAACACTTTGTGGTACCCTAGTCGGTGGAGGCTGGAAATCCAGCACTTTGGTTCCTGCAATTCCAGCACTGGATTCAACATTTCCTGGAGATTCAACACTTTGGTTCGCTAAAATTTGGGATCTTGGTGCTAGTGGAGCAGGAGGCAGTACAGGAACACTTTGTACACCCCCAACAAATTGATTCATTGGAGGTTGGGATCTGGAGACTTCTGGTGCTAGAGGCAACAGAGGAACACTTCGTGGAGGCCCAAAAGTCTGACCTGTTGGAAGAGCAATATGGGATACTGGGGCTGAAGGAGTATACTGAGGAACAGCATTTATTATTCCTGCTTGGGTTTGACTGATATTGACTGCAGAGTCCGGTTGGAACTGAGCTTGTGGCTCCACAGCAGGGATAGAGTCAGGACTTATACCCAGATCAGAATAAATCTCCTTCAAGATTAGCAATACAGTATCTTCTGACTGCCTAAAACAAAATTGATCGATATAGCTCATCTTCTAAAATATACTTAATATTTTCCATGAAGGGAGAGAACTAAGGAGACAATATATTCCTGTGTTCTCCGTATAAAATTGTTCCCGTTTCAGAATATATTCTATGAGTTTTGAATCTTAGAAGTCAGGATATATCTAGCTCCAAAACGTAAAGACTAAACTGTACTAGATAGGTTTATCTCAAACAATGCTAGTGATGATCAAAATTTTTACTTCAAAGTATGATGTTTAAATTAGTGTACAGTATATTTTTTCCGGTTTTAGAATTCAGTATTTCATTCACAAAAACCCATAAAAAGAAAAGAAGTAATAACAAAAATCACATTTTAAACTTGAATAGATCTAATATGTAAAAATTGATCAATTCTGCAAAACTCTCAAACTTTGCAACCGAAAAGAGACTTGGCCATTCCAAGCTTTGATCCTTAGCCTCTCCTAAAACTTGACAAAGACCTGAGCATTGCAAGTGGCAGTGCTGCTATGGAAGGAACTAATCATTTTCGAAATGGACAGACATACCTACACCAATTGAAATCGGTTTAGGTATCATTAGATCGATCAACAGATCTGTTTAAGTAAGTTTAGATTACATTACATTGGTTTAGATCTGGGGTTTGAAACCCCAGCCCGTGAAATTTCAGAAATACGGCCCCGCTTTTTTCAATGGACGCCCTTATTTCGCAAGAGCCAGGATTGTCAATAAAAGTCCTATTAGCTAACATAGCATCAGTTTTAATTTCCGTTTCTTGTCATCTATTCTCTTTTTTTTGGATTGAATGTGGCCACTTTATTGTCATAGTCTTTCCTTTTATTAGTATAAACCCAAAGCGCATGAGTATGTAAGTCGTCCGTACTCTCTGTAAATCCTTGTGGGTAGGTTGTCTGACCTACGATGTTGTAAGGACAGGGTTTTCTCCTTTTAGAAGAATAACCTTTAAACCTGCCTGAAATTAGATTATGCTAATGATTTAAGCATCTTATGTGAAAGTCTTTGCCAGTTCACGGTGCTAGAATAGGTTTGAAAACTAATTTTCAGAAGACTTGTATCTTGGTAGTATAAAAGACAGCGCAATAGCGCTGCCTAAGTAAAGAACGATGTTGGCACAATCTATTATTTATTAGTAAAGACGGTGGACGCAGTGAAGATGTTAAAAGTAGAATAGCCAAGGCCCAAGGTATTTTTTCACGGTTGAAAAAAGCTTTAAGAATAGGAAGATAAGTCTGCGAACCAAGATCCGAATATTAGAGTCTACACTGATAACAGTGGTTAAATACGCTTCTGAAGCATGGGAGCTTGACAAACGGATGAAGATTTGCTAGACGTTTTCCAGAAAAATTGCCTACGTCATGTTTTGGGTACCAGACTGACTGACCGTATCTCAAAAGTAGGCTGTAAGAAAAGTGTGGTTCAATCCTGCTTTCTAGGGATATAATGATAGAAAGGTTGATAAGGCTAAGGCATGCTCTGCGGATGAAGGATGACAGATTGCCAAAGATTGTCCTTTTCGGCCAACCGTCTAGGGCTAAACCGAAAGCAGGTCGTCCTCAGTTAGGATGGGAGGATGTCGTAAGGAGCGATTTAAGGGAAATGGGAACTTCCTAAGAGGGTAAGAAGAGGGAGGCTTTGAATATATTGGGATGGAGAAGAAGCGTGCATAGCTGCGTTGGCTGGCCTCAGGCGACTTGGTGCTGCGGTGAGTTGTTAGTAGAAGTTGTCGTAGTAACCTTTAAATTAGTTTATACTACATTTGAATTACACTACATTGCAATGAATTTCCTAAGATATTTATGTTTACATAAACAAGGGGGAATAAACAAGCTTGCGCCCTCATCCCCTCCCCCCAGAAAAAGAGAAAAGAAACACATAATAAATTAAAACATCCCCAAAGTCTTTCTAATCTTTTTTGAACCGTCTGTTTTAAAAATATTGACAAGCTTAGTCATGACCGAATCGTACATGAAGCGTTGAATAGTCAAGCCAATTGGCATTATCAACATATTGCCATTTTCTGCTTCAAATGTTCCCTGGACATCCAGCACAAGGGCAACAATCGAGGGGGAACAGGTGAATCCCCATCGATTTTTTTTTATTTCCAAACTTCCAAATTTTGTAATATTGTAGCCTAACAGAAAAATAGTTGAAAAAACTTGCACCTAAAGGTCATAACTACACATTTAGACACTTTAGGCGTAACAGTCTCTTGCAGACTTGTTCGAAAGGAATCAATCATTTCGGTAACAGGTGGAACTTACGCCTCCCTCTTGATCAATCCCTGTAACATAATCTCCCTTAGATTCTCCCTCCTTTATAGGCCATAGAATCTTTGAACTGATTAATGCAATATATTTAATGTCAGCTCATTTCTGTATTAGTAAATCTTTTCTAATTAAAACCTAACATCAAAATACGAAGAAAAAACTTTTGAAACAACTATGAAAAAGTTAGGCTGGCTTAGCCTGTCACAAAGACAAACTTATCGGTTCTACTTTATTTAGGCTAGTAATGCTTTTCTCATTTGGATAGGCTAGTCTTAGCTCATTCAGCTTGTCAAAGAGACAAAATGTTACCGCAAAAAAAAAATAAAAATAAAAATAAAAATAAAATAAAAACTTAATGGGTCCTAAAACAAGTAACTTACTAATTGAACTCGTCACTTCGATTAAAATCTGGCATTTTGATATATATATATATATATATATATATATATATATATATATATATATATATATATATATATATATATATATATATATATATATATATATATATATATATATATATATATGTATATATATATATATATATATATATATATATATATATATATATATATATATATATATATATATATATATATATATATATATATATATATATATATATATATATATATATATATATATATATATATATATATATATATATATATATATATATATATATATATATATATATATATATATATATATATATATATATATATATATATATATATATATATATATATATATATATATATATATATGAAATATTTGAGAAATTTGGTATATAACCGAAGTGTTGCTTTAGCATTCAATTTCACCAGTTTCTTTACAAAATTCCTACTTCCTCGATTTTATTGTTCTTGAGATCGTTTTCCTAATGTATCTGACCTTACATTTGACGTGAGGACAGTTTTGTTTTATATGAATAGAAAGAGAAGAAAGAGGACGCGTAAAAAAAGAAAACAAAAAAGTAAAGTACTGAGAAGCGAAAGGAAAAAAGAAGAGAAATAGAAGTAGGTAAATAGGAGAAACTTACTGAAAACGAATTGGTCATGAACGAATAAAGTCGGCAAATAAAACTAAAAGGAAGAATTGAGAGAAAGAACAAAGGTGATATAATCAAGTGATCATTACCCAACAGAATCATGGATTAAGTAAACAAAAATTACTGAAAAACTACGAAGAATTGTAAGAACTAAGATGATGAAAAATAACTTTACAGAACTCAAAAAAAATTTGTTTACATGTATTTTTGTTACTATATATGGGTCGGACAAAACCTTCAGAGGAGGGGGGTTCAGACCAAGTAACCCCCCACCCTCCTGAATGCGGCTCTGGGAGTAAGTATGACCTGAGTTGCGAGGCAATTCACCTATTATTTATACATCATTTATTTCAAGTATTACGTACAAAAAGCCTCTACTATAAATACAAATAAAGTTTTAAACCCCACAGAAAACACTTGAAACATACAAAATTTGTCTGTTACTAGAGCTTGCAATTGGACGTAGATATAAAAGAATTATTCGACCTATTAAATTCAAAAGAAAACTGAGCACAAATACACAATCTTGCTCAAGAGATCAATCTTCAGTAATAGAGAAGACATACTGTTTTTAACAGCCGGAAACAGCTCGAAACGGATCGACATAAAAAGTTCAGGGTTATTGATAGATTGTTACAGAATTTTTTATTTCATTTTATTATCAGTAGCTACCTAGATTGAAATGGAACAAAGATGAAGTTACAGACACCAAGCATAAGATATAATCGCAAAAATGAATTAGGCAAATAAAAATTTGCATGGAGAACAAAGAGAAAGAAAAGAGAGAAAGAACAAAGGTGAGAGAGTCAACTTACCAATACCCAACATGAGACGCCATTGCAAAAACATATTCACCAACACTTTCTAAAGGGCCCTCTTGAAGAACATAATCAATTCGCCTGCCTTCGTTCAAAGCCCCTACTTGCATATTAACAATTGCCGGATCGTCCGATCCTCTGAATTCAGCAAAACCTTCCCCAAGAAATGCATCCTGTACATCCTTCACCAATCCGCTGGTAGATGAACCTGACTGAAGCTAGAAACAAACAAGAGTAGATAAGAATATTTTTATTTATAACACGTACATAAATAAATGTCACAAAACAGCGCACATGCCTGGTGGCATACTTTAGCGCTGAAAATATTGCCAACGAAAATACACAGCCATTTTCTAACTAAATTTTACAACAACGAAAAAGAAAACCCTAATGAACAAAATGCTTAGCATGTCATAAGATATTTCTTCACCAGTCTTAGAAAATGTCACTTGTTGCTGCATTCTCGAACTGATGCTGGAATTGAGTTCCAGATTTTTGGGCCAGTGTGACGGATGCTGAATCCCGCTCTCGATGTCGGGCGAATTTCGCACGAAAAGTTTGAACGATGTGTAGTAGGATAATTATGAAATTGAGAATTAGTTGAGAAAATGCCGGAGAAATTTACAGGTAAATTACTATATTGATAATCGTGGTAAATACTAGAGATAGAAATTAAATGAAGTTGGTCCAAAGAGAAAATTCCTGAAGTCCCACATAGGTGTCAAACTGAAGTTCTGCAATCAACATTAAAAAGAATCCTCATTGCTTTATTCTGAAGTATTTGGAGAGATTTGAAAACAGACGGAAAGGTAGATGCCCCAACCGAAATGCAAAAGAGAAAATATGGGTGGACGAAATAATAATAAATAGATTTTATAATAGCTTTAGGAAAGAAATGACGAAGACGAGTTAGCATGCCAATATTTCGGAAATTTTTAACGACTGTGTTTTTACATATTTATGAAACGACAAATTTTCATCTAAAATAATCCCAAGATATTTGAACTGATCTACCCATCTTAATTCAAGACCATTCAAGAAAAGGTAAATATTAAGTGGTTCCACTCTCCATAAGGAAAATACTCTAAAACATCTAAAGCTTTAATTCAGTTTTTCGGTTTTTGTGAAGAATTAAAATGATCTGGGGGAGGAAGTTTTCCAGGGTGGACTACAAAGGAGGAATGGGTAGATATAATATTAAGTGAAGTTTCACGGTGATTAAGAAGTTGGGCAAGTTTGTGGGTACAGGTATGATACATAGGGACGTTTCCTGTAATTTACTTATAATTTAACCCGGATTTAAGGGTGTGTATTTTTTTATAATTTGAATAGTGTTATATTTTTTTTTGTATTAACCATGGCCCGTAGATATCGTATCATATAATTCTAAAATACTTAATTATGTCATTCTTAAATGCACGTTCACTTACCCCCCCCCCCTCCAAGTGGATAAATATATAGCCCAAATTGTATACTAACTGTATCTTGATAGTACGACTCGTTTCTTCATATTGATTTAACGGCAAACAGTAAAGAAATGCTAGGAAGAAAAAAATCGCGCAATCAAAAATCAATGAGCATATTTGATGAAGAATACAGATTGCCAAAGACCGTCCTTTTCGAAAGATCTTGGAACAAATGAAAAGCAGGTCATCCCGAATGGGGTGGGAGGAGGTCGTCAGGAAAGACTTAACGAAAATGGCAATTTCTTGGGAAGTGTAACGAGGGAGGCTTTGAATAAGTTGCGGTGGAGAAGGAGCATATCTGAGTATATATAATTTGGGATATATTTTTTTCCATTACGGTGGGGAGAGGGGGGGAAGATAAAACAAAGCGCATTTGGGAAATAAGAATTTTTGGAGGTTTCAAAATGATTTGAAGAATTTTATAGTATTTCCTTACGGAGAGGAGTCACTACTGTATCTATTTACCAAAGAAACCATCAGGGTTTATTGCAACGAATACCAATGATGGATGAATCGGAATTTCAGAAAAAAGTAGAAATCTGCAGACTTTATGGCCAAGATTTATGGTCCCTGTAGAAGTTTTTGGTATATTTTTTTATAGTCCCGCTGTTTGAATATTTCAATTTATGAATTTTAAGCTCCTAAGGTTTATATTCCTTGTGAAGAATTTGATTTTGCGACAAAGCTACAGTTGTAACTTCCACTGAAACAACAAAATATTTCTGTTAATTAATTAGTTTCATATCCATCCATTCATCGAGCCAGAACTATGACATTACTTATATGACTGTATATGGATGTCTTTCTCATTCAACGGGATTCTCGAATTTTTCTATTTTTTAAGTTATAAATCGTTGTGTAAGTTTTGACTCAACCAATTCAAATAATGACACTTTATTTTGTTGCGGAGCAACACTACTACCTTCACTTTTTTCTTCTTTTTTTTTTTTTAACTGGACATTTTTCCTGGGTATGGGAATCGTGAAATTGGGCAGAAAAGCTCCAATGAAATTTGTAAAATTTCCAGTAGCTATTCAGAAGAAAGAAATATAACCGTTTTTTTTCTCCTGTTGAAATGCCAAAACAAAGCCGTACTAGTTGGGAAAATGAATGCATTCAGACCCATTGTATGTCGTACTCCTGCAAAACATTAAATTATCTCTCTGAGAACCAGAGAATTCTGAATCTCTTCAGGATTTCTTGCAAATAATTTTGGAAGAGTCGATCTCGAATGCCAAATACGGATTTTGGGGTGACTTTCTGAAATTTTTGTTTTAATGAACTTTTGCGTTTTAATCGAGTAATACTAAGAAAAGTACACAAAATAACACGAACCTTCTTATATGAAAAATTGCCTCGTTTACTTAGAAACAGTTTCCAAAGTTTGTTATACCTTTTTTTTTTTTTTTCTTTTTTTTTTATGAGCACAACTTTTTTCTAGACAATTTAAAATTCTCTTTTTCAATGCGAATAAACAGTTTTTTCTTTTAATAACTGGATCTAATATTTGTTTTTCAAAAATAAAATTCTTTCTGTCACTTTTGAATCTTTCATTCTTAAAAATTCCCTACACTCTGTCTCAGTAGAATGTTCAAGCTTCGAAGCTAAAGGTTTTAGAAATCAAATAACTTTGAATACTGATAAAACTTCATATTATCTCTAAGAAGACTTCAGGGAAATTTCTGTCTCTCTCTTAAAATTTTGGGATATAATACCGTAAATTCTTATTTCAGAGCACAGAACTTCAAATCTTTTTAGTTTTTATTTTATTTTGACTTTTATTATATTTTAGAAAGATAATGCCATAAAAAGTAAGGTTTTCTTCGAAATTCAAAAACGAACTGTACATGAAAAAAATTTTCCAAAGTTGTCATCGAGTATCAATTTCTTTTACATCTTAGAGGAAGCTATTTTTTTTTCTACAGGGTAGATTTTTTTCCAAGCCGGATAGAGAACCTTAAATTTAATATCTGGGAGTGAAATTATCCTATTCTGTAAAGAACCAAACATTTTGAAAATTTCTATTACACGGAATAATTTTTCCGCTCTTTCGGATGTTATTATTCTCTACGACCCTTTTCTGCTTAGCAATGAAAAATTCTTTTTTCTTTCCAAATCGGTGCGGCAGCACTTCCCCGATATCGGAATTATTCTATAAGCGGGATTATCCTAACCCCCCTACTTGCTTTCACTATCATTAACGACCGAAAATCTCCCGAAACCGCATCTGTCGAAATGGATCAAATGGATCATTCAGATTATATATAGTTAGCGATAACTATTTGGAAATAAAATTTTATCATGTCTTTAATCTTGGCGGCTGAAATTAACAAAACAAAGGAGAGAATGGAAGATTTATTGGATTGCTGACGTATTCAATGGGAAAGCAGAGGTAAGCGTTCGAGAGTTAAAATGGGGACACAACGATCGAATAACTTACCTGAATTGGGTCGTCCACTTTCTGTGCAGGCTCTATGCTTCCAACAAAATTGCTTATAGCAGGGATTCTTGATATAGGCGTGTAGCTCTGAACAGCTGATATAGTAGTTTTCAAGCCATCCCAAAATTTCTGTTTAATATCAGCCGTGAATTTGGAAACTGTTTCTTGAATTTCTCGATGAAATCTTTTCCTTCCCTTATGATGTGGCATTAAAACAGGAGGAATTGATGTCATTCGAGGATCAATAAGGGGTTCTACTCTATATGCTATGGGGTCGTGCGGATGAAAAATGTTGTACATCTTTGGGCATGTGGGAAACTTAAAGTCGGGTCCCAAAGTTTCTATCCCTCGAACAGCGACAAACATAGCTAAAAGTACAAAGAAGACACTTTCTTCATTAAAAGGTATTTGAAGTGATAAAACAATGTAGAACAAATTGAAAAGAGAGTATGTCAATTAAAACAGAAGGAGAATCCGAAAGGGAAACAACTGCTTCCATCCTTTATTGAAAATTTTGTTCCAAATTATTCATCTAAAAAAAAGTTGCTGAACTTGATTTAACTGAGTAGCTTTAATTAACTAAAAGTTATAAAAGAACATGTAAAAAAGTTACAAAACTGATTCCTGAAGATCGAACAAGACTTGAAAGTTTAATTTTAGACGATATAAAAAGTATCCAAACGGTTACTGTGCCATAAGTGAAGAAACATCACCAGACATGTTCACTTTTTTCATCCATTTTTAAAGATGAGTAGGACCACGTACAATAACACTAACGAAGTGAACAAAAGACAATTAGCAAAAGCACACGTTTTACCGTCATGAGGGTTGAATAATAGACGTAATGGTATGACGCCAAATACGCAGCCAAACGGCCAAAATTGTCAAAATGGTTTAAATATCTAGAAACACTGACCGTGTATGTTCAAATGTAAGAAGAAGCGAAAGCGGTAAAAGTTTAGAATTGTGGCTCTTGATAAGGAGACATGCTGAGAAAACAATTCTTACTTTAAAATATGTATAATGATCCTAGTTAACGTATTATCCAAGGGGAGAATCTTTATCATCAAGTATTTCCTCTATAAATCCTTGTTTTTCCAGCTTAAAAGAAAGAAATTACAATATTCTCCATTCTAAAACGGAATGCATAATTCTTTTGAAATTGCCGCTATGAGTTGCCAAATAAGTTATTCTATAGATAGCGTTCTTATTCCTTTTTTTTTAATGAGCTGTGGCTAAAATACAAAATATGAACCTGTAACAGCCGGGATAGCGCTATCTATAAAACAATTTGTTTGGGAATTTCTAGGGGCAATTTCAAAAGATTTATGTATTGGATCTCAGCATGGTGGTTTATTGTAAACTTTTTCTTTTAAGCTGGAAAAAGAAGGATTTTTCGTGGAAAGACTTGATGATAAAGGTTCTCCCCTTGAATAATATGTTAACTAGGATCATTATACATATTTTAAAGTAAGAATTGTTTTCTTAACATGTCTCCTTATCAAGAGCCACGATTCTAAATTTTTACCGCGAAAGCCAGTAATTGATCCAAATATTATGGCGTCAGTCATCCTAAAAAAAAGACAAGGTGTCGCGCTTTTCCCTCGTTGGTTTTGACGTTACAATTCCGCAGAAGAATCGGGGAATTTAAATGGCGAGAACTTGGTTTGAAAAGCACTCATCAACACTCATTCATTTCCTAGCATTTTCACTATAATTATATCTTTGTATCTTATGTTAAATTCATTATTAAGATAGGAAAACTGCTATTCCAGTTCTTCATATTTTCCAAATTTCGAAAACATAAATCCTCCCTGTGATTGACGAATCATAAAAGTTGCACTTGGTGGTTGAAAATACCCAGGCTAATAAAATTAGACACAGGATGCATTATTAATCATATAAATGACCCCCCCCCCCTCTGGATACGGCCTTGCTTATATATATATATATATATATATATATATATATATATATATATATATATATATATATATATATATATATATATATTTATAAATAATGTTAAAATGGATACAAAAACTAAAGCAAAAAGGGTGGAACTACTAACCAATCGGTGATCCCATTGCGAAGAAACTTGCAGTTTCAAACTCAATTTTCGGGTATTCGATAGATGGCTGTCCGGTCCCTTCTGATGTCAAGTTATAGCCAACGGATGATGTATGAACTTCATGTCCGGCTTCAATCTGTTAAAATGCTGTGATTAAAATTTTCAAGTAAAATCTTAAAACAGTGTTTTACTTGAAGGGAAAATCAACGGCACAACTGAAGAATCAAATAATGCTACAATACTCCGAACCTTTAAAATACAAAGTCATATTGAAAAATGGCCAACTGCTACTACTGTCACGGACAGCTCATCACAGCACCAGGCCAACTAAAAATAAATACGAAAAACTGGCATTTTTCTGAAAACACCTAAAAATGCATTTATCAAAGTTTATGGGGAAGGGGAGGGGGACAAATGTCCCACCACCCTTCCCACAATTGACGCAACTGACATACAGCTCGATTTTTGGCAACCATTTATCTTTAATGGTTGCTAAACGAAACGTAGCCATTTTTGTCAACTTACCACGAAAGAGCCCCAGAGGCCCGTTAACCAGCTCATAGTCAACTAAACAAAATGCAGTGAGTGGCAGAGGCAAAAAGTGTTTTTCAAAATTTAGGGGATGGTGGACAGTTTTGTTGTTTTTCAATGAAGACACTAAAAGAGGCAGTTTTAATAAAAAATACCAAAAAAGGTATTTATCAAAAACTAGAGGCTCTATTTTTGGCAACCGTTCATCTTTGACCCGTAAAACGAGACAATCATTTTACCTTTCTTTTATTGGCTGTGCCCTAGAAAGCGGGACCAAACCGATTTTTTCAGACAGTTTATTGTTTGGTAGTTTTCTAAGTAGAAGTTTTCTTTGGTAGTTTTCTAAACCGGTTTTCTAAGTCACTCAATGGAAAATTACAATGAAAATACACTCTGAATAAGTAATTGGAACTATTTATTCATCGTATAATGTACATAAACAATTGATAATAATAAGTATCTGACTAGGTTAATTATTCAGAATACCTTCTGGATAAGTAGTTCTGAATCAGCAGTCTTACCAGTATTTTCCCAAAGCACCGATAATTTCTACAAAAACAAAAAGAAAAAAACTATTGGTATCTAACTATATCTATTGGCTGATGTAGCTATATATCTATGACATATATTTATATGTATATGTCACGACTTTCAGACTTTATATCTTTCACGGGATGTTGAGGGGAATGTCGAACTAAATCGAAAGACATTATGTGCATCCAGGTTGTCAAAATAACTTGCCTTCAATATTTCAGGGAGGGCTAAGTGTATGAAGATGAAACTTCTTGGGAATAGCTAAGGGTATTAAGATGAACTTTCCGGGAATGTTGAAGGGAATGTCGAACTAAATCAAAAGACGCCACGTGCGTCCAGGTTGTCAAAATGGTATGTCTTCAATACCTCAGGGGTGGCTAAGGGTATGAATATAAACCTTCTCGGGTATGAATGAGGTTACTGAGTTAAAAGTTTCATGGAATTTTGGAAGACGTTGAACTAAACCAAAAGACACTATGTGCATCAAGGTGTTCAAAATGGTGTGTCTTCTATATCTCAGGGACGGCTAAGGGTATTAAAATGAAACTTCTTAGGAATAACTGAAGGTAATAAATTGAAACTTTCAGATTGTTGAGGGGAACTTCAAAGTAAATCAAAAGACATTATGTGCATCCAGATTGTCAAAATGACGTGTCTTCAATATCTCAGGGATGGTTAAGGGTATGAAGATGAAACTTCTTAGGAATAGCTAAGGGTATTAAGTTGAACTTTCAGGGAGTGTCGAGGGGAATTTGAAATATATCAAAAGACATTATGTGCATCTAGGTTGTCAAAACGGCGTGTCTTTAATATTTTTAGGAATGGCTAAAGATATTAAGTTGAGACTTACAGAGAATGCAGAGCTAAATAAAAACATTACGTACATCAAGATTATCAAAATTGTGAGTCTTCAATATCCTAGAAAGGCAGGTTATCAAGTTGAAGTTTTCAGAGACAATTGAAGGGGATGTTACCTTCCAGGAGGATTCTTTCAAGCATATTATCCAAAAATTGAGGCTGAATCAAAAGCTTAGTCCAAGAACGTCCGAAGCTTTCATTTTAAATTGAATGCAATTTATACAATGATTATACTGAACACAGTCAAAGTCAACACTCAGATCACCTTATGCAATTTAATAATTTAAATTATAATCCAATATTTTAATTCTTAAGCAGAAAACCGGAAAAACTTTTAAAAATATTCTTAAAAAAAGCAATAGTAAAAATTAGATAAGCAATCAAAAAAAAAAAAAAAAAAAAATTACTATTTCCAAAAGCTTTCAAAACAGAAGCTTTTAACAGTTCTTTCCAGTCATCTTGATTATTTTAGTGATTCTAATTTATTTTTTGGGTTGATGATTTGAAAAATGAAACCACGGTGTTCAAAACACATCCAGGTTTTCAATAAAAGGCAAATGACAGAATAAGCTTTAGAAGCTTTAAGGGTTGGGGGGGGGGGGATTAGCCAACTCATGTTTGAAGCTTTTCTGTTCGTTTTATGTTTCACTTAAGCATTACTTTGATTTTCTACTCGTTAAGGGATTTATTTACCCATCTACACCAGTATTCATTATCTTTATGTTGTTTATGATTGTTTATTTTTAATTTTTGTTCGTTTCGGGTTTCATTTATTCTTTATCAGTAATTTCTGGTCGTTCCAAGTTCAAATCATCATAGGACTTCATTGCTATTCGCCTTAAGTTTTAATATTGCCCTTTACTTTTCTTTGAAAAAAAGTTTTTGGAAAGTTTTTCAAAATTAATAACTATTATTAATATTAATAACAAATAATTACAAATTATTAAACAATAGTAAATAAATTTAAAAAATCAGTAAACCTTTCGGCGTATTCTTCTTCGGTGAACATCCCTAAGATAGACTTTTAGTCGAACTCGTTGACCAACTGTTAATCCTAAATCTTTAAACTCAGAATCCGCGCATAGCAGCAATGTTTTGTAGTCCAGTTTTTCCTTCACAAAAATTGGCAACAGGTCTTCCATTTGTAGCTTCTTACAGATGTCCTCCATTGATGGGTCGTCGAGTTGATTGTCTTCAGGTGCTGAAATTTAATAATCATAAGAAGCCAAAAGTAAAAACTAATTATTAATTTAATTGAAATTTAATTGTAATAAAATTTGAAAAAAATATTGGATTTAATTTTAACATTATTTATTAATATTAAAATCTTACTTAATTAAAAACGAAAAAAACAGATATTCAAAAAGACTAATTTCATAGTTTAAGGCTATTACAATAGCTTATTGGGCGATTAAAAAACTGCAGCTATTGTTCATTTTAAGCGATTAAGATAGTCTTATTGCTTAGATCGTATTATTTTAACCTTATTCTAAAAATGATTAGTGGATAGTCTTAATTAAACTATTAATTAAGTTAAACTCATTATACTTAACTATACTTATTAATCCTCCATTCTAGGCACTAGTATGAGTAATGCGAAAATTGCTAATAACACAAAGAGGGCCGTTTTCAACTGCAATATCATATGCGACAAATAACTTCAATGCGGATTTCTAGTTTGTGCAGTAGCGTGAATAAGGCTAATAATGCTAAACCAACCACCGTTTTATTTTTGTTATTTATCTTAGCATTGAACTGGTGCCTAGTTATCAGTTCGGAGTGTAAAAAGACTCAAAAGGAGACGAAGGCGTGGTCTCTTCTAATCGTACTACATCCAATGATAAGAAACACGAAGAAGAAACAGTAGGCTAAGTCAGGTTTATACTCAATTATTCAGTTTCATAAACTTATAAAACTTTTTTTCTTATTTCTGTTTCAGTCATTTTTAAATTTTATCATACTTATAAGTATGCGTACTTATTAAGTTTGTTACAGTTACTTGTTGATTTTGTTAAAATTTCTTGTTGAAGATGTACTTTTATCATGTGCTCATTTATATTATCTATACTGTGTCTTTATGATATATAAGCACATGATGTTTAAATTTATATGTTTAATAGTCTTCCTACATTACAGGACTTATGCCCAACTGAAAATTTGATTCACTACTTGTCTTATTATTGCTATGAGCAATAGCGTTCTGTTCTTTCACAAACCAAAATAAAAATAAGATTTAAATCAAATATCTGTAGCTCGAATGTTTTCTTGGTTATATAATTTTTTTCTTTAAGGCTTTTTTATAATTTTCTATTTTAGCACTGTTCTTAAAAAAGCCTCTCTATTAAATATAGCTTGTCCAAAGTGTTGGGTTAAACAGTGGTAAAGAGTAAAAAAGTTGGGTTAAACATCACAAACATTATCAGTGCATAAAAATACGAGAGAAAAAAGCCTCTCTATTAAATATTGCTTGTCCAAAGTGTTGGGTTAAACAGTGGTAAAGAGTAAAAAAGTTGGGTTAAACATCACAAACATTATCAGTGCATAAAAATACGAGAGAAAAAAGCCTCTCTATTAAATACAGCTTGTCCAAAGTGTTGGGTTAAACAGTGGTAAAGAGTCAAAAAGTTGGGTTAAACATCACAAACATTATCAGTGCATAAAAATACGAGAGAAAAAAGCCTCTCTATTAAATAAAGCTTGTCCAAAGTGTTGGGTTAAACAGTGGTAAAGAGTCAAAAAGTTGGGTTAAACATCACAAACATTATCAGTGCATAAAAATACGAGAGAAAAAAGCCTCTCTATTAAATACAGCTTGTCCAAAGTGTTGGGTTAAACAGTGGTAAAGAGTCAAAAAGTTGGGTTAAACATCACAAACATTATCAGTGCATAAAAATACGAGAGAAAAATATTCAGAGAGAGTAAGAAAGAGAAAAATTGACGCGACAATAAAATTTAGGTAATGTTGTCAATAAGAATGCCCTATTATACCCCTCCCCCCGACACAAATTGATTTCCATGGGATACTACCGCTACCACCCAGCACAACAAATCTCGCAGTGAAGTTTACAGAAATAGAAGTACAATGCGATCTGAGTTACTAGCGCTCTAGTTTTCTTTAAATGAGTTGTTTTAGTCAAATCTGAGCATTTTCAGATAAAAGTAAGGTAAAAAATACGGCATTGGAATTTACAGCCCCTACCGGCGGTGCTGATCTTTATTTCATGGCCCTTGAGCCAGGAAGCCAGGAAGTTGGCTTTTTTAAACTCTTTTCTTTAACTTTGCCCTTTTAGGTAAAAAATTCAAAGAAAATTAAATCAAACAGTTCGAGGTAACGAACTGTAAGTAAGGAGCGACCCGGGTCAATAGTAACAGAAACTCTAAAAAACAAAATTTTTATACCAATAGATAAACCAAAAGGATCAGATTTTTATGCTGATTTTAAATATATATGTTTCATCAAGATTAGTCCTACCAATCAAAAGTTACGTGCCTAAGAAAATTTGCCTGCTTTTCGAAAAAAGGGGGAAATACCCCCCTGAAAGCTATAGAACCTTAATGAAAATCGCACCATCAGATTCAGCGTATCAGAGAACCCTACTGTATAGGTTTCAAGAACCTATCTGCAAAAATGTGGAATTTTGCATTTTTTTCCAGAAGAAAGATCACGGATGAGCGTTTATTTGTTTTTTTTTCCCAGGGGTGATCATATCGACCCAGTGGTCATAGAATATCGTGGGAGGGCTTATTGGAACGGAAATTAAAAGTTCTAGTGCCCTTTAAACTGACCAAAAAATGGTGGACAACTAGGCCCCCTCCCACGCTCATTTATTTCCCAAAGTCAACCGATCAAAATTTTGAGATAACCATTTTGTTCAGTATAGTCGAAAATATGATAACTATGTCTTTTAGGATGACTTAATCCCCCGAAGTCCCCGGGAGGGGGAGGCTGAAATTTATGAACTTTAACCAATGTCAACATATAGTATTGGTTATTGGGAAGCATACAGACGTTTTCAGGGGGATTTTTTCCGGTAGTGGAGGGTGGGGTGTGGGTCGCGGGTTAGGTGGAAGGATTTTTACATGGAGGAAGTTTTCATTGGGGAAGGAACATTGATATGAAGAGTGCTCCGGATTTCCCAGCATTATTTAAAAAAATATCAGAAATTAAATAAAAAAAAACAAAAAAAAACAGTTTTTCAACTGAAAGTATGGAGCAACATTAAAATTTAAAACGAACAGAAGATATTATGTATATGATTTGATTCTCCCCCTAGTCAATACCTCGCTCTTTAAGCCAAAGATTTTTTAGTACTTTCATAAGAGCTATTTATTCTAACTAACGGCCTTTTTTATTAAAGGGTCATTTTTAAAGAATTGGAACAAAATTCGAACTTTAGCGTAAAGAGCAAGGTATTGGCTAGGGGGCGAACCCCCTAATATACGTATTAAAAATATATGAATATAGAAGGTCGTTACGTAACTTAATTCACAAGTTACGTATATTTATTACTAATAAAAACGTTCGTAAATAAAATTAAACAAGTTTCGAGTAAGTCATTTGACAAAATAAAAGTGAAATTGATATGCAAATTTTGTTTTAATTATTCATGTACGGTGAGCCAAAATCAAAACCTGCATTAATTCAAAAACGTTCAAAAATTGAATAAAAAAAAAGTTTTTTTAACTGAAAGTAAGGAGCGACATCAAAATTTAAACGAACAAAAATTATTCCGTATATGAAAGGGGCTGCCCCCTCCTCAACGCCTCGCTCTTTACGCTAAAGTTTGACTTTCTCACAAATCTATTTTTTTAATTATTAAAACAGTTTAGCGTGAAGAGCGAGGCGTTGAGGAGGGAACAGCCCCTTTCATATACGGAATAATTTCGGTTCGTTTTTAAGTTTTAAAGTCGCTCCTTACTTTTAGTTTAAAAAAAACTTTTTTTTAAATTTAATCTTCAAACAAAGAAGATCATAAATCGGTTTACACGTGATGCTATGGTGTTTATTATTTTAGAAGAGAAATAGACGTGTTGTCTGAATGAGACGTGAATGAGTTTTTGGTATGTTCATTAAAGTCACAAACAACACAATCCCCTCCCCCTAAATTTTGAAAAACATCTTTTTGTATCTTCAAAAAAAAAAAAAAAATCGAAAAACAATCCTTAGTCCCTTACATTTTCGTGAATTAGCGCCCCCGTTAATCTTGATATCTATCTTTGAAAACGGTGTCCAATTCATAAGCCAAAAAGAAAACGGATATAATTTTTCTACCGTGAAAATGAGAGGCTCTATTTTGTCCTAGCATTCACCGTATCTGTCCTGTATGTCTACAGGGAATTTCCTGTATGGTTACAAACCTAATCTTTCCTTTATGTCTAATTGTCACTTATTTTTCTTGACAAATATTCTGTCACGAGAAATTATAAAAGAGAAACGAGTTTTTCCAAAAAAAAAGGTGTAAAAGGTCGTGATGCAGCTACTAGTTTTATATTTCGTCATGCTACTTAAATATTTAAATGCTCCGTGGTTAGATGTTAAAGCAGGCGTGGTTAGAAAACCCGCTTTTGTTATCTCAAAAAGCCGAATGAAAGCCATTGACTCCAGATACTGTTTTTTCACCTTATTAATCTGTTCTTCTAATTAATATACAGAAGAATATCATATAGGGCTACTTATTTTTAATTTTGTTTTCCCGGATTTTGGTTTCTTTAATTGTCAATATAGAAGAACTGAATGTTTAAGAACGAGGTTCATACCTTGAACGAACTTAAAAAAAACTGAAAATAAAACTTAAAAAAGTTAAGCATAAAAATAACACATTAAACTAAAATAAACACTAAATATGAAATGTAATAAATATATATATATATATATATATATATATATATATATATATATATATATATATATATATATATATATATATATATATATATATATATATAACTAAATATGAAATGAAAAAAAACAAATAAAACATGAAATATATCACAAATATAAGAATTGAAAATAATATAACAACAATAAATACATTAAAAAAGAAATTCACAATTTACTACATGATCTGTCTAATTTTTACGTTCCGGGTTGATAAAAGTTTAGAATAAAACTAGAAACAAAATAAAAACAGAATAAATGACTTTTTTAAAATAAAAAAAGCCTTTTTGAACACAAGGCTTCATACCTGCAACAAACTTGAAAAAGAATAAAAAACAACAAACAAACGATACACAGCTTAAAAATTAAATATCAAAATAAAAAATAAATACAGAATATACTAAAAACTAAAATAAAACTAGAATATAATAACAAAGAAATATATATAATAACACGAATTTAAAAAGAAAGTACCATTTACTGCATTACCTATCTTAGTTGGACGCTTTGGGTTGATGGTAAAAGGGGTAAAGGTAAAGAATACGACACTAGACCCTTAAAGTCCAAACCGGCGGTGCTGAACTCTGTCTCAAGGCCCTTCAGCCAGAAAGCGCAATGGGGGGGGCAGCCATCCTATGCTTTCGCACACCCTTCCTGCTTACCTTCCCATATTTCTACAGGTGCCCTTTTAGAGCTGGGCTGACTCTGCCTAAGCTAACAGAGTCACGCCACTGACCCCCATTCCAAACCAAATAATTTTGGGTTGATAAGAGAATATAGGATAAAACAATAAATAATATTAAAACATAAAAAAAACTTTTTTAATTAAAAGCAATTGAATGTTTGATACTTAGATTCATACCTAGAACCAACTTAAAAACGAATAAAAATAATAAAAATAAGATATAAAAATGGCACTAAAATAAAATAAACACTAAAACATGGAATGAAATAAAAACTATAAATAATAACTAAAAAAATATAACGGGAATTAAAAAAAGAACTTTGCCATTTACCACATCGTCTGACTTAGTTGACGTTACGGGTTGATGAGAGAGTGGATAATAAAATAATAAAAAAATCAAATAGGATAAAAATCTTTTCAAAATAAAATTCCTGAGCAGTTAATACCTGGGTTTATTCCTAGAAATAACTTAAAAAAGAACTTAAAGTGAAAAACATAAAAAGTAAATATAGAAACAACATACTAAACTAAACACTAAATACAGAATGTAATAAAAACTAAAAATAATAACTGAAAAATTAACAAGAATACAAAAAAAGAGCTCTACCATTTACTGCATCATTTGTCTTAGCAGAGGTTTCGGGTTGATGAGAAAGTATATCAAATAGGATCAGAGAGCCCAGGCTGTGCCCACCAAGCGATACTTTTCCACCAAAACCTGGGTTTCTTTCTTTAAAGATTTTGTACATTCTATTCAGTTCACAAACGACTGTAGATACAATAGTCTGAAACGAATAAGAAATAATGAAGAGAAACTTAGAAACATTAAATGTAGTTGTCAAAAAAAGTTTCTGATTTACTGTGTTATTTTATGCAATGGGAAAGAAAGTAATAATTGTTGAAGCAGAACAAGATATTGAAGAAGATAAAAAAAGCGAGAGGCGTGTCCGTTTCTTCCCCAGGGCAATTATATCAAACCAGTAGTCGCCAATTATCGAGAGAGGGGTTATTCAAACAGAATGGACCGCTGTGGACCATTTATTCAGTAAAACCCTATTGATTATTGCTAAGGCTAGGGACCCCCAATTATTTATCAGATAAATATTCTTTTCATAATTTCTCCCTTCTCTTTCTACGTTGAAATTTTTTAGTTATTTAATTAATTAAGGTTAAAAAATCCACAAATGGGGATGACTCACTCGGTCGGCCAGACCGAGTTGTTCATGCTTTTGGCTCAGGGGGCCAGAGGAAATAAATTAATTAGTTCCTGTTGGCAAGTCATTTACCTCGTGGCCACTGCTCATTCCAGATTGATCAGACCACCGGAGGATTACAACCCCTGTAAATACTTGAAATAGAGTTGTGTTTTGTGTTTTCAATTCTGTCTAATGATTCGAGATTAACAGTCGACCAGCCAGATACAGTTTTTCATGCCGTCTAGCTCACTGGAGTCGGAAGGCGTAAAGTAACTTATTCTTGTTGGAAAAGCGTTTACCACATGGTCACGCTCACTCCCGATTGGTCAAAACAGCTGAGGAATACCCTCCCCCCATAAATACTTCAAGAATAGTTTTGTTTTCAATTCTGTTTCGTGATCCGAGGTTAATGGTCGATCGGCTCGACAGAGTTTTTCAGGCCGTCTGGCTCAGTGGAGTCGGACGGCGTAAAGTAACTAATTCCTGTTGGAAAGGTGTTTACCTCGTGGTCACTGCTCGTTCCTGACTGATCAGAACACTGGAAATTTACACATCCTGTAATTACTTGAAGAAGAGTTATGTTTTTATGTTCTCAACTCTGTTTCATGATTCAAGACCAATAATAAATTTCCCTGATTGTATTTCCGACTATTCGTTTTTTTTAAGTACAGGCCAGAGCATTGCACATCAGCTAACAAAGCGTAGCCCAGTAGATTTTATTTGCTAAAGCGCCAAGAATAAATGCATTTCAAAAGATATCGTTATCAAAGTCTTCAGCACCAACTGAAAAAAAAAAGAAAGAAAGAAAAAAGACAGATCACTGGCAAGCCATTTGCAACTCTCCTTCAGCCATTGCACTTCCTGGCTGAAGGGCCATGAAACGGAGATCAGTGAGCTTTCCCTTGAAGGTGTAATTGTCTTTGGGAATAAAGAGATTGTTAATATTAAATTCTTACAGACGAAAAGCATTCTCAAATTTAGCAAACTACTTTTTCTTGCTTATTTTCACGGTTATACGTGGCAACACTGACAAAAATATGATGACACCCCATAAAACTTTATTGTGTTGAAATAACCACAAGAAAAATCTTTGATATTCGCGATTTAAAGATATGAACAGACCTAAAATGGGTTCAGGGTATAAAAAGTGGTTTTAATTTGCATGTCCTTGGTATTTTAAGGGTTTCAAGCATCTATGAGGTAATTAGAAATTACATAAATACCACACACCTTGTTTTTTACCTCGTTTAATGATCTAATTAACTCAGGTAATCGATTTAGATTTCTCGTCGATTTCTGTCTCGTCTACGCGCAACTTCACTAATCTAAAGTCGCATTTTTTAGCCTTTTTTTTTAATATTAGGTACCTATTTGACTTTCTATATATCAAACTACTATAACTGCAACATTAAGCCGCTGTGGGTTTATGCCATCCTAGCTGCTTAATGCTTTCAATTTCCATGATGAAACGGCATTTGAAAGTAAATACATATGATGCAATTACTAAAGCTGCCGTACTAAGTAGTAAGCATTCGGATATTAGAAAAAAATAAACTTCTTCCATTCCATTGTCTTGAAAGCATATACTTTTCATAGTTAGTGCTTTTCTTTCTTTTTCTATGTGTTTTTACGCCACTATTTTTGTTATTAGTTGGTTATAAATAAAATATATTTCGAAGGGCAAGCCTTTTTGCATGTTGCTGCAGTTAAGGTAGGAAGTGAGGTTAGGTCAATTAGGGGAGTGCCTGGTTGTCCTCTGATCTCGAAATAAATGTTTTACACTTTTCAATGTGGAATTGTTATTGTTTTCAAATAATTCGCTTTTGTAAAAAACAAACGGATAAACAAAAATAAATCTAGAATTATAAAACAATATTAAAAGTTACCTCACAATACACTGGTGACGTATAAAACAGAACATCCAGGACAGTATCATTTGCAAAATGTCGAAGTTTTGGTATCGATCCAAGAGTAATCGGCTTAAGTCGCTGATCGATTCCTGTCTCGTCTCCATGCAACGGATCATGCCAATTTACAGGAAGGAATTCAATCCTGTTGACAGCACCAGAAATAATTGAATTGCCAAAGTTATTAGATAACAAAGTGTCAGATATTTCACGAACATAGTTAACTAGAATGTAAATACAGAAATATACAATGATTCCATTCCAATTTCAGGTTTGTACCTATGTACAGAAAACCCGTGATACTGAATGCGATTAATCAAAACTAGATCGAAAAACAGGAGAAAAATATATACAGATAAACCAGGTCAACCAGGTTTGCCAAAACAAAAAGAAAAAGATCCCGTCTAGTCAACCAGCCACGACAATTTCTCTAAACTTCACTAGTACAAAATTCCTAAAATACTAATAAATACTTTTATCCATTTGTTACCGTATTAGTAGTGCCATTAAAAGATATATTTTTTCAATTCAATTTGACATTATGCTATAAACAATACTAAAATCTCTTCACAACATCCTGGTGATACTTAAGAAAAGGCAATTCATTACCGCGTCATTATAAAATGTCCTTTTCACATTGATATGATCAAAATTTCAAATATGGTATTTTTGTACAAAATGTGGCTGGCTGTTATGGGTCAAGATATATACAGTGGTAACAGCATATCTTGTTCATTTAAAATTTCTGACGCAATCTTTTGTCAGATTTACTCCTCCGTACATACTTCTACTCGGAGGACTCACTCCTCCTAAGAATAAATACGTACAGTGTTAACGACCTATCTTGTTCTTAAGCAATGCCTGATACAATTTCGGATTTATTTCTCCTCATATACTCCTACGTGGAGGACTTACTCCTCCACAGCATAAATACAATCAGAGGGTAACGGCCTATTTTGTCCTTGAAAGTTTTTGATGCGACTGTTTTCCGGCTCTACTCCTCCGCAAAGACTTCTTCGCGTAGGATTCACTCTTCCACAGCATAAATACATAAAGGGGTACCTATCTGGGTCAGTAAAAATTCCTGACGCAATCATTTTTCGGATTTGCTCCTCCGTACGCGCTTTTGGGTAGACATTATAGTGATAAATGCTAAGAAATGAATGGTAGGAGTAGAATGCTCTTAGTACATATATCTAGTATATTCTCTGACAAGGAGTTCCACTTTGGAGATTTTTCTTTTGACTTGATACAACAGAGGGTCATCAACTTTAAAACTTCATGTGTACACACTCAGATTTTAAGAGGTCGATTTCCAAACTCCAAGACTCAAAAATCGACCTCCAAAATATAGAATCCAAGAGCAAAGCCTCCTAGCAGGAAACCTTAAAACTTCAAGTTTGTACTCTCAGAGCTTAGGAGGCTAACTTCCAAAACTCAAAGACCCTAAACTCGGCCATCAAAACCTGGAATCCCAGAAGACAGTCTCCAGAGTTGCGATGGTTCACACTTTTAGTCACATAGCCAGTTGCTCCCCTCTGATGTCTATCCGAATCAAGTATTCAGCAACAGATTATTTTTGTTTATTTATTTTTTTAAGGCAAATTTAAAACCACACCAACAAGGAATTGGTGAAAAGAATTTTTGGACCGGAATTCTAGAGAACCGAGATTCTTTTGACTTGATATTACTGATGGCGTTCAACTTCAGAACTCGTTCACTATCACACCTTAGGAGTCCAACTTCCAAATCTACATGATCTAAACTCGCCCCACAAAACCTGAATCTCGGAAGAAAGCTTCCAGAGTTGGAGCCACTTGGTTAACATGTTGTGCACACTCGGAGTCACCTCCTCTACGATAACTATCCAAAATAAGATATTCAATAGCAATTTTTTTCCAGAAAATTTTTAGCCGCATCAAGGAAAAGGAATTCTTAAACCAGTATTGTATTATTTTGACTTGATATTACTTAGTTAGGGGAATCGACTTTCAAATTTAAGGTGGTACCCCACAACTTACTTCTTCAAACTTTCAAACTCCAATACTCAAAACTGGGAATCACGGAGGACAGCTTACAGAGTTGTGAGGCTGTTCACTTCTAGTCAATAGCTCCTCCCAATATACGTCCCAAATAAAACATTCATAAGTACTTCTTCTTTTTTTACAGGCAATTTAGAGCTACATCAGGGAAAAGAATTATAAGAATTCTTGGATCGCCATTTTAGAAGGCTAAAAACAAGGAAAAAAAGGAAGAGGACTATAATATAAGAACCTGATCGATATTTCAAATGTTGAGACATAATTTTATTCATAATTTTGAAATGCGTCAAATAAAAATAACTACCGATATTCATAGGCCTTTTCAGAGACGGAATTACTTTAACATGTCAAATATACGAAATCGAAATCACTGCATACGATATACCGTTTGCTTCTTTGTCCATGTTTTTTCTTCATCATAATATAGAAAATAATTTCAAGGCCACATTGGCTTGATGATTGGAGTGGCGTTGGATACTCATTGGACTAGAAATGGGGGCAGCACCCTCTGAATCGAACTTGAGCGGCGCTCTAGTTGCAATGCTGACTACAGAGCAAGAGCACTTACAAATACTTGAAAACAGAGTATATCTTTTATATAAAGAAATTATCATTTAAAGTATTAAAGTGCTCGTTTGATTCAGCACCTATGTCTTTTTCTTATCTTAACAACAAAATAATTTCAAGACCGGAAGGGGTAAGTGATAGGAGGGGCGATGGTTACTCATTGAACTTGAAATGGGGGCAGCACCTTCTGAATCCACCTCAAGCGTCACCCATGCTAGTTGCACCAATGACTACAGTACAAGAGCATAGATACTTGAGAACGGAGAATATTATTTATTTTTATAACACATTTTTTATTCTTTTTGTTATATGTTTTATTTATTTTATAAAAGTATATATTACTTGCTTTTTTAATTATCATTCAAAGTATAATAAATGAAGGTACTAGTATGAAATACCCCTACCTAACATTCTTCTACTATGTTTTTCCGACGCTCAATCTTAATGAAATATATCTAAGTATGATAAAAATATAATACTTTACAAAAAAATTTAGGCTATATTTTTGCACATTAGGGGGAGGGGGTGGGAGTAAAGCATATCGGGTCTGCAAGCCTAATGTGTTAGGTACAATTATTCTCTATATTATGCAGTTTGAATTGTATTCTAACTTCACAATGTCCAATTAATTTACCCCTCCCCCTTCCTAATGTGCAAATATATAACTCAAATTATGCATTTTCCATTTATTCTGTTACTTCTCTTTGTCTTGTCTCACGCTAAGTCTATTCTGCAATGCGTCAATAAATGAACAACTTGAGCGATAGGGCATTTATCATACAAGTACCGGTAGCCGTTGCAAGTATAGTCTACCTGGAAAAGACATTACCTAAAATAAGCAACAGCCTGGCCAACTAGATACTTGCTTATTTCTTACAAAATTCTAATTAATCGGAATGCAAAAAGAAACGAAAATGAAGAAACATTAAAATATTCATTGCAATTTTTGGAAAAAAGAGCCAAATAGAAAGAATAAAAAATCACTTCATATATCCAGTTATTAAGTTTAAGGTCAAAGTATAACTTGAACCGAATCTTTGGTACCAGGATTTATTGGCAGCATTTCAAAGTAAGACATTGAAAGGTAGTACAGGACAGATTTGGCCAATTCGGCCAATCTAAGTTTCTAAAATTACATTATTCTAAATTCTTGTTTCTAAATCTCTTGTATTCTAAATTCAAGAAGCCCTTTTCTCTTTTCAAGATAAAATAACTAGATAAGACATAATTTAAATAGAAGATATCAACAAGAACTTTGCACATTTTATAGCAACAAAACAAACGGATCAAAATGCAAAATCTACATTTTGTGTGCAAAAACAACTCACCAACTTCGACGACTGGTCGAAACTTGAAATCACAAACGGATCCTATTCCATGAACAAGGAACACTAAATGATCTACTTCTTCCGTTTCATCATCTGGTAGTTTTTGACATTCAGCTATTGACCTTTTCACAGAATTGGTATGATGTAATACACCCTTAAAAAGCCGATAAATTAAATTAGAAGAGTCAACCATTGAAAAAATCTGTTGTCCCACCTACTAACTTTTGCTTATTCTCTTGTGTTTGTTTTAATTTTTGTCTGCTGATAATTCTATTATTTTCTTTTCAATTTTTATCAGGAAATGAGAGGTAATCTTTAAGAAATCAGATTTCTTAAAGAAGGAGCCAGTTGCTTCCCATGCAGCATTATTATTTTTACTATTTACCGGCCACTTCGTATTGAATAGATGGTCTTAGGAGCTTAAAAAGGGGCTCATTTGATTATAATTCAAAGTTCCAATGTTTTTTTAAGTATCGAAAGGGATTGGAGGGCAGCTTGCTCCCTCGTGTGCGGATTTTGCTACCCAGACAATCACTATCGCACCCCCCCCCCCCCAAATGAATTGGATAAGTATTCAAAATTAACCATGTAGTTTAAAATTAACATTAAAAGTAAAGGTAAAAGAGGTTAAAAAAAATACGGCTCCACGAAATGATATGACCCATCAGCCCTCGGAGCAGGGACCGTAAATTTTGTATATTGCCGATTACTTACAGATAAGTTTTATAGTAGACAAATGAGAGCATCCTGATTCTGGAATGTCTGATTGGATCGAAAATTTTATGCGCCATTCCCTGGGCAAGAGGAGCACACATATTTTTAGGATAGAGAGGGTGTTAGGGGGCCGGGAGAAGTACTAGATATTTAATTTTACTTGAAAAAGTGAAGATTTCTTCGGGTAGGAGGAGGGGGGCCTTGGAAACGGAACATCTACCGAAGCGTAATGTTATGTTTCAGCAAAATCTGGTATAAAGTTCTAATATTAAGGCCTATGTACGTAATACTTAATACTTAAGAGTGTGTTTCCGACTTGCATCTTTCGGATATTTAGAGCAAATTCTACTTTTCGGGTAGGCGGAAGGAGGGGGGGGGGAGTCTTGGAATAGGAACAAATACCGGAGCGTAATGTTATGCTTCAGCAACATTTGGTGGAAATTTCTAATATTAAGAGCTATATTGTAAAAATAATTAATAGTTAATGTGAAAAAGACCCAGCAACTGAAAGGTCGAATCCACCATCAATGGCTCTGGAGGATCGTTATTTTCGTCATTACTGGAGGATTGTCATTATATAATATATTATTATATACAGAGGATTATATTACATATATTATTCCAATATTACCGAATATTAAATGTTAATCTCTTTAAGTAATATTCATTATTGTAATGCTTAAGATTCAAGACAAAAATATCCAAATTCAGATACGGAATTGGATGCAAACTTTTGTACGCACCCGGACGTCTTTTCAGACTAATAGCATGTAGGTTAGGCAAAGTTTGCTTTCCTAGGCACTTGCTGATTCTTTATGGGCAAATTAGTCAATCAGCCACTGATCACTGCTTACTCAACCTGTGTAATTAACCTATGTGACCGAAGCCGATTTTATCAATTTCAAACAGAAACAATCCAAAATTCTTTACTGACAGATTAATTTCCTGTGCATAAGTTAGCTTCCTCTTGTCTGATTACTAACACCTATATTAAGCAACAATTATCTTTCATAGACAATTCTTCATTAGCCAATTACCTAATAGCCATTACCACTGCTTACCACATTACCACAACTTCTGTAATTAACCTATGTGACAAAAATAGCTCGAAAATTTGGATACCACAAACGGACATTTCAACATTTTGTATGTTCCATTTTTCGTACGATCTACACAATTCTACAAAAAAAAAGAAAAAAAAATAGTTACACAGCTAAAAAAAAAATTCGCTTAACGCAACTTAGCAACAATGTTGCATGACCCTCTTCAGCTTAAAATCATTTTATGATTTTTGTTTAAATGGAAACAAGAAGAAAAGAGACTGGTACTGCACATTTAGCAAAAGCCAAGTGCAGAAAGAGGAGATAAAGAGAAGCAAAGAATCAGGATATTTTTAGTCCTTAAAATTACAGTAAACTTGACTTTATGAATATCATTTTACTTTAACACTTTCATTACTATTTCATTTACAACCAATACTAACTCACAGCAATGCGCCATCAGAGCCAACACTGATACATGGCCGAACACAGCAACAACGGGCCAATACAAATGTATACGTTTCAACTTTTCTCTATTCAGAGATTCGATATTTTCAGTTCAAAGCTCGTCTCTCAACTCATTTGGCATACCAGTGACAAACTCAAAAAATTGTTTAGCATCTATTCAGTAAATTTCTTACAACAGTTTTTGCCCCACTTCATTTTTTGCTTCCCCTTAAAATACGGAAAAATATTTGACCTCTCACGACCAAAAAGATTAAAAGCACATCATTACAGTTTTTATCCTGTTTTTGTCTTGCTGTCTTTGTTTTCTTTTTTATTTCATTTTTCGCTTTTTTAAGTCGGTTTCATATAATTGACGCAGCTACTTTCGTTTATTTTCTTTTCCAGCTTTCTGACCTGTTTTTATTTGTTTGTTTGTTTTTTTTCAGCGTAAATACAAGCTTTCGTTTTAAGTTGTTTTGGTCTTTTTTTATTTTTCTTTCAGCTTTGTCTTACCGTACTTTTAGTTGAAAATGCGAATTCAGCCAATTAGAGCTTGTTGTCCGGATTTCTGCTTATATCATTTTGGTTAATTTTGTTTTTGTATTTTTTATGTCGACTTTATTTACTTGACTAAGTACTTTTTACTGTCTTCTTTCTTATTATTAAATTTCTTTTTTTTTAATTTCCTCAATTCTTCAGTAAAACTCTTTATCACGGTCATGGGTTCCAGCCCCAGGATTTTTTCCACTGGTAAAAAGTAAAAATATAAAAAAAACATTCTGTATTGGGTAAACTCCACTTTTATGGAAAAATGACATTAAATTACTTTAAGCACCAGGTTTCACTTTATTACTTTTGTTCACTCTATTTTCTTATAGATCACCTAAGGAACCTTTAACTAATCCTTTTGACATAAAAAGTAGGCGATTTGTACGAGATAAATTCTAAATGTTTTACAGAGGAATGCGAGGGGTCCATCCGCCGCAAGGTTGTCCTAAAGGACCAGCCTTGTATAGGATGTGCAAGACCATGTATGGGATGTACAGGATCGTTAAATGGCTACACAGTTTAAGCTTCAATGGGATGAATTAGAGATGACAACATTAGTAGTTGAAACTTCCTATGATTGGGACCAAGTATAGTTTTTTTAAGAACCTTATTTCACTAATAGGGAACGCCACGCCTACCCCAAATTATCTAAGGTTTTCCCTAAAATTTCAGCTGTCTCTGTCAATGACTTTAACCCGGTACGAGGAGTAAACAAAACCAAATTTTAGATTTAATAATTTCATGGTTTTCAAGAGGACGTTTTAGAACGTCCTCTTGAAAGTCCTTCTTTGTCGAATGTCCTAATAAACATCCAATATTTCTTACAGGGGATGACCAGTCCTTCTCCTTTTGTGCGGGCAAGCATATGAATACGATATTTTATGTTGCACTTAAATTATTTCTGTAATAGAAGGGAAGCTGTCACCCCATCGCCCAAAATTCAGACAAAGTCTAAAAAGTTCCACAGAACGAAGGGAGGATAGGAGGGAAATTATTCCTCCCCCTTCCTCCTTCTTTAGTTATCTGAAGACGCAATAAAACTAGAAAATTTGAGTCGAAAATTCCCTTTATGAGGCTTCACAGACTTTCTGAGGCATAGTAATCAAAACGGAGAAGTATGCAACTAAATCTCACAAGATGAAAGAAATACAATATAAACAGAATAAAAAAATGGATAGATTAAGGCCGTATCCAGAGGGGGGGTTGACCCTCTCCTCCCAAATGTTTGTCCGACTCGTAAAAACTGTGACATAAATGCATATAAACAAATTTTGATTCATTTTTTAAAGTTGTGATTTTGTAACCCCCCTCCCCCTAATTAAAGAAAATCCTGGATACAGGCTTGAGATAGATCCAGTAAAAAATTTTTATAAAAAATATAAAATATAAGAAACTAAAACATAAGGAAAAGTAGAATAAAAAGAAAACAGAAAATAACACGAAAATAGAAAAAAATGGAAAATAGAATAGAAAATAGAATAAAAGAATAAAATATAGAAATACAAAAGATAAGAAACAAAAAGAAAAGTTAGAAATTAAAAAAGGGAGAAAATTAGAATAGACAGAAGACAAAAAAACAAAATAGAAAATAGACAAAAAATGGAATATAAAACAGAAAATAGAATATAAATTTAGCGAACATAAAAAACCTAGAAAAATAAAATAAAAAGAAAATAGAAAATAACATAGAAAATAACTTAGGAAACAGAAAAAAACAACAAAAAAGAAGAAAAAATCAAATGGAAGATAAATATAAAATTAGCGAACATAACATGAACAGAGCGAACCAGCACCAGCAACAGATTGGCCACGTCCATGCCTAACAATATAAATAAATCACCCATTTAGTTCTTGCCTGTGTATCTGGAGATGGTGGATTTTCAGCATAGAATGTAGATGCATGCAGGTACTGTATAAAAGAGTTGCAGGCGTTAAGACTCACGACCTCCCCACTACCAATGTCAACGTGTCGCTGCCACTGATTAGTCAAACAGCACTGTCGATATTCCTCCTAGGAAAAGGAAATATATCTATAATATATACTATGAAATATATATACCTAGGAAATATCGCGCGTTTCTGTGACCTTAAAAGAAAGGAAATTCAAGGACAATACCCCTGCGGAAGATTCCTCCTCCCCCCTTCCCCTTGGAAAATTCCCCAAGCATAAATAAAGATTTTTATTTTAAAAGCATTTGAAAAACGCCATTCGAAAAATTCTTCCTGTGGACCATTCTCCCGGAAGTTTCCCTCCCTTCCGGCAGAAAACCCCCCCCTCCGCGGATAATTCTCCCTGACAATGCTCCTTGATTGGAGAATCGAGTCTATAAATAAAAAAAAACAAAAACAAGATAACGCACTGAATCGATGAAAACGAACACCGAATGTTTTTTCAAACGCCATGCTTTCTACAATAGAATTAACGAGGAAGAACTTGGAAATATCCTCAAATCACAGACTTCCTACAATGCTCCTCCACTGGCAACCAGAAGGCCCCTGTCATCGAGGAAGACCAGCGAACCTGCTCCTTAGAACGTACTAACGTGACAGAAGATCCCTCCAGGAAAGTCTCATCCAAATGTGGGAGGACATCTACACAGCAGACCACTGGAGAGATGTTTGGAGGCTACTCATTGACGCTCTGTGCCACTGGAAGCACTGGAAGAACTAAGGTCTAAGGTAAGACTCAAAATGTTTTGCAATGGTTTGTCGTTTACTAGGCTAGAATTTCCTCGAGGTGTTCCACTCCACAAGATGACCCTATAACACTCTTTAGAGTCATGATTGTGATTAGAAAA
The DNA here is from genome assembly GCF_049724085.1 of Artemia sp. Qi Xiang Cuo. NCBI lineage: Eukaryota > Metazoa > Arthropoda > Branchiopoda > Anostraca > Artemiidae > Artemia > Artemia sp. Qi Xiang Cuo. The sequence goes on from NC_142796.1 coordinate 42,756,914, forward strand.
TTCGATTAACTTCCACTCTGACATCTCTTTGAGACCCGAAAAGCGGGTTTTTCTTTAGGGGAAAAGGGAAAAAGACAGTGAAACGGTGGAGCGCCGACTCACAACACAGGAATAGTTCCAGCAATTTATACCCAACTTATTTTTGTCATGAAATTTCGACAGGGAGAAAAAAACAAGAACTGGTTAATCATGTGACAAACCTATTAATTATTAAAACAAGAGCAAGAATTTTGATATATAGAGTAGGGGGAGGGGATAAACCCATCTCCTCTATTTCTACTTCCAAGTACGTGCCTATCAAGGCATAAAACCAAAAGATACCACAAGTAAGATACTTTTAAGAGTAAATAACGAAATAAAAATTCCGATTTCCGATAGCAATTTCCACTGCTTATAAATTTTTGCATTTAAATGGTGGCTGAAAATGAAATATATCCCTTTTATTGATTCTTTGGAATAAAAAGAAATTGATGCGTACGTAAAATACAAACCATTTCGACAAAATGTGTTGACAATCGAATAGATAGTCGTGATCAAAAGTTTCAAGTTACCTCGATTTTAGCAGACACTGCTTCATCAAAGGGAGTAAATTTGCTTTCCAAATGCTTCCTAAAGAACCACCCACTTCTTCTAACAGGATATGGTTCTTCTGACCAATACACAGGGTAGCACAAACGATCACCAATGTGGACGTCATAACGGTTACCCATCACATGTACTTTGTCTCTAGTTTCTATACCATTCATTGCTATAATAAAAGAAATTAAAAAATAAAACAAAAGGTAAGAACGTTTCCAAATATAGGGTAAACATTTTAAATCAAAGTAGGCAAAGCTCATATAATGAGAAGAATCTAAGTTGCCCAATTGTCTTCAAAGTCCTGTGGACAAAGTCAGTCATAAATCTTTGAAAACCTTTTATTTGGGGTGTCCAATTGCCTTCAAAAGGCTCACAGAAATTAATAGACTATTTGGATTAACCCTATTCCATGACTATCTATCTTAGCTCTGCCCTAGGATGGATGGATGATAGACTATCTATCAACAAGTGAAATGGCATCATTTTTATACATTTTTGAAAAAGGCTTAGTACCCAAGGTAGCCTCAGTTTGGAGAACGAAAAGCCTTCGACCCCCCCCCCCCCTCCCTTACTGTCTCATCACAGAGTTCGTGGGAAAAGGCTGTCAGGGTTTTCTTCATACCTCACTAGCCGTTTTATCGTTGCTGAAACTTCGGACAACCAAGTTCCAGTTCATTATGGAGTGCCTCAAGGTTCACTTCTTCAGCATTCACTATTCCTTATTTAAGTCAATGACCTCTGTTGGCTTTTTAGTACACAATGCCAAACCTCTGCTGCATATGTCAGAAATGTATCATAAAAATATGATTATCAAATCGCACCAATAGGTGCCTCCGATAAGAGTGAAGAAACGATCGCATTCGCTGATTACAGTACGTTAGGGGCATCAGCTACAAATTAACAATCCCTTATACTAAAGTTACAAACGATGGCGGAAAAAATTTATCATTGGTTTAACAGTAATCTTTTAGCTGAGAATGTAAAAAGTCGTAACCTGTTTTTTTCCTGTATAGGTTAAAGTTGTTCTACAGGACATGCATATCCAACCGTATGTAGGTACAGTAGGTAAGAGTTGTCCAACTGTAGGGGAGCTTCCTACATCAAAAGGTCCAGTATGGTGGCCACCTGACCGATACGTACAATTCCTTGGACCTCTTCTGGATGAAAATCTTATACTCCAGCAGCATATTCAGATGATAAGTCATGGTTTCAAGAGGAGCGGTATCACACGGAAGCTTAAACATAGATTTCCTCTTTCTGTTCTCCATCTTTTATACTTATCTCTCATTTATCCTTATCTATACTAGTGTCGATCTGCATGGTTGTCTACTTTCTCCTCTTTACTTTTCCCAGTCAGTAATCTCCACCTGAAAGCCGCAAAAATTCATCAGTTCACCCCACATGCTCCAGTCCATCTGTTAAAGATGAAGGATATCTTTAAACTTTCGCTGCGTTCAATGGCATTCCAGTATTTCTACGCAGATCTCCCATCATGTGTTACTTGCATGTTTCCACGTGTCAGTAAATTCAAGCCATATGCAGCTCGAAATCAGGAGGCTATACTGGTTCCTTCCACCCCTTTAGTGTATTCAGATTTTGGCCTGACCGTTGCTATTGGGCGTGCCTGGATATCGTTTCCTTATTGGACTCGGGACTCCCATGCCCTCGGTTCCTTTAAAAACACCCAAAAAGAATTTTGTTAGAGAAGAAAATTGAAAATTAAAATAATTAAATAAAGTAGTATTAAAGAGGATAACTAATGGAGTTGAATTATTTTAATACCTTTTATGAAGTTGGCGTTGGTACTTGATGTTGATGATGAAATGAGATATGTTGATGTTGAAAGGTGATGCGGGGATCGGTTGTCTTCGTCTGAGCATTGAGTGTGTAAGCCTCTTATTTATTTTTGTCTAAGCCTAGTTCAGTACGAATTATTAAAATATATTGCTAAATCTGTTTCCAGTGGCCTGGGGCCTGTTCCCAGTTAACAGGCCCCTGGGCCCTTTGAATGTTTTTGGAATTTGAAGTTTTTGATATTTAAAGAATAATAGAACTTGAACTTGAAAGCATATTTAAGATTGATGGCATTCTGAATCAACTTTATTGCTGATGAGCTGGAGGACAGATGGAAATACGTTGACGACTTGTCATTAACGGAAGTTGTATCTGAAGATTCGAAGAGTAATGCTGCTGGTTTCATCGACCAAGTTACCTCAGAGGCGACTGAACTAAACATGGTCGTGAATAAAGACAAATGCTCGGTCACGACATTTTGTATTCTTCGGAATACTCAGCCGTCTTTCGAACCTCCTATCGCTTCCAAGCTAATAAGTCTTAAATAACTTTACTTGGTGTGATGATTTCTTCTGACCTGTCATGGTTGGAGAATGCAAAGAAAATTGTAAAAAAAGCTAACGGTGCAATGCAAATTCCAAAAACACTAAAAAAATTTCGAGTTCCTAGGGACAATCTGAAGCTAAAATTTTGCACTTTCATACGGCCCTTAGTTGAATATACTGGTCCGGTTTGGCACTTTGCCCTTACCCAGGATGAAACTGATAAAACAGAACGAGTTCAGAAGAGATCACTGTAAATCATTTATGGCGGTTCCCCTCTACCTTACTCCTTTTACCTCAAAGAATTTAAGCTTGAATCTCTTTCTTCCCGCCGAGAAAAATTATGCCAAGGATTTGGCTCCTCCCTCCTCCAGCATCCCATCTACCGATCATTCCTTCCCCCACCTTTTGTCCCTATAAGAACTCGTCCCCCCAGGGAAGTGGCTTAGAAGGTTCCGAAACTGACCCCAGTCCACTGTAACACCATGCGCTACAGTAGAAGCTTTGTGCCAAGCTTTGTGAACTGTTACAATGGTCTCTAGTGTTTTTATTCTTTAGTTTATTTTATCCTTACGAAGTTTTATCAGACAACTTTATTTTACTATTTATGACTAAGAGACATCATATTTGGGCTGTGCCCACGAGAGCTATGTCTTGTTTTTGAATTAAATGAATTTGAACTTCAAAGCCCATTGATAAATTTTTGGCTAAAAAGTGTAAAATTAGTACGGGTTCTTCGGTTAACAATTTAAATGAGTTATACTATTTAAAAAATTAAAGGAACAGTATGTAAAAATAATACTGTAAAAGGTAAAGAAAGGAGTAGTAGATAAAAAGAATATACTATTACCAGTTAATACCAGTTAATTACCAGTTAATTACCAGTTAATAAGCACGAAGCTTGTATTTATTTTAAATACAATTTTGCCGGCCGGAAATAAGAATTTTTAAATTCGAATTGAAGACAGAACCGAACTCAATATTCACCCACGTATGAAGACACTTTCTTCCCTCGGGCGATGTGACGGCTGAGGCAAAAAACAACTCACGTCACAACCTAACTCTAGCGTTATCCTAGTATTCGACCAATCATTAGAGCTAACATAGTGTTAGAATCAACGTTTTGACATACCATACGCATAATCTTGATACACAAAAAGTAATGCGAACGATTAGAATCTTTAAAATTAGCAGATATAATTTTGAAACCTAATGATAAATTACATTTAATTTTTCATAAATGAACTTAATTTATAATGTTGATTTAATTGATTAACTTAAATTTCAGTACAAGAGGACTGAGCTTCAGTAGGTGAAGCGAATTCTAAACACATTAATACTGCATTTACGTATTATTACCCCCCCCCTGAACACTTCTCCCTACGGAAATGCAATACCTCCACCCCCTGATTCACACAAGAAAATTTTTTTTTTTATATATTTGTATTGACATTCATACATTTTTTTACCTAGTCAATTCGTGAAACGGTGCCCCGAAACTACACAAAGGAAAAACAAGTGTACTTTACCAAAATTCAGTCCAAAATAACAATACTTTAGTGAAATATCTTGCTAAAATCACTGTCGAAGTTCAATTGACCCGTTCTGCCAACCTGCAAGGTCACTAATTAATTAAACAATTGCTGCAAACAAATTTGATACAAATAGAAGATAAAGTACAATGCAAAATTAACCCTGGTGGGGACGTTTAAGAACAGTAATGACGTGATTGATATTCACTCACCCTTATTCAACTGTCAATCTTCAGGTTCACTTTGGCCAGTTTTTGGGTCTGTAATTTCAATCGAAAGACGATTTAATAAACAAATATTAAAGAGACTGGGATTGCTCATTTAAAGATATAAGATCACTTAGATAGATAACTTAAATCTGATCTAATTTTGAAACCCACTGATAAATTACATTTAGCTGTCGGATTTCACATCACCTGAGGAAAACCAAATGTCTTCATATGTGGACAAACATTCGATTTGCTTTGGTTTTTGATCTGTGTTGAAGAATTCTTTTCTCCTGCCGACAAGTTTGTCGTTTGATATTTTATCCTTCCCACTGAAACCAACTACTAACTCCACAGTGCTATTTCTCTACTTTAAGATTTCTAATTTATACAACACCTTTAATACATGCTTCTTCTAGAAGAGTTGAATCTTTTTTTGAGAACGGATTCCAAATTTCTTTCCCAGTGGGGTCTTTCTTACAGTAAAACCAATGATGATCGACAGGAACATATGAAGCTTCTAGCTACAAAATTAATAATACCAATTAAAAAACTTAATTAAAAAATTTATGATTAAATAGAGGGTGGTCCAAAAAATAACCAGAGGGAGGAATAGATAGACAAGTGCCATTAATCTACCCAGTGACAAAGTGACAGTCAGTGTGGCAGACATGAATCCCGAGATTTTAGAAAGATTGGTATACATGTGAATTATATTTCACAAGCTGGGTTGCTTTAACCATTGAAATTATCCTTTCAGATTATCTGAAAATAGCCACACAAAGAGCAATAGATAGACAAAACTTGCTTTGGCGGCAGACAGGTTTCCGATAGAGTGTTGCACACATAAATCACATTGTTTCAGAGACAGCGGTAGCCGGTTGAAGTATATTTCATTTATAGGATAATTTATTTATTTAAGCCATACTTTCATATTGTCCAAAAATGACAATAGAGATGCACGATAGATGGCACTGACGTTGGTGGCAGATAGGTATCCCACAGAGGGTGGCACCCATGAATCCCGTTGTCTTAGAAACAACAGCAGCCACAAAAAGAAAATTTCATACATTGAACAATCTTATTCACTTAGACTAACTTTTCATATTCCACACGGTAGATGATACTGAAATTGGTGGCAGACATACATTCAACACAGGGTGGCAGACACAAATCCCATTGTTTTAGAAATAACAGCAGCCACATGAAGCAAATTTCATCTGTAGAACAATTTTATTTATTTTGTTAGGCATTCCACACGGTAGATGATACTGAAATTGGTGGCAGACAGTCATTCATAACAGAGTGGCAGACACGAATCCCATTGTTTTAGAAATAACAGCAGCCACAAGAAGCAAATTTCCTCTGTAGAACAATTTTATTAATTGAAACCCCCTTTCCATGTCGCTCAAAAATAGCAATACAGAGATAAAGATAGATGGCACTAACTTTGGAGGCAGAAAAGTATTCCACACGGAAGATGATACTGAAATTGGTGGCAGACAGACATTCATAACAGGGTGGCAGACACGAATCCCATTGTTTTAGAAATAACAGCAGCCACAAGAAGCAAATTTCATCTGTAGAACAATTTTATTAATTGAAACCCCCTTTCCATGTCGCTCAAAAATAGCAACAGAGATAAAGATAGATGGCACTAACTTTGGAGGCAGAAAAGTATTCCACACAGTAGATGATACTGAGGTTGGTGGATGACAGGTAGTCATCACAGTGTGGAAGAAACGGACAGTAAACAGTGGCAATGAAAAGAAGGACAAAAACAAATCATAGGACAACAAAAAAAAAGTTAATTAAATAAATTAAAATGAAATATTCAGTCAGGTTAAAAAAATTGAAAACACTGAAATTAATCAAAAGAAGTATCTTCTTAACGAGGGAAAAAAAATCACGAGAAGAAGAAAAAATAAACTGGCTATAAACATAAAGTAAAAATAAACAAAAATCCAATGGGCACAACAAAAACAATTTATTTTCAAGCCCAAGAGAAAAATGACTAATCCAAGGTTTTATCATTCTGTACAAGTACGGAAATAACGTTTTTAAGTTTCTGCAAATTTAGCTTTTAATCAGTTGTTTAAAAAAGAAAAACCCTACATTATGTAGGTACAGTAATATTGCTTCATTTTGGTAGACAAAAAAAAAGTTGTTCACGGTAGTTTTTGAATTGAAGTTCGTGGCCTAAAAAGTCAGGGCCAAATCGTAGCCCAAAAAGTTATTAAATCTCTGTTAAGACTTTAAAAATGTCTTTCAAGCGATGATCAACGATCAAGATTCTAGCAATGGGTTAAAGAATCAGTTTCAATTTCAATTAAACTCAAATTCAACATCAATTCAATTAAGTTTTATTTTTAAGAGAATTAAATTTTCAATTCCAATTCTATCTATTAAAAAAGACCTTATGACCACTACAACCCCTCCAAATGTAAGGGCTTGACATGGAGGATGAAGGTACAGTAATATTGCTTCATTTTGGTAGACAAAAAAAAGTTGTTCACGGTAGTTTTTGAATTGAAGTTCGTGGCCTAAAAAGTCAGGGCCAAATCGTAGCCCAAAAAGTTATTAAATCTCTGTTAAGACTTTAAAAATGTCTTTCAAGCGATGATCAACGATCAAGATTCTAGCAATGGGTTAAAGAATCAGTTTCAATTTCAATTAAACTCAAATTCAACATCAATTCAATTAAGTTTTATTTTTAAGAGAATTAAATTTTCAATTCCAATTCTATCTATTAAAAAAGACCTTATGACCACTACAACCCCTCCAAATGTAAGGGCTTGACATGGAGGATGAAGGAGTAATTAAATCCACAAAAACGGCAAAGAAAATTTTCCTCTCCCCTCAGAAGGGTTTAAAAAACATAAGAGCAGCAGCATATGCCATGCTATCATTATCAAATCACTCGACACTCATTTCCTTTCCTTAAATACATCAAACAACATTAATAAAAATTTTATAAAATCAAAATGCACAAAATTAAAATTCACATAAAAATCAATTCAAAATAAAAATCAAAATTCACAAAATTTCAATTTTCAAATTCATAAGAAAAGTCATAATTCATAACTATTCTGCCTATTTTCCAACCAATCAAATTAATCCTCAAAATAATATTTAGAAAACAGTTCATGTTTCAGCAACTTTTTATAATAACTAATTATATTTAAGATATTTGCTTCGACTAAGTTGAAAGGATTCGCGAATTTGGGTAAAAGTAAAGTTAGGCTCAATAAGAAGTCGGGGTTGAGCGTCAGAATTGCCACCTGTCCGTGTAAAAATGGCAAGGCAATTGAAACTTTCAATAACAGTTTACGCCCTATGTGCCATCAATGGCTTTAGAAGATCTTTATCCTTTTTTAAAGCTAGGTTTGGATAGGGTCTCGCTTCGGCCGTCGAATTCCACGTTGCCTGGTTAAAGGCGGGAAATATTCGATTCATTTTCGACTCGAGCCACAGCAGGAAATTTCGTATCTCAGGTCAGGGAGATTGTGTTTAAATATAGGTTCTTATAAAAGATGGTAAATTTTGCGAAGCAAAAATAACCAAGCGGGTTCACTACACTTCCCTATATGTCACTGGAGGCACAGGTGGATCTAAGGTCTAAGGTAAAGGTAAGGTTCACTTCACGAACTCCGGCTACTATGTGTCACTGAATATGAAATTCTCTAAAGTCTTCCAAGACCCCCCTCCCCCTACTTGAGGAAAGAACAACAATACAAATATTTCCTTTTAGATCTGGAGACCAATTTGTCCTTAGATTAAAACCAAGTCAATTCCATTTTGATGAATGTAAAATGTAATAGTACATATTAGCACATCTAAAGTTCATTAATTTACTACCACCACACCTATTCATTGCAAAATTACCCCCTTCCTGAATATTCATCACCTGGTAAAATTTCTTGGTAGTGGCCTTGTGCCTCAGCCTTTTTAAAAATGTATGTTAATGAATTTGGAGATAAACTAATTTCTTCATGTAAATCTTGTATTAAACTTTTATCTTTATATTTAAATACTCACTGGTGGCCTGGTCCGGCAAATTCTTTTTGGTTAAGATTAATATGTTCCCTCTGAAAGTTTTATTTTTCTGCAGTCCATTAGTCTTGATGTTTCAACGTAGGATGACCATTTTTGTTGTCATAAGTAAGGTGTTGCTCGGCCCAATAGTAACCGTAACTCAAAACAAAACTCTATACAAAGAAATTATGATAACAATCAATACATAAAAATATTGGCCTTTTTGTGGTGATTCTAAATATATAAAATTCAATGTTTAATGTTAATCAAAAGCTACGAGCCTGAGAAAATTTGTCTGATTTTGGAAAAAAGGGGTGGGAACACCCCCCAAGAAACAAACAATCCTAATGAAAATGCCGCCATCAGATTCAGCATATCAGACAGCTCTACTCTATAGGTTTCAAGCTCCTTTCTACAAAAATATGGAGTTTCGTGGGGTTTTTTTTCCCAGGGGTGATCGTATCTTACCAATGACCCAAGAAGATCGGGAGAAGCTCATGCGAACCGAAATTAAAAGTTCTATTCCCTTTTTAAGTGACCAAAAAGATTGGGGGGGGCAACTAAACCCCTCCCATACCATTTTTTCCCTAAGACATCCAATAAAGAATTATGGAATATCAATTTGGTTCAGCATAGTTTAGCGGTCCAATGCCTATGCCTCTGGGGGTTACAAGAGCCACACAGTCCCTGGTGAAAGAGGAGTTTTCAAGGGATATTTCACACGGAGTGATGAGAAGGAAGATTTCCTGCCATGATTTGAAAAACAGTCAGAAATTAAATAAAAACAAACAAAAACTAATTTTTTTTCAACTGAAAGTAAGGAGTAGCATTAAAATTGAAAACGAACAGAAATTATTCCGTATTTCAGGGGGAGGGGGGCTACCTTTTCCACATCCCTTACTCTATGCGCAAAAGTTTGACCTTTTGTCCAAATTCTTTAAGAACGACTCTTGAAACACAAGAGCCAATGAATTTGAATGAGAAGCATTAAAAAAAAAACTTTAACACTTAGCATTAAGAGCGAGGGTTGATGAAGGGGCAGCCCCCCTCACTTGCGGAGTATTTTCCATTCGTTCTAATTTTTAATGTTGATCCTTACTTTCAGTTGGAAAAAACTTGTTGTTTTTATTTTAGTTAAATATCTAAGATTCAGCTTTATTCATGTAATGAATCATATTTTGAAATTCATTTTGCATTTTTGTTTTGGATTGAAAAACAGGTCAAAAGTTGGTCAAAACCGTTGAAAAGAGAATCATTTTATAGTCTCTAGCCAAGTTTGGATTATTTTCTAAGAAAAATTTAAAGTGGTATCTAGCTCGGCAAATGGATGAACCTGAAACAAATGAACTCGGTGATATCTCGTTCTCTCTTTGACAGATGTAGCTGCATGCTTGTCGCAAAACTATATATTTCAGAAGGAAGACAAACCTTACACGTCCATATTTTGTGACCTGAGACCGAACTGCTCGAGAAAAAAACTCATTCCGAGAAAAACTCGACTGAAAATTTGTAACGCTCATTTTCAAATGCTCCACAGCCCAGTTGGTAAAAATATATTAGCTTAATCTTTATTAGTTTTTATATTTAAATTAATTAATTTAATTTTTTAATTAATCAAATTAATTAATTAATTAATGTTAAACAAATTTAACATTTGATTTATGGTACTGCGAAACTAGTTGAGCATATAGCACTACTTTTCCAAGCTTGTATTACGCAGCAATTCGTACCGACTGCACTATGTGAGGGCATTGTGACGTGCGTCCCAAAAAAGAATAAGCACCCTCAATCTTGTGACTCTTATCGCCCAATTACAGTTACAGATGACATTCTTCTGCTGTCTGATAATTTGGAATCACTGCAGGCTGCTGTGAACAGCCTTTATGACGGGTTGTCCGAAATCGGGCTGTCAGTCGCTTCTGCTAAAACGGAATTTCTCGTTTCTGGTTTTTATTACCTTCCTAATTCAAAATTCAGGTTGCCCATTATTCAGTTTCCGTCACTGCGTCCCCACGATTACCTTGGACTTGCATTCGGGAAGTCACTTTGATCAACGAGATCATCAACCATAAGTATGTAGAGAGCGACGTTGAGAAGATCTTATGGACATTTTTCTAGAGTTCAAGATCAATTTCACAAAAAAACGCTTGGTCAGCTTTATAACTCGTTTTTTGGTCCCCATGTATTTTTTTCTGCTGCCATTATTTTTTACCACGTCTGAACGTCAACAAATTCGGTCTGTCTTTTTCAAATTTTGTAAGTATTTACTTCGTGTTGCTATTTGGTCCCATAAGTTATATCTCCAAACGTTACGGTGTTTTTGAGATATGTGATAAGATGGATGTTTTAGAAGGGAGATTCAGACAGCGATCTGAGTCATTCGTAGATTTTCCGTTGGGATGTATCAATCGTTTGTAAGTTATTGTTTTTTTGTGTGTGTGTGTGTGTTTGTAATGATAAATGTTTATAAATTTCTTTTTCCATACTCCTCTAAGTGCATTTTTGTATGTATAGAGGGTTCAAATAAATTATTATTAATACTATAATTATTGAATGCTGGTAACCTAACATTTTTTACAAACTTTTTTTTACACAGCGAATTATGATTCTTCTTAAAGAAAAAAAAACTTTCTTTTCAACTGAAAGCAAGGACCAACATTAAAAATTAAAACAAATAGAAATTATTGCGTATATGAGAGGGGCTACCCCTTCTTCAACCCTCGCTATTTATCCTAAAGTCTTTAAGTTCTTAAATATATTTCTGATCCAAATTCAGCAGCCCTTGTGTTCGAGCAGTCTTTCTTAAGGACTTGGGGACAGAAAGTTAAACTTTAGTGTAAATACTGAGGGTTGAGGAAGGGGCAGGCTCACTCATATACGGAATAATTTCTATTCGTTTTAAGTTTTAATGTATCTCATTTCTTTCAGTTGAAAAAAACTTCTTTTTTTTAAATTTAATTTCTGACCGTTTTTCAAAACTATGTCAGCATATCCCCTCCGCTTAAGATTTCCCTGAAAAATTACCACCACGAAAATTCCTCCCAAAACATTACCGTGAACTCTCCAATAACAAATATTATATGTCAACAATGGACAAATTGCATAACTTACAGCCCTTTCTTAAGGGACTATGGGTGTTTGGCAGGGGAGGGATCAAGTTATCCCCAAAGGCATAGTTAATGGACCTTTCAAATAAGCTTATCAAATGGCTGTCTCAAAATTTTGATGTAATGTCTTTGGGGAAAAAAGGAGCGTGGGAGGGGTGCTAGATGCCCTCCAATCTTTCTGGTCACTTAAAAACGACACTAAAACTTTTGATTTCCGTTCGAATAGGTCTTATCCTGATCTTACAGGACCATTGGTTGGACACCATCATCCCTGGAAGAAGAAGAAAAGAAAAGAAAAAAGAAAGAAAAAACGCATCCGTGATCTTTCTTCTGGCAAACAATACAAAACTCTACATTTTTGTAGGCAGGAGCTTCAAGCCTCTACACCAGGGTTCTCTGATATGCTGAATTTAATGGGGTAGTTCTCATTAAGATGTCTTGATCTTTTGGGGGTGTTTTCTCCCATTTTTCAAAAACCAGGCAAATTTTCTCGGGCTCGTAGCTTTTGATGGGTAGCATTAAACTTAATGAATTTTCTGTGTCTGGAATATAAATAAAAAGTCAATTCTTTTAATGTATATATTTTTTTCTTTAATCAAAATTCTGTTTTGGATATTTCAAAGGCATCTATTGGGGATTTCTAAGGCTTTCGAGAGTCAGTAGAAAGGTTTGCTTGGCCAATGCCTATTTTTTATAGCCTACATACTATGGGCTTCAGTCAGAGACATAGATCGATACATCTATACTTACATTATATACTCCTGTTTGCGCATTAAATTCATTACCAGCGTTCGATCCATAAGAGTGCTGCATCTGAGCTTGAGGGTAACCAAAAATGACTGCTGTCGATTTTGTTGACCTGACGTCTGTTCGGGATGAGGGGCGAACGATGGCTTTACCCGCCTAAGGGCTAAAAGAATACAATTTGTTTTAATACTTATAATCAAAGACTTAAGGCCGGTGGTCGTTGAATCTGATTAACAAACGCCCGAGATCGATGTTGGATTTTTACCTCTAAATTCCACATTCATGGTCGTCTAAGGTAGAATATCTCGCTTGCAAAATAATTATATATACACATACGTGCAGGAATTTATTCCTGCACGTATGTTTGTATTTATTCCTGCATGGGGAGAAGCACACTTTACGAGAGTGAGAATTTTGGCAAAAACCCTTATAATCGGGCAGGGTCGCATCCGGGATTTTTTTCGGGGGGGGGGGGGGTAAATAAAAAAAAGTTACAAAGATGTGTTTATATTCATTTTTTATACGTTTTTACGAGTTGAAAAATATATTTTTTTTGGAGGGGGAAGGGGGTTCACACCCCTTAACTCCCCTGGATACGGCCTTGTAATCAGGTCAATTATGTGAATAACAAAGGACACAGAAGGAAGTAAAAAATAACCTTTTGGGGAGGGTCCGAGATTGAAGGCTTCCCTACCTCACCCTACATATGTGCCTATAATATTGTAAAAATCCAAATTTATTTACTGGCGCAAAGAATCGCATTACAAACGCTAAATTAAGGAAAGACTGTGGACAATTCCTTTTTAGTATATCCATTTTTGGCAATATTTACCTCAAATATCGCCACTCCTCGAGAGCAAAGGCCATGTTTAAGCCAGAGTTCCCAGAGTCTCCAGGTGTGTCAGCACATACCACAAGAAAGCGTTTCAAAATTTAAAAAAAAAATGCAAATACAAAATCAGTCAATTTTACTGTCTTTTTTGTCTCAGATCAACTTCAATTGGAAAAAAATAAGCAGAGACTAGCAAATTAAAACTACATATTTTTAAACATCCTCAAAAGCTCGGACCAAAGAGTATAGAAAACTAAAAAAATCGGATTTTTGGCGACTTAATGTAGAAAAAAAAAGCAGCACCACTTTCACGGCAGTCTCTGACGACTTCACTACAAAAGCATAGAATTTCTGAGGCAATTGAGTAATTTAGATTATTAATCTGCACTTCCATCGGACTAAAACTGAAATTCCTCTGTAATTTATAATTAACCAAAGTTACTTAGTTTTCAAGAACTGTTTTAACTCAAAATCTAGTCCGGACGAAGCAGGCCTAAGTTAGCTTAGGAATACAAAAACACATACCTGTGGTATGTGTTTCTGATCATTCGTGACAAAAAATATTTTTACTACATCCACACCACCAGTGGCAGCATTAGGCACGTGCGACCTGTGCAGCCGCAACAGGGCCCCGCTACCAGGGGTCCCGCATTTTAGTGTAGGCGTAATAAAAAATGCAAGGCTGCTTTAATGCTCTGCCATCTCTGTGCAGCACGGGAATACAGCACAGAACTATCCCTCATGCTGCATGGCATGAACTTACCCTGAAATCACATCTGATTTCTTTGTGAGTGGCAACGATAGTAATATCTTAGTTTAAGCCATCTCATCTCACTGCTTCACTTCTTTATGAGTGACAACTTTAATAACACCTTAGTAAACATTTTCATTACATAAGGCACGACTGTTCAGCCTGATTCAAAGAATAAGCAGAGTCTTAGTGACAGTATTTGAGACCTCATTGAAACCCAGTACATCCACCTCCCACAAAAAGTACCTTTATATAAGTTACCTAACAGTGTAGTCATATTGTGTGGAATACGATGCCTGAATCAGCTCGAAGGTACCACTCTTTTAGGTTGTTAAAAAAAATGAAAAATTCTGGCTTCTTAAAATTTTTTTTTAATATTTTCTTTTCTTTTTTCCTCTTTCTTTACGCGCAGGATTCAAGGGAGTCTATTTAATCTATCTACTTTACAGGCCAGGGAGTCTTTGGGGGGATTAGTATAGCGTATTATTGTATATGTATTTCACCATGAAAAAAACCTTATCTGAATCTGTACAGATATTTGTTTGGCTGAAAAGAAAAAATTGACAGGCAACTTTTCCCCTGCTTTTTTTTGCTTCATTTACTATTTGCTAGAAAAACATGAACAGCACGCAGATAAATGGGTGTGTATCTAGAGCATCGTTTCTCGTTCTTTAGCGTCACGACCCCAAAAATAGGTAAAAGTCAGTTGCCTTATTATAATAATATCAGAACACACGTGTTTTAATATTCATTGATTGAAAAACACTTATTTCTTTTTCCAAGTTTTTATTTTTGTCTATATATGTAAAATTCTATACGTTTGTGCATGCATCTAGTTTAAATATATCAATAAACAGATACCAAATTTTTTCACTTCGTAAGCTTTCATTATGACCGACTACAACCTCTTGTCCACGAGAACCGTACTTCCCAGGGTATCTACCCTCCAGGTTGAAAACTGATTAATCTAAAAGGTGGAGCGGTGCCACAGTATCAATAAAACTGTTGCCCTGGACTAAGGAACTAATAAAGGTTGAACAAACAAGTAAACCACGATGTACTAAACCAATATACTAATAAATTCATTTATCATTTTTTGAGGGGCGGTGTAGGGGTAACCACAGGAGAGGTCGACCAAAAAACACCTTGCGTCGCAGATATAGCCAGGAGCTGTCCAACTTTCACAAGACGATACGACCCCAATGGGAAGATGCTTTGGCGGCCGCGCACATGCGGAAAGACTGGCGGCTCTTCGCGGATGCCCTGGGTGCCTTTGGTGGCACATGAGGATCTAAGGTCTAAGGCTAAAGGTGTAGAGGTAAGAACTAATAGTGCCACAAAAACTAAATCACTTCCAAAGACTGATGATTAATTCACTTCCATTTCAGTAATAACAGGTAATAAACCAAAAAGTACCTGCTCGATTACTCCTTATGGATGATGAAGAAGACAATTGTGAAACAGGGGGTGGTGGTGGCATTATCGTAATATCACCATTGGCGGCATTGGTAGCATTAGCGTCATTGATTCCTACACTGCCTAAGGAGGCGTTTCTGGTATGGCTAGGGTGAAATGTAGTACCACCCGTAAGAGATGAATGCCTTGAATGCGTTTTATGAAATCCACCTGCAGATGTACCACCTGAAAGTTACAACACCCATTTAATATTAGGGAAAAACAAACATATGTTAGTTTTAATTCAACAATGCATCACAGAGATGCACTTTCATGGGAAATGCACGTTTTGTCGAAATGCCAATAAACATTTCCGTCAAGCAAAACCTTGTTCGGCATTATGAAAACTTCTCAGACCTTTTAGAATCTTGTTTATGAGCTTACGAGACGTACCCAAAAACTCAAAAAAGAATAACTTGAAGTAATTAACAGATAGTGCTAGCTATGTTTGCCAATATAACGTAAAAAAGATATTTTTCGTGATTTTTGCTTTTTAGTGTGACATTCAATACTTTAACTATATTCCATGACTTTATCAAGTACATTTTCTCAGTTGGCGTGGAGCACTCATCTGTTTTCAGCGCACATGCCGTACAATCATGGATAAAGAAAAATGTATAGAGGACAGATTTTGAAAAAAATCGTGACCAGATTTTGTCGTGAAATTACGCTAAATATTATAACAGAAAGTTTCCGAACAGAAGACTGGAATAAATACCATAAGCTAGCATAAATTTGTCATCTGTTTTTTCATTCTACATGCATACAATAGTGGCCCGTGCAGTAAAATTTACAACAAATAAGTTATTTTTACGCAAAATAGGATCAATGTGTACGGTGAATAGGGTTAATATGATACAACGTCTCCTTTTGGATACTTGTCTAGTTGAAATGGCAGAAATGTAAGGTGACTATAAAAATTAAACTAAAAAGCAATAAGAAAAACAAGAACTATTTTAGAATTAAGGATAAAAAAATAAGGAATGGTATTTTTTGTAAACAAGATTAATTCAAAAACTCAAGGAAAATATGAATCTTCAATAAATATTGACAGGCAAGTATATAAATTGGTAAATATGATTTATCCAAACGAGAGTTACGTACAGGCGAACGCCCTTTCTCCATCCCCTTTTGCGTAATGCTTCTATTGTTTCCACTTCCAAAGAAATCCCGAAAGAGTTGAGATTATTTTTTTTTCCAGCCTCTCGAGAGTTGTGCAGCTGTAGAGTTCTCTCCCAGCGTTTTAAGAGCGTATGGTGGCTTTCACCGCTTCGTACGTAATTTTCTATTTTAAGTTGTTAAGTTAGGTTGTGTTAATTTTAACCTTTTGAACTTAAAGAAGTCCTTTCACCCAAGGCTAGCTTATAACCCATACAACCATCATAAACATAGTCTAAAAATACCACAATTATCATAAACTAGCAATCCAAAACCAAAAATCTTGAACGAAGGTTCGAGATTTGATCAAGCGTAAAAGGTTTTCAATGAAAAGTTTCTTAAATTATTTTCAAATTTATTAATTGTTCATCCATCAATTACATTTCGTTGCTGCTATTTTAAATTTCGCATAACGTAACATTTACTTGCGTAAAATGAAATTCAAAGTCCAGCACGAATTTATCTCGCCACTGCCACTATTTCGGACTGAATTAGCTCCATGAGATTACTATCGCAACGTAGATTCTCAACTTATGCAAGTCTGAAAGATTTTACGGCGTAGTGTGAAAGAACCATAAACATGCTAGCGATAAGCTAGCTTCTCCACAGAAAAGACAGCGTTTCCTCGGTACATAGTTAAATTTTCAATAAGTAGACATTAAAAGAACAAAATACATTTGGCCAGACCGTCAATAAAAACGCTCAAATTGAGCCTTCACTTGGACTAGTTTTTTTTATTTGAAAGCTGGCATAAACTTTTCCCATATTAACCAAATTCAGCCTTTTTCAGCTTGAAAAACACTACTTCTGCCCTGCCTTGCCATTCAACCTCTTCACACTACTGTATCTCTGAATTCATTTTATTCGATACTCCGTTCAAGCTAATAGAGTTTTAAACAGTGATCATGTCTTTCTGTTCTTAAAACAGAAAAAATCCCATCCAGACTGTCTGATACGATTTGTTCCTAAGTCAAATATTCGTACTTCTGTCCTGCCCAGCGTTTCAAGTTATTCTGTCCTTACAAAAGGATCCTATCCAGGCTGCCCAGCATGATTTGTAGACTCTTTTTTGGGTCATCAGTATAACAATGGTCCTTCTGTCCTGTTGTGTCATTCAAGCCATTCACTGTCCTGTATTTTCGATGTCGCTTTATTCGGTACTCTATTCAAGATAAGAGCACTTTACACGGCGATCATGTCTTTCTGTCCTTACAATAGGAAAAATCCAATCCAGACTGTGCGACATGATTTGTACATGATTTTTGTATCATCAATCAAATGACAAGATCATTCATTCTGTGTTCTATATTTTCATAACTGATTCCTTAAGCTTCTTATATTCGTTAGCACCGTCGATTTTTTAATTAAAGGAGCACAAATGCACAACTTCTTACTGAGTACCAGGCCCTTAATTGTACTGAGGCCCTTAATTGTCCCTCTTTTTATGAAGCAAATGTCATCAATGAAGGAGTGTCTAGTCTATGGCCAAACTATCTGAAGTGAAAAGCAAAGTGATACAATTTTGTAGTGCCTGGTCTAAGATATTACGGTACAATGGCAATTGGAAAAACAAGGTAATCCATTGCTGTCCTGTTAACATTTATTTTTACCAGGTGAAGTTAGCATTGTGAAGCTATCGGGATGCATCCATAAAGGGTGGGTCTGACCCCAACCCATTAAGACATGCACTGATTGGTCACTGATATTAACAACACTAGTCCAACATCCCTTCAAAAAGGCAAATGAAAATGCGGCTTAATTAAGCAACTGTCGCCATCAAATCCGTGTTTGAAACCATTATGCCGAATCGGGGCGATACTACAAGATATCACTTGTCTCTATTTATCTTTCATTCTGCAAAATGATACTTACACCCCCCCCCCCCCGGTGTATCTAATCTATCAACATCAAAAGATGTCAAAGAAATTGACACGTATGTATTAAATATGCGAAGTTATTACTACACACCCCTCAGCGGTACAGAAAGCCAAACTTTCTATATAGAAGTATCAACATAGAAATATATCGATATTACAGAAAAATATTGATTTTATTTCTATATAGAAATTGGAGCAATAAAAAATTAATTAGAGGAAACAAAACGCAAGAAAAAACTCAAAATGATCCACTTAAGTCTATACTCCACACGATTTCGTACAATATCGCCCCCAACTCGCCACAAACTGTTTCATACACAAATTGGAGGCGGCAGTTGTTTGCTTAAATCACTTTTTTATTAGTTCTTTTTATGCAGAGTTGGCCTAGTGTCGTTTCTTGAATCGATCTAAAGAAGACGCTATGTTTTAGACAGTTAATATAAACAAGACACCAAGGGTTTGGCGGAACTTTCCTTTCATATGTATTTACATTTTAAATTTAATTTCCGATCGTTTTAATGCTAGTATAAGTGGAGAAAACTAGTATATCTAGTTCTATATCTAGCTTTATAATATATCAAATATATACTAGAAATCTAGTATAAGTGGAGCAACAAAACCGAAAAAATGGGAGAAGAAACTGAACTAAGGCGAGGGAAAATTGGCATTAAGGTTGTTTTTTTTATTCAAATTCGTGGTGTCATCATCTGATTGATCACACTCTAATATTTTGCACCTAATATTGAAGATAATTATTGGTTGTATAAAAACAATTATTTTATAACCCCCTTATCTAATATCATTAAACAGAACAGTAAAATAAAATAAATAATTATTAATGACAAAAATATGGTAAATCAATCAACACTTAGACTAAATGAATTAATGACATAAACTATAAAACCATAAGTATCCAATAGTAACTGCGAATCTTACCTAGGTTAGGAACGGATGGACTTTGACGAAGAGTTGCAGAGCCATTGCAAGGAATAAGGGGTACAAACCCTTGCATAGGAGATGGTGACGGACTATGACTACCCGGTAACGAATTTGAACTTGGTTGCCCTGAAAGAGGTAAAACAGCAACACGTCCAGCGTTCATTGGTGGCAGGGACTGATGTCTAAATGTGACATTGCTTTGTGCAGAGTCAGAGACATTTAAAACAGCGGCAGGTCTTTCTGGAGGAGTGCCTGGGGTTGCTTGGGAAAACTGCCCTGGGCGTGCATAAGGACCGTCGTCTTCTTTCTCATCAGGAAAATACGAGTTAATATCCATAACCTAGAACAAAAATAATAAGAATTAAACTGATCAGTTTAGCCGTGACACATTTAGTTGTTCATTAGTTTTAAGGTTTTTTTATTTAAATTTTTAATTCAAAAAAGGACATACAAAATAAAAAATCAACACAAATCACATCGTTCCTGAAGCAAGAGCTTGTATAGATCACACTGTAACCAACCCAACATTACACTTAATCATCGGTTAGCAAAATAAAAAAATGTTTCATCGGATGTCTTGGCATCCAACACTTGTTTTAAGAATATTGAGACATGTTAATTAAAAATAGGTAAGCCGTTTGTTTCTATCCCCCATCGCTTTTGAGATATCTGCCATTAATTATTTATATATGTTTCATCCAACGAGAGGGGATTAAAAAATATGTTCTTATCAATACCTTGAAAACCAGATAGAACAAAATAATTTTCAAATTTGTAATAAACATGAAAAACTGGTTTAAAAAAAGATATAGATATAAAAATTAGTATGTAAATGAGCCCTTACCAATTCTATCTATGTTTCATCCAGCAAAAGGGGATGGAAAAATAGGTTTTTGTCAATATCTTGAAAATGAGCAAAACAGTTTTCAGATTTGTAATTAGCATGCAAAACTGCAATAGAAAAATTTTCAAATTTGTAATAAACATGAAAAACTGGTTTAAAAAAAGATATAGATATAAAAATTAGTATGTAAATGAGCCCTTACCAATTCTATCTATGTTTCATCCAGCAAAAGGGGATGGAAAAATAGGTTTTTGTCAATATCTTGAAAATGAGCAAAACAGTTTTCAGATTTGTAATTAGCATGCAAAACTGCAATAGAAAAAGTAAATATCATACCAACTATCTATGGCACCTGAACACTCACCCTTACACAAATTTGAAACACCCATAACCTTCTTCCAGCGCCATATAAGTATCTAAACATAAATATTACAATGGAGCCAGTTGCGTCAATGAGGGGGGGGCAGCAGGGCATTATCCCCAAGGTTTCTCCCTCTCCTAGAAATACAACCCACTAATTTCCGCATATTGACGCCATTGAGCGAGGCAGGAAACTCCCTCACTTCCTCCATTGACTTCAATTGATCTGAAAGTTCATTCCATATTTCAGGTCCACCGCGATGGATAGAAGATGAAGATCTTCTTTGGTCTCTTAATGACAAACTTTTAGGTTTCATAATTTAGAAAATCCTGTGACCTAACCCCAAGTGTATATTATTCTTTGTTGCACCTGTTTTTTGTTGTTTTTTTTTACTTGACACAAAGAGGGGTTTGACTCTACTACACCTTGCAATAAGCTTTTTGAAATATATATTATTTTATTTTTAGCACTTATGACTCGAAAAGCTAATTGTGGAGTATTTGCCAAACTTGGAACGCATACGAAATAATGAGGGAGAATTTAAGGCAGAAGCCCTAACAGTAGGCAAAAGTTTACATTATTTATCTATTGACATTTATATTTGTATAAAAATTTAAATTTTCTATTTAAAGGAAACAAAAATGGTATAAGTTATAAAATGTTGTTATAAATCGTTGAATAGTGATTTTCATTAGTGCAGGTACAGGAAAGAAAAAGGTTTGCAAACTTTATTTATGAATAAAAAAAAATCCCAAAATGTATTACAAAACATTTCAATTTTTTTCGAAAAATTCAGAAGGAAGTTTCATCTAAACATATACAAAATTGATGATCTCAAAATGTACTAAACACTAAAAAAACTTCTATATCCAGGAGACATAGTTTAGTTGGGTATTGGTTTAAAATTATGAGAATGAAATTCTATGAAACCATATTTATAAATTAATACATGTTACATACCAGTTACATCTACAGGTTGAAATTGAAAGATATGTGTTTTTACGGTAATGGCATAACTGTGCCACAAGAAACAGTTTCCCGTCAGGGACAGGGGTTCCAATCGGGAGGAGGGACGACTAACCTTCGGGATTTTGAAAAACATCTTTTTTGCGACCTTCACGAAGAAAATAAAAAAATTTATCCTCGCCCCCTACCATTGTTATGGATTTGCACCCCCCCCCCCCTGCTTGTGGGAAGACAGCCTGGATCAACAGGGAGATAGTTTTTTCTGTTGTCGTTGTTTCGTTGTTCTTTTCTATTGGTAGTGTATCTTCATATCTACAATTTCATTGCCTATTGTATATAAAAATAAAAAATGTTTGGTATTCTTGCGATTTAGCAGATTGATTATTAGGTGATTAGTGCGTTTCTTTCTTTTTCTTTTATTGCATTGCAAAAGGGTTTATTTGATAGTTTTAGAAGATGAAGACGATGTCAGCAATGTTAAATAGGGCGGTTAGCATTGCCGTGAATTCATGAAAATTAGAAAAAAGGGGGACAAAATGAGCTTAGTCTAGAGCGGGTCCACATTTTTCATTTTTTTCTACAAAAAAAGCAAAAAAGCCATTCTTCGACGAAAATGCCAAAAGTGTATTTCTTTTTTAAACCTAGGGAGAAGCTAAAAGCCATAAGGGGGCATATCCTCCCCAAATGACGCCACTTGAGGTTAGGAAAATATTAACGCCACTGATTAGAGGAGGTTCTGATCAGTTGTGCTAATTCGCGAAAATATAGAGGGAGGGATTGAAGGGAGAGAGAGGGATTGGAAACATAACAATATTATGTTTCCAATTTTTAATGAGAATACAAGAAAAGGATCTTTCAAAATCTAGGGGGGTGACATTTCTTTTTAATGAAAATACGGGAAAACCAAGGGGTGGCTATTTCAGGACAGCATCATCCTAGAGTAGCCAGAATAGAGGATCATTCTATAGTAGCATTTGATTTTTTTTCAAAATCTAACGGCGACATTTTTGTTCTTTTCGATGTGTTAATAAAATACAAAAAGGGGTTTTCAAAATATAGGACGGGGTTCAAACCCCCCCCACCTCATTAGTGGTCCGGATTATAATGTATAATGCAGAAACGCAAAATTTTTGTTTTACCACGTAGCATCATAATCAGTAAACATCCTGTTTAAACATGGTATCCCAAATCTTAAACTAGAGCAATGGCAAATAGATACTTAACTAGCGGGCAAACTATGCCTATTGCGGAAGTTCCAAAGATTATTCCACTTTGAATGGCGGAAATCACTTACAACTTTATCTCCACTTATCTTCCACATAACTTCCTTTGACATATTCCCGAAGTTTTTATCTTTAAGACACAACTGCTTTCCTATTCATGATTAGTTCATATTTTCCAACATTTCCCTCGCAACCATGAGTCGAGGAGGGTATTTGAGTTGGGGTGATTTCCTTATTTTAGTGATTTTTGTATCTGGATTTTACTCAAATGCATCAGCTGAGGATGAAGTTATAAAAAAGGTGATTGATTTGAAGCTTTCCCAACTTTTTAGTTTACCACCTGATCGTGGCACACAGGGGGTCTAGCATTTCTTCCGCGGGGCCTAGCATTTCTTCATTCGAAAAATGCAAAAATTAGCAAACATATCAGGAATCACCGAGAAATAAAAAATAAACATCGGGGGGGGGGGGGGCAGACAGAAGTCCTCATGCGACCAAGCTTGACGTTTTTCTAGAAGCACAATCCGCAAAATGTAGGAGAGATTATCTGTTGTTGTTTTTTTTTCGAAATCTAAGGGAAGGCAATTTTGTTGATTTTTCGATTTTCCAATGTAAATCTTGAAAAATAGGTATCTTTCAATGAAAAAAACAAAAACATGTTTTTCAAAGAGTAGATATGGGGGAAACTATCCCCTCCCCCAATTAGATTAATTGGGGGTAACTCGTCAACTTCCACTATATGCCCCAGCCCCAACTGTATCAGTGCCCCCACTTTTCCCCTTTTAGATACAAAAAGCTTAGGTACCACTAATTTACTAGTGTTCTATAAAATCAGAATAATTTTTTTTTATTAAAACTGCCATCCTTGTTCTGCTTTTGCAATATACATAACGCCCATTAAGAATCCTAGGCGTAAAAAAATGATTAAGGCTCTCAGCCCTCCCAACCCAGGGCTAAATTATTAAATTCTATCATTGCTTTCAACTTTAATTTTTCACTTTTAAACTTGCGGATGCATATTATGGATACAGTCTTCATCCCTATTTAGACACTATTCATGATCAACTATGGAATTATATTAACATCCATGAAATCTTTCTGAATATTTATGAGTTATTCTAAGGAAATCAAAAGTGAATATTTGATATTTTCTAACATTCATATTCCTGCCATGAGTAGGAAAACATATTTGAGATGGATTGAAGTCCTTTACTTGGTTATTTTTGTCTCTGGATTTTTCTTAATTATATCAGCTGAGGATGGAATTATCACAAAGGTAGTTGATTTTAAACATACTTATTTAACTTCAGCTTGGCTTTCCGAAATCAAAACCCATTGTCGATCATAAAATCAACGGCCAAGAAAAAAAT
The DNA here is from genome assembly GCF_049724085.1 of Artemia sp. Qi Xiang Cuo. Classification (NCBI taxonomy): domain Eukaryota; kingdom Metazoa; phylum Arthropoda; class Branchiopoda; order Anostraca; family Artemiidae; genus Artemia; species Artemia sp. Qi Xiang Cuo. Next base: position 42,781,232 of record NC_142796.1, read on the forward strand.
CAGGCATTTAGGATTAGCCATTAGGAATGCTACCTAGCAATAGTAACAACTTTTAAGGATGGCGGGAGGGGCAAAGCAAAACAAATAATGATTTTCATTATTTTGAGGTAAATTTTCTGAAAAGAAATCTTTTTTACATTTTTTAAATTGTTTAATCTTGGGAGGGGGATGTAGCTCCCACCTAACAAGTACGAAGTATTTAAATAAAAAATACAATGTGTATTTTGACAAAAAGGTAGCCTACAACTATTCAGAGATGACATTTTGGTATTTCTCTTGAGCAAGGAGGGGGGAGGTGGAAATTTCTGAGAGAATTTACATCTAGATTATTGTAAGCATATTTGTTCAACCTTAGCTTTGGTTTTCAAAACCATAGAACAGCAATTTCTAAATGCAAGCTTATAGCAGAAAGTTTTGATTCGCTACATCACGTTGGACACGAAGGCAAATTAAATTGAAATAGAAACTTGAAAGATAAACTTGTAAAAGTGTACTAGAGAATGTGCCTCAGGACATCTTAGCTACAAATAATTTACAGGGGCCTAGTTTAAAACTTTTAATGAAAATCATTAGAATTTTTCATAAATAAAATTTCGAATGTGACCCCCCCCCCTCACCCTCAAAGGAAAGACAAAAGTATGGGTACGCGCCTGTCATTTTTGCAATAAATGACATTTTTGTAAGCTACTTTTCGGGAACTTGTGCTTTGATGCAAAGTTTTAAATAACAGTGATAAATAAAGTAAAAAGTCTGCATGAGACACGACAAATGCCCGGACTCAATCCTCGCGGTAAACATACTCAATCAAACGAAACAACAAGACAAAGATAAAACAAGAATATGAGCTTGAAACCGTGGCCACAGGCTTTTGTCAGACCCTTGTCTGTCTTGACAAGAGCATTTATAAGAGAGTTGGGGGGATAAGTATTTTCTTTGTTTACAGTAGTAATGATGATTCGGGGTTACAATCATGAACGCATTAATTTATAACAGACTACATACTATCAGTATGTGTATTGGCAGGCTTCTTGAGTTTCTTCTTCCATCACCAGCTTTTTAGCTGTTTGAACCAGGCGAAACGGTTTATCTAGGTCCGCTTCTCTATTACCATTCATTGCCGTAACTCCTGTTAGCTGTTTGCCAGCTCGTGTATTCAAGGGTGTATCCAGGATTTTTTTTTCGGGGAGGGGGGGGGATATTTTAATAAAAAAAACTTCAAAAACTGCATTAAAATTTGAATATGTGTATATTCACTACGTTTTTACGAGGAGGACAAAAATTTTCGGTGCAGGGGGTTCAAACCCCGTATCCCTTGGATATGGCCTTGCGTGTATTGTAATACCAAATCTCTGTTATCTATACTTAAAACAAATAATATAAACAGAGGGTATTTTTATTAGATTTTGTTTAAATGTGAGTTTTACCTTAGTTTTTCTTGTTGTTGTTTTTTTTAAGCGATTTGTCGCTGTTTCTTCTTATGTTTTTATGAAATATTCAGACTTTCATTACCGTATTTATTTTTTCCTTGCGTAGCGTCTAATATTTGTAATGGTTTACATTTTTGTTTATTATGTTACATAGAAGTAAAAAAAAAAAATATATTTTTCTGATAAAATTTATATATATATGTATATATATATATATATATATATATATATATATATATATATATATATATATATATATATATATATATATATATATATATATATATATATATATATATATATATATATAAATTTATCTCATATACATTTATTTTCTTGGAAGAGCAACGAAGACCAAAAAGGTAGAATGATGAAATATATACAGCCACCTCCGCTGAGCAATCAACAGGCTGCTGGAAAAGTCAGTAAGTCAATTATACCTTTCTCTCTCTCTGCCCTACACTATAAATTCCGTCGAACGGGTGTTAACTTGTCAAAAATAGTAGAGGTATGTGTGCGACCCCACCGTAAACTGTCGCATAGCGTTTTGACAAAAAACGTGTTTCCATGCATAAAAAAAAAAAAAATCCTATCAAATTTTTGTGAAAATAGCGAAATAAAATATAGTGCTGACCCGATTTATTAATCAAAAAAGACGCCTGAAAAATGATTTAAAACTGCTTTTGGGTTTAACAAATCAACTTCCTCCAAAATAGATATTGACCCTTCGCATATTCCTTGAAATCGTCTTCTCGTATGCTTATGAAATAACGACACTTCTTAACTGCACTGGTACAGTCAAGAAGCTGGGTTCAAACAAGGTGCAGTTGGGATCGAGCCCCAGTCTTGGTATTACCAGATACCTGTGTCACCAAAATCAAATCGCATTCTGAAAGAGAGCCTCATTGTCATTTCAATGTCCCACCACAAACAAATCGAATTCTGAAGGAAAGAATCATTGCCACTGCACTGTACCGTCACAAGAAAATCGTATTCTGAAGGAGAGCATCATTGCTGCTACACTATGCCGCGACAAGTGAATCGTGTTCTGAAGGATATCATCATTGTCACTAAACTATGCCACCATGAGAAAATCGTATTTTTAAGAGCATCATTGCAACTACACTGTGCCGCCATATGCGAATCATATTCTGAAGGAGAGCATTATCATATTTTTAAATCGTATTTTGAAAGAGAGCACCATTGCTCAACCACAGGCAAATCGAATTCAGAACAAGAGCATCATTGCCACTATACTGTGCCACCAAAAGCAAATCGGATTTTTTTTTGATGGTTTGATTTTAAATTTCACGCCTAAAGCTTTTCCACAAATCTCCACCAAAAATTATTTTCGAGCAAGATTTCTGTCTTCACATGATAGGAATATAATCAAATAGTCACAAAATCAAACAACAACAAAAGTGCATCAGAGTTGTTGTCAAAATCACGAAAAAAGAAATATAATATTCCCTTTATACCTAAGGTAATATTTTTAAATTTCACGCCAATAAACCTTTTCTGTGAACCTCAACCAAAACTTAACAAAGAGTAATTCGAGTCCCGCAGTCAGCATAATTAAAAGCTAGGGAGGGGGAGTGCATAGCGAAACCCTATTTACCTTTACTGCTGATTTCAAGAACTCAGCTTTTATTAATATTGACTGTTCAAACAAGTGAGTTGAAAAGTGGTTTGATTTAAGGCCCTGTGAGGGAAAAGCTGAAACAATGGAAAAGTCCAACAAGAAACTATCAAATTTCATAGCCCTAAAATGGCTAAAAATAATAACCGCTTATTTTGTAATAGTCATTTATAATTATCGAAAGCGTTAAATGATATCTCACAAATTCAGTAACATGCTGCCATATCATGGCGTGTAGTATCCTTTTAAATAGAGACTTTTCCCAAGAACATTTGATAAAGTTACAATTTGTAAGCTTTACTTCAGCTCATGGGAACTGATGTAAAATGATTTACTGTGCAAGTAAACAGAGGATCCCCAAAAAACAGATTGAAAAAACAAACAGTCAATCATTACCATATAGAACTACCATCACCGTTGCCTAGTGTTGTAACGAAAAAATTGGTGCTTTTAACCAAAAGCCTGCTTTTCAACAAATTGCTACCGACTACAGTATCTTTAAGAAATTTTTATTCTAGTTTAATGATCCTTGTCTTTCAGTAGTTGTTTTCAAAGAATCTTCACATAAATACATAATTATTTCTATGGGAGAGACGAGGGGAAGGTGGAGACAAAAATTGATAGATAATCCTCAGGGCCGTATCCAGGACTTTTGTTTGGGAGGCGGACAAGAAAAACTTTTAGAAACGCATCAAAAATATGTTCTAACCAAAGGGATAAACTAGATTGTTAATTAAATTGATGAGACTGTATATGAAGTGGTTTTATCTTTTTTAAGCCCAGGAAAATAAAAAATAATTGAAAAAAGTCATTTTAATTTTACAACAATACCGTTGCCTCCCCCCTCCTGCACTTAGCAGGATATAATTTCTTTTTACTTAAAACCTTGGTGATAAAAATAATAGACTTGGTACAGAATCGAATCATAGAATAAAATCTTACATATTTCTAATTCCTTTTTTTAGAAGCAAAGAACAAATAATATCACCCCACGTCTAGTGATGGGTGAATTTTGCATCAGCCCCTCCCCCCTCTAGTAATTTATGCTCAGTTTTAAGTATTAGTGGCTCTTTTTTCACATAACACGTTTTTTTCTTGTTATTTTTTATTTTGTTAAGAGACAATTGACATCAGGAAAGGAAAGACCCCTTATAATCTGGGAAATTTCAACATTAAAACAATCCAATGCAAACTATTTCAAATAATTTAAAAAAACATCAGGCGTAAAGGACTTCCTGAGAGATGTGTAGGTTGAACAGTTTTAATCGGGTTAATTTAATCTGCCTTGGGCATGCCGAAATCGATTTTCGTCAAGATTCACTCATTAATAGGCATGTCGGCAAATTGGTATTTCTTAGTTCTTTGTGTGGTCTAATTGAAATTCATTCAGGATACAGTTCTTACACTGTCAGTTGGCATAGCTACCCGCGGGAATTTTCAAGGGTAGGGAGCATGCTAAAATTTTCTGGAAGCAAAAGTATCTAAAGATGTTATATTATGTTTCCAGAAGTGTTGAATTCTTGCAAAATCGTGCAGTTTCCGCATCCATTGACTCTTCCAAGCACGGAGAGGAGTCTCTGTGTTCCCCCAGCCTCGAAGGCATCCATTTCTACAGATCATATGTAGTATATAACTATTAACGCCTATCATACAAATCCTATGATGGACACTATACCAGTCAAACCCGACTTCCGGTGCCAATGAGTGTCTGCAGTAGAAAACCACTATCGACAACGCCTATGGATTCACACACCAGCACTCTAAAGACTGCTAATCCCAAACAAATTTAAGTTGATATTCAATGGGTTATTCTAAAGGTTTTAAATGAAAAGAGGCTATCTAATCCCTGGCAGTTCATCGAATGGAGACATTAAAAACCAAAACTGTGACTATTTAGAAGGTATTGTTAATTGAACTCGACCATTCTGCCTATAAATTAGGCCAATGAAAAGCGATTTTGATACTTCTATTCGCCCTCCTCCTGTAGAGACTGGATCACGTGCAACCCATTAAAAGGCATATAAGGTAATATTAAAAGACATTTATTTCAAAAAGTCTATCACAAGCTCTAATAGAGACGAATTTGTTTCTTATGTCAAGTAAAAAAAAAATGAAACGACAAAGAAAAATAAACAACCTTAAAAGTTGATTAAAAATGAACGGAATAAAAATTTTAGGAACTTAAAGAATATATCCTAATCTCTTTCCGAAAGAGTCATTTGGACTTGACATCCTCTTCTGGAAGAGGTGCCTATGATAAGAATATAGGGACCAACTCCTTGCTCCTTTGCTGCTAAGGTTAAATAAATCCATAGCTCCGAAAAAAGAAATTAAGACAGTAACTGTTACTTGTGACTAGGTTGGTTGGGATATGATGAACCATTATAGTTAATACTCAGAAAACTTGAGTTCAGGGATCCCCCTTCCCTTGCCACCAACTCCTTATGGGATTCTCATCTTAAACGGCATAATTAAGATATTAGTCTCACTTCTCACCAAATTTCGTAAAGGTTCAACAGCCGCTTGTGGTAAAAGTCAGTATCAAAAAGTTTGGGTAACTCACAAGAATGGAAACTGGCGTTGGTGTTGAAAAAATAATCACAAACGCCATCTAACATTTACGTTTCTTTGCATTTCATTCGTACTCTGCAATCTTTTTCAAAAACTGAGATAATACACTTGTGGCTAGAATAATTTTGTTAATTAAATTAATTTTGCCTTGAAAAAATGTCAAGAAACGCCAAACGCTAGATGACGTAGTTTTTTGTTGGTCGATGTACAACCAGTTCTCACTCTTGTAATTTACTTGTATTCTTTGGTCCGTGTGAGAAGAATCTACAGACTCCCTTCTTCAACATAGGTCGCATCGGGTACGATCTCCTAACGGACGGAACCCCAACATATACTCTTGTTTTCAACTGAGTCCAGTTAAGAGTCAGCAATTCGTTTTATTAAATGTTCTGATAGAAAAAATTCTTGCCAAAATTGGCAAGAATTAATTTTTGTTTCATAAAAGGGTCGGCATCCCCGACAGACATGACTAGGTACTAGCTCTTACTTCCCACACAGTTTGATTGAAATTCAAAAAGCCCTTTTGGTGAATATTCTGATAGGAGAATTTATAGACCCCCCTCCCTCCTACATACGAAGATGTTGGATCAGGTGTAGACAGTACAATCAAGACAGTTACTCTCTTTTAAGTTTGGTGAAGATCCCTCAACCTTTTCTGTTAGATATCTTGAAGACAAGGAACAAGCCTTCCCGTTTTCTCATCCCCCACAGATGCTGTTCTGCTTCTTTTAAATGGCATAATTAGGACACTAGCTTTTGGATTTTAACAAGTTGCAAAGCTTTGAAAGTGCCTTCTCTTGCCCTCCTTCTTTCTCACACACATTTTTATTCCTTATCAAGGGTTGTTGAAATCTGATAACCTTTTACTAGTAGATTTACAAATAACAAGTTCGCCTTCTACTCCTTCTCCTGAATCAGATCGCAGCTGAACTTGTTTCGGTTTGCTTCTGAGTTTGAGCTTTAATTAAAAAACGAATTTAGAAGTTCAATCATAACAGAAAAAAATAAAAAGAATTGGAATCTGGAATTCTCGGACGGAATTATTTTCTAAGAATCTAAAAGAAACCCAGAGATTCTTATTTCATCCCTCAAGAAGGTTATCTCATACTCTTCAAGAGTCCGACGCTGCAAGATCTTTTAGAAGTTTACTTCATTTTATGTCCTCTTCTTTTTCTTTATGATTCATTATGATTGTGCGTTTATTTTATGATTATTGTGTCCACGTCCATGAAAATATTGACATTATGACCAGTATATATATGACCAGTTTCCTCATCGAGTCCCATGACAAATGAAACTCAGAGAGGAAAGAAGCTAACAAAATGAAAAATAAAATCGAAAAGGGTGAAAAAACGAGGATTTTATCAGCCAGTGTCGAACCATGAAGAAGACAAAATATAAGCAAATATTTCGACAACGACCTCCACCAAGTCGTCCTCAGTGCTTAACAAAAAAAATAAAGAAGACAAAGAAAAAAAAAGAATATCTAACCTTTCGAAGTTTACCCTACAAAGACAGAACAGACAATGAATAAAAACCAGGCAGGAATCAATGAAAAGGAATTTACCAAGATGATTGGGCAAGAATCTTTTGCTTTGCAATAGTTTTAGCTGCTCTACATTTTCTTTTTTCATTAGATATGCAATTAGGTTCTTTTAAGTTATACCGTGTGAAAATATTGATTGAGTCCTTCAAAATTAAACTGTCGTAAAAATTGTGCTTAATGAAATATCTCCAGTATCTCTATTTATTGCTAAATTTTGGTTCATATATTTTTTTTATCTCAATTACCTCTTTAAAAGTTTGTGGTATGCCATTTACAGTTGATCTTAAGGTTGCCTCGTCAAAAAGAACTAGATGGATCGGATTTACGAAAATATGCGAAGCCAATGCCGAATCAAAGTTGTCATTGTTATATTTTAATCTCAGGGACTTATCTAATCGATTCAATTAATAGACTCAATCAATATTTTCACCCGGTATAACTTAAAAGAACCTATTTTGCATATCTAATGAAAAAAGAAAATGTAGAGCAGCTAAAACTATTGCAAAGCAAAAGATTCTTGCCCAATCATCTTGGTAAATTCTTTTTCATTGATTCCTGCCTGGTTTTTATTCATTGTCTGTTCTGTCTTTGTAGAGTAAACTTCGAAATGTTAGATTTTCGTTTTTTTTCTTTGTCTTCTTTTTTTTAGCACTGAGAACGACTTGTCGGAGGTTCTTGTCAAAATATTTGCTTATATTTTGCCTTCTTCATGGTTCGACACTGGATGATAAAATGCTCGTTTTTCACCTTTTTCGATTTTATTTTTCATTTTGTTAGCTTCTTTCCTCTCTGAGTTTCATTTGTCATGTATAGCCAGTGTGGTCTAAGAATGTATTTACGAGCCCCATGAGCAGGACCGGTTTTAATTCTTTGACGCCCCTAGGACCAAACAATTTTTTTCAGGGAGACATAGAAATTTAGGACCAAGAAAATTCAGGGATAGTGGAAGCCCGGAACAAAAGGCGACTGATGAGTGATGAGCCAAAAGTAATGAAATAGAGAGGTGATGCCATGCTCTCAGTCGCCATTCTTGAGAGACATATGACAATTTGTAAATGGCTATGGAATTCCCGTGTTATTTTAAAGTAATTCTTCTGTGAATAGGCAGTGCAGCAGCAAAATGCACCAGATACTTTGACGATAAATCACATCAGTCCAATTTTTGTTATGAGAGAATTGCTCAGTGTTTTTTTTTTGCACCCTTCGGCATTGCGCGACCATAGGGCAGGATTTACGCCTATGCGTAAATCTTGGCCTGCCTATGAGACACTCTCCACACCCGCATGCTCCCAGGATATGTCCCATTTATTTTCTTATCTTTCAAATACATACATTTAAAACATAATTCTTAAGAGTGATGGTCTACAAAAGCAAAAAAGCCTTCCATTGGTCATTTTTAAATGGTAAAATTACGAGAAATGCCACAAAACAATGGCAATGGTACACTCTTGGGCCGTAGGGTATGGGGACAGATCAGGTGAATAAATTTCCTCAGCACTTTTATGGATCCCTTATGCGCCACACATGTCCCAGTAGGAACTAGTTATTTATTTTTTCAGGTTGCCAAAGTAAGAATTAAGATTTTAACATTTTTTATAGCCAATGCTTGATGGATCACTCTAAATTAAGCCAAATTTTGAAGAATGAATGGAAGAAGCTCTATGAGCCATTTAAAGTTGCCTAATCTTTTTGTGTGTTATTTCCCCCCTTCTTTTGTTATATAGTTTACTCGCTTATATATCACTCCTTGCTGCCATCCCAAGAAAGGAAATTCAAGGAAAATTCCCCCAACAACAATTCTCCCAGAAAAATTCTCTCTACGGTAAACTACTCCTCCGGGACCCCCCCCCCCGCCTTGCGAAAAATTCTCCCCTGCAAAAAACTTCCTCTCCCTGAAAAATCACCCCGTGGAAAATCTCCGACAATTACCTTTCATTAGGGAATCAAATTCAAAAATCAAAAAAGTTCATGTAATATATGACCCCCCCCCCCCTGCACGGAATCCTTCCGACAATACTTCCCGAAAAATCCCCCCAACACTTACCATCGAAAATTTTCCCCACGTGTAAAATAATGATAATACTTATAAATTTAAAAGTATTTGAAGAATTAGATTCAATTCCAAATTAACGAAACTGTGAAATACCAAATTCAGATAATTTATTGAATAATAAATTTTACAAATTCGGAATTGTCTTAGATGACAGAATTCATAACTAAATAACACAGTAGTTGAACATCCAGAAAATGAGAATAATGGGACAAGAAGGAGCTGTCAAATATGTATATAAGTTTTGGCAGATATGATGCAATTGAATTATATTTAATTATGACACATAATAAGTTAAAAGGCCCCTTTAATTCTTAAGTTCTATTTTAGACTTCCCATCACAGGAGATTGAAGAAGTAGAGGAGCGGAGCGTGTTAGCGCCAATTCAACCGTTAATAACTTCTGGTATCAATTCTCAGATTTCAACTCAAATCTTAAGAATAATGGCAACACCAGCAAGCCAACTTTTTGTCTCACCAGGTAAGAAAAAAAAAAGAAAAGAAAATTGCAGAGGAGCAAATAAAGCCATCTATATTTTCTTTAAAAATATGAAAGGAAGACCAAATCTGGGAATAATAGTAAAAATAAAAAATAAAACATGTAAAAAACAGCGTTAAAAATAGTATTTTTTATTTCTAGGCACTCTTTTTTAATGCAATCGTGCGGTGTATGGTCATGGGCTAAGCTTGAGAATTCATGAAAGTATTGTTTATTGCACATGCTACTTGGCTGATTTCACTCTGACTTGGTTTTCAACGGGTAATCAATGGTGGGCGGCTGTTCATCATTTTCTTTTTGTGTATGTACGTTTTTTCTTCTCTTCCTTCATTCGCGGCTATAGAGCCTTGATGCTACCTGAATTTTATATGTACCAAACATAAAACACAAAATCACAAACTCAGCAGAATGACAAAAAATGGTTTGTAAAAATAAATGACAGCAAGATCGGGCCGTTGCGAAATACACCTTTTTTGGATCTACAATTTAGATCTGTTCTAGAAGAGTGGTTAGCACGCTAGACTTAAAATCCCTTTGGTGTCCGCCTGGACCGGGGTTCGAGTTTTGGTGTCGCTGGTTATTTGGTCTGAAATAGGGGTCAGAGGCATAACTCTTTAAGACCCAATGAGAGTCGACCCAGATCTAAATGGTTATGCAAATCCACCATTGCACGTCGGCTCAACGTCCATGAAACGGATGTCATTGCCGCCCGAAACTAGTGCCGCACCCTTTACCTTTTTACCTTTACCTACAAATTATTCTGTTTATTATTCTAGGAGAATTTTTTGGCAATAGGATAAATTTTTAGATTTTGGTCTAACTTTAATTTGAAACTTCGGTCTAATTTCAATTTGTTTTTTGCTTTTTCTGTTAATTTTATCGTCTGAATTTATTGTTGAATAAATCTATCTGTCTACAAAGGAGAGCAATGCAGCAAAATGGGTTCCAAGAATTAAGACCCGTCTCTTCCCGAAGCATTGAATTTTCGCAAATTAGACAGTGATTCACAATATGAATAGGGAGGTCTTCTACGGAATGAGGAAGTTTTTTATGATAAAAAATAAGGTGTTAAATGACCTCCTCCTTATTTCGGCTTCCCCCCCCAAAAAAAAAACAAACAAACTCCTGAATGGGATCTTGATCCAAGAGGAACAAAAGTGTCAAGAAGTCAAAATCAACCATGGCTGCCGTGAATATTTATTCATTAACGAAATTACTAATGAATGAGACTACAAAACATTAATTTAACTTAAATATTTTCATTTTGAAATGTATAATGAATTGAAAACTGCGAGTCTCATGATTATTTAGGCATTTGTAAACTTGCCACGCAAGACAATTCTTATTTTCCGATATTTAATGACCCCTTTGTCACTCTCTTCATTGCTCGTTGTCGCTCTCTTTATGTCCCTATTTATCATCTGTCGTCATAGTTTTTCCATTTGTAAGCTGACTCGCTAACTAATTCTGGTTTTCCCCTATTTAATGAACCCTTTGTCACTCTCTTCATGTCCGTATTTTTCGTCTCATCATAGTTCTTCCATTTTAAAGCTGACCCGCCAACTAATTCTGGGTCTCTCCTGTTTAATGACTCCTTTTTCACTCTTTTCATTACTCTTTGTCACTCTCTTAATTCCCTATTTCTCATCTCTCATCATAGATCTTTCATTGGTAAGCTAATTCTGCCAACTTTGGCGGTAACCCGCCAACTAATTCTGGTTATCCCTTATTTAATGAACCCTTTGTTGCCCTCTTCATTACTCGTTGTCGCTCTCTTCATGTCTGTATTTCTCATTTCACATCATAGTTCTTCTATTCGTAAGCAGACCCGCTTACCAATTCTGGTTTCCCCTATTTAATGACCCCTTTGTCACTCTCTTCATTACTCTTTGTCGCTCTCTTAATGTCCATATTTCTCATCTCTAATCATAGTTCTTCAATTCGAAAGAAGACCCGCCTACCAAATGTAAAAACAAACTGTTAATATAGCAGTGAACAATCCGTAGGTACAAAATTCAAGACTTTTTAATGACTACGCAAATTGAATAATATTCAAGGTTTCGACTTGTGGCTAGATAAATTCGAGACTTCAAATAACTTTGCTTCTGTGTGCAACTAACTTTTGATGGATGCGTACTAGACCAGAAACTGACTTCGCAGTGGCACTTTCGAACGTCAATGGGGGAGGGATGAAACTGTTCTACCCTGACTTTTCGAATGGGTTATTTAACAATATGCTCAATTTCAGACCACGGCCTTTTAGAGAATTAAATAAAAAAAACAATTTTTTTCAACTGAAAGTAAGGAGCAACATTAAACCTTAAAACGAACCGAAATTATTACGTATATGAGGGGGTTTGCCCCCTAGTCAGTATTTCGCTCCTTACGCTAAACTTCGAATTTTGTTCCAATTCTTTAAGAATGACCCCTGAATCACAAAGGCCGTTCAATTAGAATAGATAGCTCTCTTGAAAGTGCTAAAAAAAACTTTAGCGTAATAAGCGAGATATTGACTAGGGGGCGAACCCACTCATATACGTAATAATTTCTGTTCGTTTTAAGTTTTAATGTTGCTCCTTATTTTCAGTTGAAAAAACATGTTTTTCTTATTAAATTTCTGATCGTTCTTTAAATAATGCTGGGAAATCCGGCGCCCCCTTCATAGAAATGTCCCTTCTCCCATGAAAACATCCTCCATGAAAAGTCCCCCCGCAACCCCTCCCCCTCCCCCAAAAAATACCTTCTGAAAACGTCTGTATACTTCCCAATAACCAATACTAGATGTAAACAATCGACAGAATTCATAACTTGCAGCCCTTCCCCCGGGGATTGTGGGGGATTAAGTCATCCTCAAAGACATAGTTATTAAATTTTAGACTATGCTGAACAAAATGGCTATCTCAAAATTTTTATCGGGTGAATTTGGGAAAAAATGAGCGTGGGAGGGGGCCTAGTTGCCCTTCAAATTTTTTTGGTCACTTAAAAAGGTCACTAGAACTTTTAATTTCCGTTCGAATGAACCCTCTCGCGATATTATAGGAACATTGGATCGATACGATCACCCCTGGAAAAAACATAAATCAAACAGTTCGTGGTAACGAACTGTAAGTAAGGAGCGACCCGGCTCAATGGTAACCGAAACTCTAGAAAACGTTTTTGATACCAATAGATATATCAAAAGAATAAGATTTCAATGCTGATTTCAAATATATAACTTTCATCAAGTTTAGTGCTACCCATCAAAAGTTACGCGCCTGAGAAAATTTGGCTGATTTTCAAAAAAAGGGGGAAAGACCCCTAAAAGTTATAGAACCTTAATGAAAATCACACCATCAGATTCAGCGTATCAGAGAACACTTCTGTAGAAGTTTCAGGCACCTATCTGCAAAAATGTGGAATCTTGTATTTTTTGCCAGAAGAAAGATCACGGATGCGTGTTTATTTGTTTGTTGTTTTTTTTTTTTCCCAGGGGTGATCGTATCCACCCAGTGGTCCTAGAATATCGTGGGAGGGCTCATTAGAACGGAAATTAAAAGTTCTAGTGTCATTTCAAAGTGACCAAAAAAAATGGAGGGCAACTAGGCCCCCTCCCACGCGCATTTTTTTCCCAAAGTCACCAGATCAAAATTTCGAGATAGCCATTTTGTTAAGCATGGTCGAAAATATGATAAAAATGTCTTTTTAGGATGACTTGATCCCCCAAAGTCCCCAGGGGGAGGGCTGAAAGTTATGAACTTTACTCAATGTTAACATATAGTATTGGTTATTGGGAAGTATACAGACTTTTTCAGAGGAGATTTTTTCTGGTAGGTGGGGGAAGGAGAGGGTCAGGGGCTATATGGAATGATCTTTACACGACGGACGATTTCCGGGGTGAACGGGCATGGCTCTGCAGGGGGCACCGGATTTCCCAGTATTATTAAAGAAACAGATCAGGAATTAAATAAAAAAAAAAACAAGTTTTTAAACTTGTCAACTGGCTTTGAGTTAGAGGTCATTTTTAAAGAACTGGAAAAAAAATTCGAAATATAGTTTAAAGAGCAGGGTATTGACTAGGGGGCGAACCCCCTAATATACGTGTTAAAAATTTATGAATATAGAAGTTCGTTACGTAAGTTAATTCTAAGTTACGTATATTTATTACTAATAAAAACGTTCGTAAATAAAATTAAACAAAATTAAACAAGTTTCGAGAAAGCCATTTAACCAATTATAATATTCAAATTTTGTTTTAATTATTCATGTACGGGGAGCCAAAATCAAAACCTGCTTTAAATCAAAAACGTTCAAAAATTAAATAAAAAAAACAAGTTTTTTTTTTTACTGAAAGTAAGGAACGACGTTAAAACTTAAAAAGAACAGAAATTATTCCGTATATGAAAGGTGCTGTCCCCTCCTCAACGCCTCGCTCTTTACGCTAAAGTTTGACTTTCTCACAACTCTATTTTTTTAAACAATGAAAAAACTTTCAAACAGTTCGTGGTAACGAACTGTAAGTAAGGAGCGACCCGGCTCAATGGTAACCGAAACTCTAGAAAACGGGTTTTTGATACCAATAGATATATCAAAAGAATCAAATTTCAATGTTGATTTCAAATATATAACTTTCATCAAGTTTAGTGCTACCCATCAAAAGTTACGCGCCTGAGAAAATTTGGCTGATTTTCAAAAAAAGGGGGAAAGACCCCCTAAAAGTTATAGAACCTTAATGAAAATCACACCATCATATTCAGCGTATCAGAGCACCATACTGTAGAGGTTTCAAGCTCCTATCTACAAAAATGTGGAATTTTGCATTTTTTGCCAGAAGAAAGATCACGGATGCGTGTTTATTTGTTTGTTTGTTTTTTTGGTTTTTTTTCCCAGGGGTGATCGTATCAACCCAGTGGTCCTAGAATATCGTGGGTGGGCTCATTGGAACGGAAATTAAAAGTTCTAGTGCCCTTTTTAAGTGACCAAATAAATGGAGGGCAACTAGGCCCCCTCCCACGCTTATTTTTTTCCCAAAGTCACCCGAAAAAAATTTTGAGATGGCCATTTTGTTCAGAATGGTCGAAAATATGACAAATATGTCTTTTAGGATGACTTACCCCCCTGAAGTTCCCAGAGGGAGGGCTAAAAGTTATGAACTTTACCCAATGTTAACATATAGTAGGTTATTGGGAAGTATACAGAAGTTTTCAGGAGGTTTTTTTTGTGTTTGTGGGTGGTAAGGGTGGGTCGGTGGTTATGTTGGAGGATCTGTTCATGAAGGAAGTTTTCATGGGGGAAGGGAAATTGCCATGAAGGGGGCGCCGGACTTGCCAGCATTATTTATTGGTTATTGGGAAGTATACAACCATTTTCAGGAAGGATTTTTTCTAGAGGGGGGGGGCTAGAGGAGGGGTTACTCTGGAGAATATTTCCGTGGAGGATGTTTCTGTGGGGTAAGTGACATTTCTATGAAGGTGGCGCCGGATTTCCAAGCATTATTTAAAAAACAATCAGAAATTAAATAAAAAAAACAAGTTTTTTCAACTGAAATGTAAGAAGGAATATTAGAACTTAAAACGAACAGATATTATAACGTATGTGAGGGGTTTCTTCCCCAAGTCAATACCTCGCTCTTTACGATACAGTTTTTTTAGTGCTTTCTAAAGAGCTATCTATTATAAATAAACTGCCTTTGTGATTCAGGGGTTTGTGAATAAAATTTTTTTTTAACTTTTATCGTAAAGAGCGTGGTATTGATTAAGGGGAGAACCCCTTCATATACGTAAAAACATATACGTAATGAACAAAACAATAAAAAAACAAGCGATACGGCTCAATAGTAATCGAAACTTTTAAAAACGGAATTTTGATGTCAATAAATGTATCAAAAGAATGTGTTTATAATGCTGATCCTAAATATATAAATTTTATTAAGTTTAGTATTACTCATCAAAGGCTACAAGCCTGAGAAAATTTACCCGATTTTTTAAAGAGGGGGGAAACATCCCCTACAAGTGAAAGAATTTAAATGAAAATCACACCGTCAGATTCAGCGTATCAGAAAACCCTATTACAGAGGTTTCAAGCTCATATATGCAAAAATCTGCAACTTTGTATTTTTTACCAAAAGAAAAATATACGAACATAGAAGTTAGTACGCAATTTAATTTGTAAGGACATCCATTTAGTAAAAGAAAAGTAAAATTTTTATGCAAATAAAAGCTGCATTAACTAAAAAACGATCAGAAATTAAATAAAAAAAACAAGTTTTTTAAACTGAAACTAAGGAGCGACATTAAAACTTAAAACGAACAGAAATTATTCCGTATATGAAAGGGGCTGTCCCCTCCTCAACGCCTCGCTCTTTACGCTAAAGTTTGACTCTGTCTCACAACTTTATTTTTTAAAACAATAAAAAACTTTAGCGTAAAGAGCGAGGCGTTGAGGAGGGGACAGCCCCTTTCATATACGGAATAATTTCTGTTCGTTTTAAGTTTTAATGTCGCTCCTTACTTTCAGTTTAAAAAACTTGTTTTTTTTATTTAATAAATAAAAAATAAACACGCATCCTTGATCTTTCTTCTGGCAAAAAATACAAAATTCCACATTTTTGCAGATAGAAGCTTGAAACCTCTACAGTAGAGTTTTCTGATACACTGAATCTGATGGTGTAATTTTAATTAAGATTCTATCACTTCTAGGGGATGTTTCTCCTTTTTTCGAAAATAAAGCAAATTGATTCAGGCTCGTAACGTTGGATGGGTAAGACTAAATTTGATGAAAGATATATATTTGAAGCCAAGATGACACTGTACTATAATCAGCGCAAGTTATTATATAAAAAAAACATCTGTAGCTTTTCTGCTGGTAGTGATGTGTTTAAAAACAAACAAAACTGATCCTCTACGATGAATAACATATAAGAACTATATATAGTTAAGATAAAACTAAATCAAAAATTTCAGGTGGAACTGGTAACATTTTTCTCCGTGTAAAGAATCGGGGAGCTGCCTTTTCAACCTTTTTCTTCTCAGTCGGCGCAAATATTGGACAAAATTTTGTAGCTGTCCAACCAAGACAGGTGGAGCTGGGTATTGCTCAAGAAATTGAAATTATAGTAACAGTTCAAGTACCCATTAACATATATCCTGGACAAAATGTTCTGCTGACATTGTATGCCATCAGAGGAATAGACAATGCACAGACAGCTCGACAAATCCTCATCCAAACAAGAAATGAGGTAAGACTCTGCTTAGTCTCATTTAGCCTTTTGAAAGGATAAACTTTTTTGTCTTGGTAGAATTCAGTACTTTAGCTATTCATAACATAGACTTTTTTTTGTAAGGATCAGATAAAAATGTGCTATCCCCTCCCACCAATTCACAATTCCGAGAATCCTTCCCAGGTCAGGGCTAGCGAGGTAATGGTCTGCTATCATTGTTTGGAATCAGAGGAATAATATATTGTGTGAATAATTACAGGCACTGGAATAGTCACTCGGATGCATTTGTGAGGCTCGGCCCTCAAAGAAAGATAAGTAATCTTTCTAATTATTATAACTATATTTCCGGATTAATTATGACTTCTTTTAATTTTTCTGAATCTCTATAAGAAATAAATGGAAAATTGAACGGAATAGAAATAGTTTCATCGCAGGTTCAAGAACTGAGAAACTACCTATTTGCTATTTCATCGCGAATTGATCCGACAGTAGACAAGTTCTCGGAGGATACGTCACAATTGAAGAAAGACTACCTAAGTTTGCAAGCAGAAATGTCGGCTACTAACGTAAAATTGCAAAGACTAGAAAATGAGTCTAAAAAGTGTAATTTGGTCCTGTATAATTTCGATCCTACAAACAAAGGTTCTTTGTTACGAGAAGATGTAATGAGAGCACTCAACTTACATGTGCCAAATTTAGGGCTGAAAATGATGGACATTAGATACATTTTTTGGCTAAACGCTAAACAAGGCACGCGACCGGTGCTGGTTAAGTTTACAAGTGGTTACATTCGTGATACTATATTGCGTTCAAGTGCGCACCTGAAAAGGGCGGGTCTTGGTGTTAGTCCCGATTATACAAAGCGTGAATTGTCTATTCGTAACCACCTAAAGCCTTTTCTTGAACGGGCTAGAGGAGAAAATAGAGAAGCAAGACTAAGAGGGACAAAGTTATATATTGGTCAACAGTGTTTTACGTATAGCCTTGATAAGCAGTCTGTAGTTGAGGTTACGAATTCCCCTAATATAGAGTCATCAGCGAGTACCATGACCCATTTTAAGGAAAATTTTGGACAAAAGTTTCTCCGTGAACCTGGGTCTTTATCAGTGCCACAAAAAAAGTTTAGTAAAGAGTTTGGTTTCTGAAAATAATTGGTTTAAGAACCTTGCAATTCAAGATCGCTTTCTGGATCTTCATCCTCAATTCAATCTTTCTTTAGTGTAGTGGAGGAGCTTAGTAGCGATAACGAAATAAATGGGGTGAACAGTGAAACTCCTGTTATTAAAAAAGGCTCCACATCAACTATTGTCGGGCCTGAGGGGGCTCCCAAACGTAACAGCCAACAAATTATTAGCCCAGATGACCACCTAAGACAGAAGAGCAAGTCGGTTAGAGCTGAGGACCCTAATAAAATGGAGGCTAGGCGGCTATTTAACTCGTCACAACCAATTGGCTCAAATAGTGGATAGGATAAGCAGGGCCATGGCGCAATTTACGAGTGTCATTTAGCGCATTGGAATGTTCAGGGCTTTTCGTATCTTAAATTAGAGTGTCTTCTTAAATGTTCTGATTTTTCAGTTGTATCATTAGTAGAAACGTGGCTGGAAAAAGAGGAGAGAATAGAAGGTTTTTCTTATTTTGGATCACAAAGAAAGCGATCGCAGAATGGTAGAACTTATGGAGGAGTGGCATTATTGATAACGAATAGATGGTGAAATTTATCTCGGCTGAAAAGTGTTTCATGTCATCTAGTATGGGCGCGAGTACCTTTATGTGGTAACTCGTTTTTCTTTTGTTCAGTGTATTTACCGCCGGAAACTAACACTTTTAGTGATGAGGATACCTAGGGGATATTAGAAAATGATATGGATCGTTTTTCAGAACAGTTTCCGTCCGATTATTTTATTTTTCTAGGGAATTTTAACGGATATACAGGGGAGGACGAAGGAGCCCGTGAGGAGGAGGTGGATCTCGAACTAGGAAAAACTAAGGGAGTTTATATGATTGAGCCGTCGGTTAGGAGGAGGACGAGTAAGGACGGTCATCGGAGAAAGAATAATTGGGGGAAAAAATTATTGGATTTTTGTGGTAAGCAGAATTTGGTTATTTTGAATGGGAGGACAGGGAAGGATAAAGGAGTGGGGGATTTTACATGTTTTTCGGGTAAATCTCCAAGGGTTATAGATTATGGGGTTGTTAGTGTGGAGATTCTTTCTTGTTGTGTGGATTTTGAGGTGATGGTGCTGGCTGGGTCGGATCACCTGCTTATTAGGGTTGAATTAAGAGGGGGAGGATGGGCTGAGAGCCGGAAAAATAAGTTTGAGGTTAAGGGAAAGATGGGTAATGAGCTTGAATGGAGGGAAGGTTTAAGGTTTGAGAATGATAGTGAGGAGAAGTTGAAAAAGGTATTAGTTGAGGAGAGAGAGTTGGAGTCATTTATTCAGAAGAGTGAGGAGATGGCAAGGGAAGGGGCGAGAGCAGGGTCTGTGGATTTTTTGTCGGGGGTTTTGTATAAGATTGGAACTAAGGTGGCATGTAGGAGAAAAAATGGTAGAAGTATTGGTTTGATGAGTTTTTTTTATAAGGATTGTGAGGAAAAGAAGAAGGAGGTTTTAGTAGCTTTTAGGTTGCTAAAGGCTAGTAGTACAGTTGATCTGGAAAATAATTTGAAGGTGATAAGGGACAAGTAAAGGGGATATAAAAGGCTACTTAAGTTGAAGAAGAGACGTTTTGAAGAGGAAGAAAGCCAAAACATACGGGAGAAATTTAGCGTGAATGATACAATGGAGTTCTGGAAGCTAATTAGGAAATCAACAGAAAATAGAAGGTTGACTGATTCAGTCCCTCACGCCGATACCTGGCCAGAATACTTAGAACAAAAATATAAAGAGATATACACCGAAGAGGACGAAGAGAGAGAAGATGAGGAGATGAATAGTTTAGAAGAAACAGCCGATTTTGAGTTGGATTAAGAGGACGCTAAACTACTGGAACCGGTTGGACAGGAGGAAAATATGGCACGCTTTGAAAAGCATGAGAGGGAACTCAGCACCGGGCATCGACGGAGTACCAACTAAGCTGCTGAAATGGTCAAGAGCGTGGATACTGCCAGTGCTTGCATTGATATTCTTGGCAATTCTAAGTACAGCTCTATGGCCACAAAATTGGCAGATATCGATTATGATCCCATTATTTAAGAAAGGAGAAAGAAACCTACACAAGAACTATAGGGGGATAAGTTTAGGAAGTTCTATCAGTAAGCTATTTTGTAGAGTCCTTTCTAGTAGGATGGATAAATGGTTGCATTATAAAGGTATATTAATTGAATGTCAGGCAGGGTTTAGGGAAAATTATAGTACAATTGATCAAATATTTTGTTTACAGGCTTTAGCTAGTAAATATACGAGGCATAGGAAAAATAGGCTATATACGGCGTTTTTGGACATTAGGGGAGCATTTGACGAAGTTTCAAGGAGTTTGTTGACAGTGGTGTTGGTGAAATTAGGATTGCCAATTAGGTTAGTAGAAGTTATAATGAAAATGTATGAGGTGGTTAAAGTTGTAGTGAAGGTAGGTATTTCTTATTCTAGGCCATTTTTAAGTAATGTATGCCTCAAACAGGGATGCACTCTATCACAATGTATGTTTTTTCTTTTTACTAATGATATTTAACAGTACTTTAGAAATAGAAATGCCCCCATATTATATTGAATGTCGCTTGAGCTGTTTGGTTTATTATTTGCAGATGACATGGTATTGATTGCAAAATCGGCTCCGGATTTGCTCAACATTTTAGAGATTTTGGATAGTTATCTGGGGAGTATAAAATTAGTTTTAAATATTGAAAAATCAGTTATATTAGTTTTTGGAAATGATGAAAGGTAAAAGAATAAGTTTTATTTTAAAGGGAAAGAGATGAAAGAAGTTAAGGATTTTATTTATTTGGGATGTAAGTTCACAAGTTCAGGGAGATGGAGCGATCAGGTGCAAATAGCGAGTTGGAAGGGTCAGAAGGCTTCATGGGCGTTATTGAAGAGTCCCCTTAGGCATCTAGGACCGGCAGATATTAAGCTACAGAAGAGAATTTTTGAGACGAAGGTAGGCCCATCATTGAGTTTCGGTGGGGAAGTTTGGGGTTTTGATAAAGGGGGAAAAATAGAGATAATTTATTTAGGACATTTCAGAAGACCTTTAGGTCTAAGCGGGAAATTTAATAGCCTGGTGTTAAAGTGTGATAAAGCATTGTTTTCATCGAGGGTAAAAAGATTGGTTAAAATGATAGGATACTGAGAAAAAGTAATCCACTTACAGAGTAATAGGTTAGTAAACGCAGCTTATCTGGAGGTGTTACAGGATAGAAGGAAAAGTTCATGGGCTTCCCAGGTGAAATCAATCTTAAATAGTTGTGGGTTATCAGGTGTTTGGAATGAAGGGAAGGGGATAGGGCTGGAAGTAGGAAATGTAGCAAAACTAGTTAAGGGAGTGCTTGAAGATCAGCAGATTCAGAAATGGCATTGTGAAGTCGCAGCCTCGGTGTCCCTCGACATTTACCGGCAATGGAAGGAGGTCTGGGGATATGATAATTATTTTAAAGCGGGTTTAAATAGTGAAGAAATTAAGTGGTATTTATCAGGGAGGGGTAACTATCTAGCACTTGGAGAAAGGAGGAAATATTTAGGGAGGGTAAGGGTAAAGGAGGGTCCTTACTCATGCCCTATGTGCGGAGAAAATGGTCAGGATCTGCTTCAATTCATGGCCCTTTGTCCCGAATTACAGGATTTAAGGAAAGAATTATTTTTTGTCAATGTGGGGACAAGTGAGTGGTTGGTTTCAGTAATGGGATCAAAAAATTATGGGACAATAAGAATTATAGCAAAGTATATAAAATTGGGTATGTCACATAGAGATAGATTTTTGTAAAAGGGGTGGTGTGAGTGCGGAAAGTATTGTTGTATGTGTGTAAGTTGTTGTCTTGTTTGTTATTTTTGTAGTCATGGCCCTTGATAGATGTAACATACATCTATCTATTTATGTTAGTTTAATGGTATCGTGTGCTTTATTATGTTTTTGTAATGTTTTGTAATTTTGCGTTGTTATTGTTATGTAGGCTACCATACTTTGCTATGAGTGTTATAATCATGTGTATTATTTTGTGTGATTTTCCTTTTTTTGCCATGGCCCAAAGTGGCTTTTATTGCAATAAATATCTATCTATCTGTCTATCTATAACGCACAAACAGCTCAACGAATTCTCATCTAAACAAGAAATGAGGTAAGGTTCTGTTTAGCCTCATTTAACCCCTTAGAAAGAATATTTTTTCCTTTTCTTGGTCAAATCTTATACTCTAGCTATTCATAGTACAAACTTTTTTTCATCGGAGAAAAAAGCGCAGTCCCACTCCTTCCCAGGTTAGGGAATGATGAAATGTTCTGCTGACATTGTATTCCATCAAAGGAATAGACAAGACACAAACAGCTCGACAAATCCTCATCTAAACAAGAAATGAGGTAGTTTTGCTTAGCCTCATTTAGTCCTTTCGAAACGATAATCTTTTCTTTTCTTAGTTGAATCTTGTACTCCAGCTATACATGGTATAAACTTTTTGTGAGGATCAGATACAAAATGTAAAGTCCCTCGTTCCTCCAATTTATAATTCGGAGTCCCCTTCCTAGGTTAGGGATAATGTTCTGGTGACATTATATCCCAACAGGGGAATTGAGAACGCACAGATAGATCGACGCATCCTCGCCCATATAAGAAATGAGGTCTTAAATTTTTCATCGGGTCCTTAGCGTCATTTGAAAAAAATAAGCTTTTGTGTAAAAACGAACAGAACTGAAAGATCAGAGAAAAAATATTTAGCCCTTTCCCCTACCTTGTAATCCCAAATCTTCTTCCCATGTTAGGGCAAGTGAAGTAATGTTCTTTAGACATTGTATGCCATCTAGGGAATAGACAACGCATAGACAGATTGAAACTATCTCGTCCAAACAAGAAAAGAGGTAAAACAATTAAGCGATTTTTTTTTCGGTGGCCACCTTGGCCACAGTGGTTATAAAACCTTAAAAAAGAATTTGTTTTTAGTTTATCAGATCAGTTTTCGTTAACAACCACGACCAGGCAGCTCAACTAGATGTTGACAAAAATTCCTGAAATTATTCATATTAAATTATAGAAATATGGAATTAAAATATAATTGAGATCTAAAATAGAAGCTTGCTGACAAAAGATGTGAGGTAGCAATAAAACGTTAATAATTTTCCAATAGTTTTCACAAATTCTTTTTTTTTTTTGCTTTCGTGTTATTCTTCCTCTTAATGGATAAAAATTATATTCTCTCGTATTTAAGAGCAATCTACATAATTTTTTGTTCTTCGTTTATACCACTGGAGTAAAGTGTGGGGGAGTGGGGTGACACATACCGAATGTTTAGGGAATTGTGATATTATGACTTCATTAGACTGATAATCTGTCATATGAAGTATAGACCATTTAACTCTGTGGATGTTAATGGATAGAGCAAAGAACATGGATAACTTATACTAATTTTTACCTAATACACACACTAAATTTTACTAATTTTACTAAACTAATTTTACCAACTACACATATTAAATTTATTATTACACTGAAAAAATTCCAAGTGTCGCCAAAGACTAGATGGCGTTGAGGGTTATTTTGGCCAACACTCGCATCAATTTCCTCTCTTGTAAGTTACCCGTACTCTTTGGGATAGAAGTTAGAAGCAGACAAAAACTTTATAGTTTTTCTATCATAGGAAACTCAATTTTGTCCCTGGGTAAAATTTGGCAATACAGGGCCTTATTCTCTATACAATTTTTCTACTCCTCCTAGAACAAAGGTGCATTTCATACAATTCCATTCTTACATCAAATAACTCTTGAAAAGGCTTTTCCCCTGCGTTATATCTAATTCGGCAATTAGTGGCTCCAACTTTTAGTTTTAAACTCAATTTTTGGCGCTGCCTTGGGTCTAATTTGACTATCAACGGCGTAATTATTTTTACAAATCTTTTACTTCTGCAAAAGTTTAAACCTATTTTACATTATTTCAGCCTTACGACATCACACAGCCCTATGCAAGACTTTTAACCGCAACTAGATGCAGCGAACATACTTTTGGAAGCTGTGCAACCCACAGTTGGGCTGCAGTTCTCGAAATAGTTGACACCGAATCAGGTAGTACAAAAGTTTTCCTGAATCTTGTGTCAGATAGCATCACCACACCACTGCTTAGAAAATAAACTTTAAGGCAGATAGTTGTTTCATTATTGCAGGTATATGGTTCTATATATATATATATATATATATATATATATATATATATATATATATATATATATATATATATATATATATATATATATATATACATATATATATATACATATATATATATATACATATATATATATATATATATATATATATATATATATATATATATATATATATATATATATATATATATATATATATATATATATATATATATATATAATTATCCCCCTTTTTATTAAAACGTCCTTTTTCCGGGCTTTGAATCATTTTTTGTCGGCAAAGGGAAGGTAATTTCCTCCCTAAAAAGGATACTGGGTAAACAAAGGCAAACGATGTCCTTATTTCTGTCAGCAAAAGGGATCTTAGTTTCCAACTACATACAAAAAGATGATATTATGTAAATTAGTTTAAGGGCTATAATTGAAAATTGCTTGAAATTACTTCGAATTTGACATTAAATTCAGTGATCATGATTCTTCAAAATCCCAATAGGTTTAGCTTAGTTTTAAGAAAGATCTTAAGGTAAAAATTCAATGTTAAACATAATACTTAATTCTTGCAACTGTCTTCAAACATTGGAAACGAACATTTTTACTATGATTTTTCTACAAGTTGACCAAATTTAAATATGACTTTTGAGGTCCTGGACAAGGTGTATTTCACGACCTAATACCACATCAAAGGAATTTTCACGACTTTCCAGCCATTTTTTAACGCCAGGATGCCCCTCTATTCTGTCCCTAAGAAAATATTATCACCCATCAACTAATTTATTAACTTCTGGTGTATGAGGACATAAAAGTCATTCCAAAATTTATTATTGTTATATATATATATATATATATATATATATATATATATATATATATATATATATATATATATATATATATATATATATATATATATATATATATATATATATATATATATATATATATATACATATATATGTATATATATGTATATATATACATATATATACATATATATATATATATATATATATATATATATATATATATATATATATATATATATATATATATATATATTACTCTCTTTAAACGAACATTTATTGCTTATTTATGTATGTATAATTTTTTTTTCAAAAACGGCTCTATAAGTTTTTGGGAAAATTGGCACCCTGGCATTTTCTGGCCTGAAAAAACGATCTAGATAGGTCACGAGTTTGAGAAATTCTTTTAGATCCTTAATTTTGGGGAGAAAAAATCATATGAATGTTTTTATGAGCACATTTTAAGAGCATAAATTACATCATTTCTGCCCTAGGAGTGGTTGGATAGTTTTTATTAACTATGACGCATGTAAAATTACACAAGATGACAAACTGCTTTGCAGAAAATTGCAATTGAATAAGGAACGCATTATTTTAGCGTCTGTAAAGGATAGAAGGAGGAATTAATAGTTAGTATCTATGACACGTGCAAAATCATACAAAATGACAAGAGAAAAAAAATGAATAAGAAACCAACAAATCACATTGAATTGCAATCTAAAATCTGACTTCAAACTAAAGAATAACACAATAATTATGCTTTTGCAGAATTTAGATATTTCAGAAAACTGCGATTGAATAAGGAACGTGTTAAGCAGGAAGGAGCATTTGGCTTCCCGACAGAATTTCTTAATTCAACTGAAATTGCTGATTTGCCACCCTGTTACTTGAAACTCAGGAATAAAACGATGGTTATGCCAATTTTAGATATTTCAGAGAACATAGGTATTGGAACATATGATTTTGAATGAACCCAAACAGCTAAAGTAAAAGGCATCGAAAGAAGTTTGAGGTAAAAGATGCACAAAAATAAAGAACAAGCGAGATATGCCGCTAGAAGATATTTGACAACCAGTATCACAACGAATACATGGAATCGTAAATGAAATCTGCGGTTATAAGAGAAGAAACGGTGAGAATCACAACGAGTTCCAGAAGATAACAAATCTTATAAAATGGATAATTCTCGATGCTCCAACAGGAAGGAGGAATTGAGTTCACTCCAGACTTTCTTAAATCAATTGCTATTGCTTATTTGACAGCTCATGATTTAAAACAAAAGAATAACGAGTATATATATATATATATATATATATATATATATATATATATATATATATATATATATATATATATATATATATATATAACTCCCTTTAAACGAGCAGCTGTGTATTTATTTGAAACGTCTTTACGTCAGAATTATATACCTTTTTCGTATTTTTCCCAGAATGGTTGCATCAAGCCTAACCTGAAGCCATGACATCAAGAAAAAGTTCGCATTATCTGTAGTTAAAAGACAAGCGACAACGAGAATCAATATATACAGCCTGTCACGTGCCGGGGCCCGGCCTCGAAGTCGGCTACGGTTTTTTTTTGTCTTAAAACTGGCATTTAGATATTTCTGGCCAAAAAAACTATCTAAATAGGTCACAACTTTAAGGAAGAATTCGTATTTTTACAAGGGCAAATGTATCGAACCTATGGTGTTCTCGTTAAAGAACAACGAGATATATATATATATATATATATATATATATATATATATATATATATATATATACTCCCTTTAAATGAGCAACCGTGTATTTATTTAAAACATCTTTACGTTAGAATCATATACCTTTTTAGTATTTTCCCAGAATGGTTGCATCAAACCTAAACTGAAGCCATGACATCAAGAAAAATTCACATTATCTGTAGTTAGAAGACAAGCGACAACGAGAATTAATATATACAGCCTGCCACATACCGGGGCCCGCCCTCGAAGTCGGCTACAGTTTTTTTTTTGTCTTAAAACTTGCATTTTGAAATTTCTGGCTAAAAACGATCTAAATAGGTCACAACTTTAAGGACGAATTCGTATTTTTACAAGGGCAAACGTATCGAACCTATGGTGACGCCATGACATCAAGAAGAGGCTCTTTTGGAAATTCCATTGCAATAGATAGATAATGTTTTTTGTTTAAGCTTATTCTGAAGCTTCAGCAGGTTTAAAATAATCGTAATAGCTTGTTAGAAAACTTCCAGTTCATTAGGACATACAACGTTGTTGAATTTCCTACATTCTTAGATGTGAGACGTATTATGTAGTTTTTTAAGCTTATGAAAAAAATATTTGATATAATTTGTTTACAGGTTTACGAGCAATTGAAACAAGACCTGAAATAGCATTTAATGGAGAAGATTTCCCCATCGGTAGAAATTCTTCAGTTCTTGTTACATTTGAAACAACGTGCTGTCAAAGGAGCATTGAAATTTTCACTTATGACTTGAAAGGAAATCAAAGATATGATATCATTGATCAGTACAAAATAGGTAATTGAATTTATAACTTTATTTGAAAATATAACTTATAACATAAGATTATAACTTTACGAATATAAATTTAATAATACAAATATAACTATAACTTTAACATTAACAAATTATATAAATAACTATAACTATAACTACTATAAATAACTATAACTCTGTAACTATAACTTTAAGAATATAACTTTAATTTACTTACTGTTATTTTGTTTTTTCCACTTTTTCCCAAAGACTTAAGCACGACTGCTCAATCACAAGGGCAATTTGAATCGAATAATTTTTATTTTCTTTGTAAATTCAGTTTTACCTATTCAGAGACTTAGGCAACAGTGCAATGCTAAAACACTTTTTTAAACTTCTTATGCTTTAATTAAGTTAAGTTAATAAAACAACATAAATATGAGGTTCGACAACGCAGAAAAACAAACATTTTTATACAAGACTTGAGAGTGTAGTGGTGAGGATGATTGTAGTAGCCTACGTTACTACTAGGACATTTAGTTCAAGTCTTGGAAAAGACATGTTTTTAAAATACAAATTCGCTTTCAAGCGTCCATTCATTTCTAACGACCAATTATTTTTAAATTTTAAAGACAAAGAAGCAAAAATAATGAATGTTTACTTCCTCACCAGAAGTTCAAAGTTATTTGCAATATTGGGGCAGAAAAATTACATTAATAAAGTTGAAAGAATAAAAATCCGATAATAAGAAAAATAATATGTTTTTAAACTCATTTTCAAAACGGAATAACGAGTAGAATTTTTTTTCTCTCGAGAATCTGGGAATGTAAGTGAAATGGAGGGGGGGGGCAAAGCAAACGGGGTTTTAAGTAACTTGATCTTTTTAGCTTGTTTTCCTCAACTAATCGAACTTTTTCCATTTATGCATTTACTACTTAGATCGATTTTATATCTACTTTATGTAATGCCCAATCCGTTTTGAGCCCGTTATTTCACTTATATTCATAGATTCTCGAGAAAAAAAAATAATTTTTAGTCCATTGTGAAAAAAAGTGAAAAAAATGTATATCACAATATCTCGGGAATGGAAGAGTTTGTTGCTCTCATAAAGGCTTTAAGCATAGCACTAGAGAACCTGAGCATAAAGATCGGGGAGTTAAGAAGAAGGCAACTTCCCTTAGTCTATATACGGAATAATGTCATCTAGAGTTAAGTTTTAATATCACTCCTTACTTTCATTTAAAAAAAAAACTTATTTTTCTTTACTTAATAACAATAAAGGCCGACATAAACATATATTAAAATTAGTGACCTCTACTTTATCCTAAAATCTGGTGCTAGAGATCTGCCATAATTTTATTCCTATTGTCTAACATAAAATCATCATTTCTTCCAGATACACTATGGCTGGGTTCTGGAGAGGCTGCTGCCATCTCTTTAGGCGTTATACTTTTCATCATTTTAATCATTATTTTGATTATTTTCCTTTGTCGATGCAAAAGAAAACGCCAAGTTCAAACTATTCTAAAGACATCCAGAGCGAGAGACCCTGAACGAGTGGACAACAGATGACTGGCGTAATCAAACATTAAATATAGATCCACGGACCTTGTTAGCTCTAGTGCTATTGTATTATATTACTTTTTTGAAAAATAGACTTATTGAAAAGGACTACTGTTAGGACAATGTCTCTGTTAGGAAATTTGTTTGGTCTCCAATTGCCTTCAAATGGCTCAGAGAACAAATAGACTATCTGAATTACCCTTACTGCATGCCTATCTTCCTTAGTTCTGCCCTAAGGTAATAGAATATAATGAAGAAGTGAAAATGGTCACTTTTATACACTTCTGAAAAAGCTAGGCCAGCTTTGCTTCTCACCCAGACTATCAGTCTTGGCTTTACTCTAATTAGGCTTTCAAGTTTTTGATCACCTTGGCCCAATTTTTTACTTGGGCGCACAAGAGGGTAAAAACGAATTTTGTTTACTAACAAACAAGTATGTGTCCAATAAGAGAGTCATGCATACTTTCGCCATTTACCCGTGCCCCCAGCCATTTAAACATTTTGCTTCTCAATTACTTGGACAATCTGTCTTGGCTTTTCTCATGTTTACAATTAGCCATGTCTTGATGCAACCTATGCAACCTACAGCAAAATACTTGACAACTTCAATTCAAAATCAATGGAGTAGGCTCCTCACAGAAATATTGACAGATATTAAAGCTTGTTTTTTCTGAATTTCATAAAATCATTGATCCAAAATAAAGATAACTAATCACCCGTTTCATTTTTATCTAAAAAAATTCCTTAGTTGACTAAATTTTCTCAATAATTAGGGAATTGAAATTTCAAAATTCATTAAAATTTCAAAACTTCAGTAACAGATTTCAAAAAGAAAGACCTTTGTTCCCGTTTCAGAGAAAATAGCACGTCAAATAATTGTCTTTGAAAACCGTCGACTGCACATATCCATTTTATTCATTTCACAATTCCACTGTTTATTCCATGTACATATACTTTTAGGGAAAAATATGCGATCACATAGTCACACATCAGTGCATCTCTAGATGCAGGAGTTTCTATTCACAAGTTGCCAATCTCAGAGTTTTCACTCAACAACTATCGACAGCCAACAATTTCCCTAGGGAGATTCAGGACTAATAAAATGACAACTTATATAACTTTTAGGCTATTTTGCAGAGGCACAGCTAGGGTTTTCAGCACCCAGGGACAGTGTCAGTTCCCCCCTCCTCCATCACTACCACAATATAAGTAAATAATATATTAAAAACCTCAATGGTGCCAAAAGTTTTGGTCAAGTCTCTTAAAGATAAGTTTTGGCATATGGAAAAAAGCAATATGCCTTATCAAGGAATAAAGGACTTAATAAAAATTTAAAGGACGGCTTGTTTTACAGCAGTTATACTCAGACACTGACCTGGGGGACACTGGTGTTCCCCAGGTCGCTCCTCTTAAATGCGCTGCGACATTTTGAATGTGTAAGTCGGAACCTTTTTTTTAGGACGGAATTATTGTTGGCTAATGAATTACAAGCAATTATATTCTTAAGTAATTTCGTTAATGAGCGATAACTTTAATTTGATTATTTTAACTTAATATGTTCCACGCTACTGATGAGTCGTTTATGACTGTCTAATGCAACTGTGAACTGAACCTGCGTTTGTGCAATTCATAGATTCCGCTCCCAAATCAGTGTTCTTCGGAAACTTATGTTCAGTAATGATAAGTTTATCTCGCCGTGAGTATAAAAGACTAGGGTAACATTAAGTGCCTCATCCCAGTTCCAGATATAAAAAAAAAAACTTGCAAAGCTTGAAAAAATGTCAAGTGTCGCAAAATATTAGATGGCGTTGATAGTTTTTTCTTAGTCAACACTAGCACCAGTTTCCACTCTTATAAGTCACTCATGCTCTTTAGTCAGTAGGAAGAAAAAGAAGCCTTGATGTAGAAAGAATCTAAACCATAACGATTTTTGAATAAGGAAAAAGTCTAAAATCAGAAGAGTAAATAAGGAAAATCACATGGGTCACTGACACCATCTTACGTCAACTTCTTACACAGGAAACTCCGTTTTAAGGAGAGGAGGATAATAGCAATTTTAGTATAAGCAGCATCGTAGAAATGTTTCGCGTCATTCACATTATAAAGTGTTACATGAAAAAGGGTGAAAGAGCTTGTCATTTTGCATTTAATTTCAGAAAAACAATAGATATAAAATTTGGCTAATTTTTAGGTAGTAGATATAGGGAGGTAATTTTTAGGATAAGGAGCAGTCTCACAAAAAAAGGATAAAATTCCGCAATTTTTGCCTGGAAATAGGTTTCCGATTTGGCAATTTGACGGTTTTTATTTTTTCAGATAGATTTTTTAGGTTTGAAGGGGTGGTTTGTTGAAATCCCCAAAATTAGATGAATTAATATAGTTTGAATAAGCATCAAAATTGGATTCTTTTCATGTATTACTGTTATCAAGACTCTGTTTCTTAGAGTTTTGGTTACTATTGATCCACTACACTTCTTACTGACAGTTCGTTACCCCGAGCTGTTTGTTTACCCAACAAAATACTTATATGTAATTTAAAAGGTCGAACTGAAAGAGTTTAGAGAACCGGGTATAAAGTCAGAGTTTTTACTTACCCCTTGGTAAATCCTTACCCGAGCAATAACTGAAAAGCTCATAGTTTTCAATAAACCAAAAAACATTCTATGGGGCATTGAATTTGGTGATAGGCCCATTCCTGAAAGTTTCTTTCAGTTTGTAAAAGTTCTGGGAATATCCAAATGGGCTATACAAGTTAGAAACTGCAAACAAAGCGAATTTTGAGCTCATAGTCAGCGCTAGTTCAAACTTATTCTTAGGCCTTAGGTTGAGTTGGGCCAAATAGGGTTTGGTTTAAGCGGGAGTTGAGTTGTATACAGGTTGAGCTAAGCACGGGTTGATTTTAGTGGGGGTTCAGTTAAATGGGGTTGAGTTGCAAGGGGGGTCCAATTAAACAAAGGCTCAGTTGTACGAGGATTCGGTTATATTGGGTTGAGTTGGACGGGGGTTTTGTGGAACGAGGGTTTATTTGTACGGGCGTTGAATTGCATTGGGGTTCAATTTCATTTGGGGTAAAATGCACGAGGGTTCAGTTACATACACACCTGCACAGATATACATGCTGCGACTAAGAAATACGAGTAATTACCTCCCATGGACTTTATTTGGTACAGCCATCTATAGCACATGACACCAGACCCCCCTTTCGATTGAGAACGCATCCGCTAGGCATACATCTGAACGTTTTCCTGTCTGAAGTACCTTTAAGGGGCCTTTTTCAAATTCAGTTTCAATAACATGGAGTCAGACCTTAAGTCAGAATCGAGAAACTTTAGATGAACAGGGCTCCTTATTTCAAATAAGCAAATACCTTAATTTCTTTAAAATTTAGGTTACCCTTCTATGAACACTCAGCACCCAGTCCCCAATGAAGATTTAAAAGAATTAAAAATAAATCCTATAGAATACTCTACACCATATATTTTGATATATAGCTAGAATATTCCAAAATCTCTTCTTTTCTTTTTATTTGTCTCACTTTCCCTTTAGTGGCTCAATTTTACATCTGGGAGAATTTTCTGGGCAAAATTTTCCGCTGGAGGGAATATGACAGGAGGTGGATTCACTGGACATCCTCTTTATATAATAATTAAGAAGAGACAAGATAACCATCACTTTTAAATTTGAAAGTAGGACATCCTTAAATCAGGAAGCTCTTACCTCAAGACAACTATAGGTTCTTAATAATCTTCAACAAAATTTAAAATTATTCCAGTGAATATGGAAGCACAAAATAGAAGCTCTTCGGTGCTATAATGAAACGAGATGTATCATGTTATTCCAAAGCCAATTCTGCTTCAAAACCTAAAAAAAAACGTTGAATGGTCTATTCCATAAATTCACAGTTGAAGCACAGAAGCAAATATTCCTATTTAAACTAAGTTTTTTTTTTGTAAAATTACTCTTTTCCGCTAGATAAAAACAGTCTGTTTAGCCATTTTTTTAAATAGGAAAAATCATCTTTTAAAATCTTTCAAAATCATCTATATTATGATTTATCCCTTTTCTCCTTCTTCTTGAAGGTCACCAACAACTTAATTACAATTACAATTTAAAATGTGTGGGAAGGTCTATTACTGTGGTTCTCAATTCGTGTTGCATGTACACCGTACATTACACTATTTTGGTGGTACAATTTGTACACAAAAAAGTTAAATGGAGGTTGAAGATGAATCCAATATTGCGGCCCTTTTAACAATATAGTATACATAATACAAATTTAAAGGAATTAATCTTTGATTATTAACATGGTCTAAATGCATTGATTTTTAGTTGTAGAATTTTGTTTATGCTGGTGAATGTACCCTCGTTTCAGTTATGTGGCATACAATTTTAAAAGTTTTAGAGCCCTGATCTAGTCGATATTGTCGAGGTTGACTCTGCTCCAGTACATAGTGGTTTTGACCACCCCCACCCCACCCCGCAGCAGAGCATGAGCGGAGGGAAACCACATGGTACTTTTTAAAGATTTATCTCCTTTGCTATGGATAACTTGAGGATCATTGGGCACTCCTTTCAGTACTAACCAGGACTTGCCACCTCTTCGTCATCTCGTGTACATCTCGGAGTGCCACGTCTCATAAGTGGCACATCTCCACCGCGCAGGCAACATGCCCCCTGGTGTAGTAAATAATTATCGAAAGCGGAAAACACCTCGCTTATGGCAACATTGTTCCCGCAGAACTTTTAAAAACTGATTTTGGGCTACTATCGATCACTAACTATTGATTAATATGAACTAGCCCAGCAATCGGTAAGAGTTAAATAACCCTTTCAGAATTGCAAAAAAAGGAAAAAAAGATCAAGATCCGCAGTTAGGGCATAAAATATAATCCATGAAACCATAACTTTCAGTTTAAAAGCAAACTTCGGTACTTGTATGATATACCCCCGACCTAATATTCTTGTAATATGATTCTCTGACGCTCAATCCTAATAAAATATATCTAAGTATAATAAAAATATAATACTTTAGAAACAAATTTGGGCTGTATATTGGCAAATTAGGGGGGGGGGGGCAAAGTATAGAGGGTCTGCAGGCCTAATGTGTTAGGTACAATTATTCTGCATATAATGTGGTAAGAATTTTTTTTTTAACTCCCCACTGTCAGAATACATTATCCCCCCTAATGTGCAAAAACATAGCCCAAATTATATATTTTCCATCTATCTATTCTGTCACTTCTCTTTGTCTTGTCTCACGCTAAGCTGAAAAAACTAACGAAAAAAAAACCGGTTCTATAATGCGTCAATGAATGAACAACATGAGCGGTCAGGGCATATCATACAAGTACTCAAATTTCCTGTAGGAAAGACTCGAAAAGATAAACACAATAAGGTTTCCAAATTAATTTGTATTTGTAATGTCCATCGAAATTATTTAAAATAAACCCATAACAAAACCTTAAAATACGCTGGGGTCAAGATATGGATTGTGTGGAGAAGGTAATCTCCTTTGATTTCAAATTTCCTCAGAGGCGGTTTTCGGGGAGGGACAGAGGGGGACACATGCCCCGGGCACAGAAATTTTAGGGGCGCAATATTTCAAATAAATAGTTTAACAGTCATAATTATTTTGTAATTTTTGAGATTTTATTTTTATTAAAATAAGCTAGATGGTGCAGTTAATGAATGAAAGTAATTAATACATTACTAATTAATTAACAAAAATTAATTACTAATTGATTACTAAATAATTAAATAATAATAATAATTCTAATAATTAAATTAAATAACTAATAATAAATAAACAATATGAATAATAAATACAAAATATTAATTAATTAATAAATTGAAAATAATTTTGTTAATAAATTAAAATTTTGTAAAAAATTTGGCCTGAAAATTTTGAGGGAAATAAGAGGAAGGGCTAATCAATATTTTACCCCGGGTGCATTTGAGGCTAGAACTGCCACTGAATTTTCTACAATTTTCAACTCCTTCTAGACAGAAGGAGTCAGACTCTTTCTGCCTTGGTAAAAAAAAAAATTTAATAAATATATAATACATCGTGCCCATATCGCTCTTTACATAGGCAGCACTATTGCGCTGCCTATGATAAGTTGAATTAAAGAAGATAAATTCAAAATTATTAAACTAAATAATCAAATTTAATTTAATAAGAAATCATTAAATAATAATTAAATAAAATAATTAAATTAAATAGTTGGATTATTTTAATTTAATGAAAATCATAAAAGAAGATCAAATGCTAAATTATTAAATTGTATAATTAAAAATAGTTTAATTAATCAAAATTAAATGACAATTATATAAATGAACAATTAAATTATTTAAAAAAATTGAATAATTAAATCAAACAAATAAATTATTTAATTTAGTTGAATTGAATAATTAAATAATAATTGAATAATTAGATAATTGAACTATTTTAAAATAATTAAAGAAGATCAAATACCCAGCGCTATTGGTACCTGACATTAGAAACCCTGAGATCTGGAAATGCCAAGATCTTTCTCTTAATCAGTTGCCCTATGTTCACACTTGAGCGAAATCCACTTATTGCCACAATTTGATTGCCAAATTTGAGAATTTTAGTTGCTTTGTCAAGCAATTTCTCACGATGAAAAAATTCAAGTAATATCGGGCAACTGAGTAATTTTTTAAACACAACAGCAATAATAACAAAAGAAGCAATTAGTACTGAAAATGATTTGACTGATAAGCTGATTGTGGCTGTCCAGTTCAACAAAAGGATTTATAAAAAAGGGGACACAAAAATGCAGTTTTAGTTCTGAAATCTTGCAAGTAAAACATCATCCTGACTCATATCTACCACGCTCTTTCAACCCCGACCTTTAAACATTTTGCCAGTAAATATTGGGCGACTTCAAAATCATGTGTGAACAAAACGGCAACTAAAGTTGCTCATTGATGCGACTGACTAATATTGTTGGTTTGGGACACAAAATGGGCCCTCAAAGCATGGAAGTAAAACATCCTCATGATCCAATTTAACCACACTCTTTCAAATTCGAATATTTTGCCAGTAAATAGTGGGCGACTTCAATTTTCTGTTAGAACGCAACGGCAACTAAAATTCCTTATTGATGCGACTGCCGAATATTGTCAATTGCAGCAATTTATTCTGTATAAACCAACGGTAAACGTAGCGATTTCACCAACATAATTTTAGATTAGTTAAAAAGGTGAAATAAATACATAAAATGACAGGATTAGTGAAAATAAGCTATAATACTGACTAGAGTATCTATTACAATCAATACAATGTTCAGTAATTACAGAGGTTTTGCCATCCAAAACAACGGGTGATTTCGTGAAATATTTTTGCTAGCCACTACTTGTCGATAACAGCTGGTTCCTTAGCAATTGGTTGAGAAGCAGCCTATGAAATATCAGAGGTCAGTCTGAGGGTTGATTAAAAAAAATAATTAAAAAAAAAGAATAAATTAACAACAGAAAACAAAAATTTTAACTTAATAGACCAATTCAACAAAAATAAATGCTGCGAAGTGATCTCAAAGTTCAAGATGTAGGTTATATTTTTTAAATAGTTAACTCTTTGCGCGTTGCTGCGATCTCAATAAAAAGGACATTCAAGGAAAATTTCACCCTCCGTGAAAAATTCCCTCGCGTGTTAATAATGATTGTATTTATAAATTTAAACATACTTGAAAAAGCCCCCCAGAAAGTTCCCCCGACGGAAAACTCCTCCTACACGAAAAATTCCCCCCTCAGAAAATCCCCAGAGGAAAACACCCCTCTCCCGAAAATTCTCCCTTGGAAAATTTTCTCCACATGTAGAATAACAATCATATTTTTACATTTTGAAGTATTTGAAAAATTAGGTTAAGGTAATTAACTTACCCATCGGGCACTGGGTGATAAATAATATGCAGAAAATGTGAATAATGTGAACGGAAGCAACTGTCAAGTATTTGTGTACAGGGATCTCTAATTTCAGTCAGCGCGAAAAGTGTCTAAAAGATTAAGAGAGCCTGGTCGGGGATAAAATGTTATGCCTAAAATCTTTGCAAGAGTGTACTCAATATATTCTTGAAGTTCTTTGGCGATTGGAAGAACAGTGTAGCAATGCGTACAAGAAACAGACACAGATTCGATTTCCTAATAGGCTATAAAGATTCTTTACATAAAATTAATTAAAAAAACTTTTTCCCCAAAATAAGTTTTTCAAAAAAAGTAAAGAACTCCAATAAACCAAAAATGAGCAAAACAAAAAATAAAATAATCTACCAAGCGTAAAACTACCACAAATCACCCTCAATAAATAAATGAAACTCAAAATGAACAGAAATTACAATAAATAACCGACTCAAACTCAAAAGAAACAAAAATTAGCATGAGTAGGGCTCAAAGTCCCTATGCCTTCCCAAGGTCAGAAAATAAGTTGCACTTTACTGAAAAAAATACAAATGAATTCCTTATTCCGGTTAGTTTCCTTAATAAGAGTGCTTGCTTTATCATAAAGTTTTGAAAGTGGTATCAGAGACGAGGAAAAGTTGACATCCAAATAACAAAACAATATGAAACATAAGACTGAACTAGGCTGTAGAACAAGATTCTAAGAATCGACCCTGGAAATA
Source organism: Artemia sp. Qi Xiang Cuo (assembly GCF_049724085.1). NCBI lineage: Eukaryota > Metazoa > Arthropoda > Branchiopoda > Anostraca > Artemiidae > Artemia > Artemia sp. Qi Xiang Cuo. The sequence continues at coordinate 42,818,960 of NC_142796.1, forward strand.
TGTGTTTAAGCTTTCTAAGGATTCCAAGACTCCTGGAGACTTTCATTTTAATCACGTCACTATGATGCTTGAAGGAAAGATTTTCGTCAAGCAAGATGCCTAGGAATCGAACGTAACGATCCTTAGGTCTACTTAGAGAGCCTCTTGATACGTGTATTCCATTTGAGTCAGGGCAAGCCTTTGAAACTCTGGAGAAAATGAGACAAAATGACTTCCCGACATTTAAGGCAAGATAACTTACATCAAACCATTGGATAACTCTTTCAAAAAGGGCATTTATCTTTAAATGACGATCAGACTCAATTCTACCAGCTGTGACAAGAGTACTGTCATCAGCAAAAGCAATAAGTGCATTCGGTAAGGACGAACTCCTGTCACAACTAGTGACGGATGCTGTTTGACAAAGACGACAGCAAATGGTAGGTTTTAAATTTTGAACCGCATTAATAAGGTCATTGACGTTGAATAAAAAGAGTATCGGCCCAATAACAGATCCTTGTGGAACGCCAAACTCTATTCCCGAAGGGTTAGAAAAGTGCGGATCAACCGAGATGACACGACCAGATAAATATGACAGAAACCAAGAATAATCATTCTTGGTTTCTACACTTACACTGACGATATTTTGATTTGGTTAAATTTTAAGAACAGAAGTAGCCCCAAAAGTTTGATAATAATAACCTCAGTCCTTCTTGGGATACTGCTGAGACACCTTATTGGGAATTAGCATTAACACAGTGCATTTTGATTTAATCTTAAGGCAACATTTAGTTTATAAACATAATGGGAGGGGGACTAGTTGCCCTCCATTCACTTTCGACTATTAAAATGAAATTAACCCTTTCTATTTTCAATCGAATGAGCCCTTTTCGAAGTTCCTAAGACAACTCCTTCGATACGATGACTCAGAGGAAAATACTCTGTCCGATAAGCAGGAAAAGGCTTCCGCGACTGACACTGAATCGGGCTCGGAAAGTGACGGTATCTTAGAATATTTGCCAGTGATTGTTCACTGTGAGAAACACCAAGTTGAGAAAAATTTGGTTAGTGAGCCTGTGATGAACATAAAGAATTCTAGGTTTTGTCTTTTCAAGACTTCTCACGGCTCCATAACACCAATAAAAAAATCCACGCTGTTTTGGCTTCTAAGGGAAAGCTCTGAGAAGATGAGTAGGAACCGATTAAAAAGGTTGATGGTCCAAGGCCGACGAGTAGGACTACGCGAGTCGCGACAAACCAATGCAGAGGTCGGTGTGAAATCGGAATTGCGTATCGGTGAATAGTGTGTTTACAGACCGGTTGGCAGGGGAAAAAGAGTAATAGTTTGGCGGGTCATACAGTTTGGCTACTTGTCTGGGCGAAAATGCCACTCTGTTGTGACGCAGAATATGGCGATGCCGTTCCCTGACGACATAGGAATTCTGTGCCAGTGGTTCCGGCTGAATGCTGATCTCACATTAACTGCCGCATTGGTAGACCAGGGTTACTGTGACTTCAGCCTGTATATCATGCATTCAGCAGAACCCGTTTCTGGTCTAAACAAAAAAGAAAAAAATAATACATTGTACCCATATCGATCTTCACTATAAAAATGTCAAGCCTTCCAATCACTTTCGACTATTAAAAAGGGTACTAGCCCTTTCAATTTCCAATCGAATGAGCCCTTTTTGAGTTTCTACGGCAACGCTTTCTATAAACACCTTATATGCCCCCAGGCATAAAATACAACTCTTGCCCTGAGGGCCGTGAGGGGGTTGTCATCCTCAAAGACCTAATTTACAGAACTTTCAACTACGTTAAACAAAATGGCTATCTCAAAATTTTGATTGGATATATTTGGGGAAATGGTGGGCGTGAGAGTGGCGTTAGTTGCTCCCCAATCACTTTCAACTATTAAAAAATGCACTAGCCTTTTCAATTTCAAATCGAATGGGTCCTTTTGAAGTTTCTACGACAATGATTTCAATAAAAACCTCATAAGCGTCCAGGGCACCACTTACAACCCTTGCCCTGAGGAATGGGGGGGGTGTCATCCTCAAAGACATAATTTCCAGAACTTTCAACTACGTTGAAGAAAATTGCTATCTCAAAATTTTGATTGGATGTGTTTGGGGAAATGGTGGGCATGAGAGGGGGGTTAGTTGCCCTCCAATCACTTCCAACTATTAAAAAGAGGACTATCCCTTTCAGTTTCCAATTGAATTGCCCCGTTTGTAGTTTCTACGACAACGCTTTCTATAAAAACCTTAGATGCCCCAGGGCATAACTTACAACCCTTGACCTGAGGGCTGCGAGGGGATTGTCATCCTCAAAGGCATGTTTTTCGGACCTTTCAACTACGTTGAACAAAATGGCTATCTCAAAATCTTGATTAGATGTGTTTGGGGAAATGGTGGGCTTAAGAGGGGGGTTACTTACCATCCCATCACTTTCGACTATTAAAAAGTGCATTATCTGTTTCAATTTCCAATCAAATGATTGCTTTTTGAATTTTCTACGACAACGCCTTCCATAAAAAAAAACTTATATGCCCCAGGCCACAACTTACAACCCTTGGCCGGATGGCTGTGGGGGGAGTATCATCCTGAAAAATAAAATTTCCAGACTTTTTAAGTAGGTCGAACAAAATGGCTATCTCAAAATTTTAACTGGACGTGTTTGGGGAAATAATGGGTGTTAGTTATCCTCCAATAACTTTCGACTATTGAAAAGGGCACAAGCCCTTCTAATTTCGAATCAAATGAGCCCTCTTTGAATCTCTGTCAATAAAAAACCTTATATGCCCCCAGGGCATAACTTAAAACCCTTGCCCCGAGGGCTCTGAGCGGTTATCATCCTCAAAGACCTCATTTCTAAAACTTTTAACTACGTTGAACCAAATGGCTATTCTATAATTTTGATTGGATGTGTTTGGGGAAAAGGTGGGCGTGAGAGGGGGTTTTCTTGCCCTCAAATCACTTTCGACTATTAAAAAGGATACTACCCCTTTGAACTTCCAATTGAATGAGCCCTTTTTCAAGTTTCTACGACAAAGCTTTCAATACAAACCTTATATGCCCCCAGGGCATAACTTACAATCCTTACCTTGAGGGCTTTGGGGGAGAGGCATCGTCTTAGATATAATTTCCGGACCTTTAAACTACTTTGAACAAAATGGCTATCTCAAAATTTTGAATGGATGTGTTAGGATAAACGAAGGACGTGGAAGGGGTGTTAGTTGCCTTACAATCATTTTCGACTTTTAAAAAGAGAACTAACCATTTCAATTTCCAATCGAATGAGCCCTTTTTGAAGTTTCAACGACAACGCTTTCTATAAAAAACCTTATATTCCCCCAGGGCATAACTTACAACCCTTGCCCTGAGGGCTTTGGGGGGGGGGGTTATCCTCAAACACCTAATTTCCGGAACTTTCAACTACGTTGAACAAAATGGCTAACTAAAAGTTTTGATTGGATGTGTTTGGGGAAAAGATGGGCGTGAGAGGGGGGGGGGGGGTAGTTTTCCTCCAATTACTTTCGACTATTAAAAAGGGCACTATTCCTTTGAATTTCCGATCGAACGAGCCTTTTTTGAAGTCTCTACGAAAACGCTTTCTACAAAAACCTTATATGCCCCAAGGCATAGCTTACAATTACAGCCTGAGGGCTGTAGGGGAGTGTCCTCAAAAACATAACTTCTATCTGACAATCAACTACGCCGAACAAAACGACTATTTCAAAATTTTAATTGGATGTGTTTGGGATAATGGTGGGCGTGGAAGGGGTGTTAGTTGCCGTCCAATCACTTTTGACTATTAAAAAGGGCACAAGCCACTCCAATTTCCCATCGAATGAACCCTTTTCGAAGTTTCTACGACAACTTTACTTACGACATCTTCTACGTTTCTACGACATCGTTCTTTACTTAGGCAGCGCAATTGCGCTGCCTATGATTAATAGACAGTTTACTGAAAAAAATATAAATGTTCTTACTTTCATAACTTTATTAAATCAAATAATATTAACATTTTGATTATCAAATATCAGTATATGCATATTAAACTGACAATGCACATTCATTTGTATTATTTTCAGTATAGTGCAAATTATGTTCTGGCCTTGGGAAGGCATAGGGGTTTTGAGCCCAATTTATGTTAATTTCTGCTGGTTTTGAGTTTAACTCGGTTATTTATTGTAATTTCTGTTCGTTTTAGGTTTCAATTATTTATCGATGCTGGTTTATGGTAGTTTCACGCTTGGTAGATTATTTGATTTTATTTTTGCTCATTTTTGGTTTAATGGAGCTCTTTACTTTTCTTTGACAAACTTATTTTGAGGAAAGTTTTTTTTTTAATTAATTTCTGTTCGTTTTATATCGACATAGTCTTTTCAGGGAAAAATAAAATTATACTTTAAACGTTTCCGTTTTTGAAGACTTGATAGTTTGGCCTGCTATTTATATGCTGGAGGAAATTTTTCAGCAATTTTTACCAACATATACCCTATTAAAAATCTGGACACAAATAGTAGTGTTTAATTTCGTTTCATACCTCCTCAAGTTGACCTGAAATGGAAAACTTGATACCATTCGCAAAAAAACTGCTTACTTTCTTTGATAACTTGGATACACTTACGCTATTTTGATAAGAGCAGAAGTAGCCCCGAAAATTTGAACATAATAGGCTACCCTCAGTTGTTCTTGGGATAATGCTGAGATGCCATATTGCGAATTAGCATTATCACAATGAATTTTTATTTAATCTTAAGGCAAAATTTAGTTTTTAAACATAATGGTAAATGGAAGGCTGGGCGTGGGAGAGGGATTAGTTTCACTCTAAATACATTAGAGTATTAAAAAAGGCATCTTCCTTATCTATTTTCAATCAAATGAGCTTTTTTCGAGGTTCCTACGACAACTCCTTCGATATGAAGTGCCCTGGTCTAAATAACAACAACAACAAATCATACATTTTACCCACACCGATAAAAATTTCAAGCCTTCCAATCACTTTCGACTCTTAAAAAGGGAACCAGGCCTTTCGATTTCCAATCGAATGAGCCCTTTTTGAGTTTCTACGACAACGCTTTCTATAAGCACCTTATATGCCTCCAAGGCATAAATTACAACCCTTATCCTAAAGGCAGTGAGGATCGTTGTCATCCTCTAAGACATAATTTCCAGAACTTTCAACTACGTTAAACAAAATGGCTATCTCAAAATTTTGATTGGATGTGTTTGAGAAAATGGTGGGCGGGAGAGTGGCGTTAGTCGCTCTCCCATCACTTTCAACTATTAAAAAAGGCACTAGCCTCTTCAATTTCCAATCAAATGAACCCTTTTGAAGTTTCTACGAAAACGCTTTCAATAAAACCTTATAAGCCCACAGGGCATAACTTACAACCTTTGCCCTGACGGCGGGGGGGGGTTGTCATCCTCAAAGATCTATTTTCCAGAACTTTCTACTACGTTGAACAAAATGGCTATCTGAAAATTTTGATTGGATGTGTTTGGGGGAATGGTTCACGTGAAAGGAGGGTTAGTTACCCTCCAATAACTTTCGACTATTAAAAAGGGCACTAGCCCTCTCAATTTCCAATTGAATGAGCCCCTTTTCAAGATTTTACGACAACTCTATCTATAAAAACCTTATATGCCCTCGGGGCATATAATGCCCCGAGGGTTAGTCATCTCTTTAATGCTCTTGGGGGTTAGTCATCCTTAAATACATAATTTCCAGAACTTTCAACTACGTTGAACAAAATGGCTATCTCTAAACTTTGATTGAATATGTTTTGGGAAATGGGGAGAGTCAATTACTCTCAACTCACTTTCCACCATTAAAAAGGGCAATTTAATTTTCAAACAAATGAGATCTTTTTGAAATTTTTACTTTCTATATAAACTTACTACTTTCGATAGAAAGTTCTATATAAACTTTCTATACAAACTTTATATGCCCCCAGGGAATAACTTACAACTCTTGCCCTGAAGGCTTACAACCCCCCTGACGGGGGGGGGGGTGTCATCCTCAAATACCTAATTTCCAGAACTTTCAACTCCGTTGAACAAAATGGCTATCTCAAAATTTTGACTGGACGTGTTTCGGGAAAAGGTGGGCTAGTTACCCTTCGACAACTTTGGACTATTAAAAAGGGTACTAGTTCTTGGAATTTCCAATCTATTGAGCCTTTTTGTTAGTTTCTACGCTAACACTTTCAATAAAAACCTTATATTCTCCCAGAGCATAACTTCCAACCCCTACCCCGAGGGCCCTGGGGGAGTGTCCTCCTCAAAACATAATTTCTATCTGGAAATCAACTACGCTGAACAAAATGACTATCTCAAAATTTCTATTGGATGTGTTTCGAGAAAAGGCGGCGTAAGAGGGGGGTTAGTTGCCCTCCAATCACTTTCGACTATTAAAAAGGGCACTAACCTTTTGAATTTCCGATCGAATGAGCCTTTTTTGAAGTTTTTTGAAGACAACGCGTTCTATAAAAACCTTATATGCCCCCAGGGCATAACTTGCAACCCTTGCCCTGAGGGCTGTGGGGGAGTGTCCTCCTCAAAAACATAATTTCCATGTGGAAATTAAATGTGTAAAATTTTGATTCGATGTGTTTGGGGAAAAGTTGGGCGTGAGAGGGGGGTTAGTTGCCCTCAAATAACTTTCGACTATTAAAAAGGGCACTACACCTTTGAATTCCCAATATAATGAGCCCTTTTTCAATTTTCTACGACAAAGATTTCAATAAAAACTTATTTGCCCCCAGGACATAACTTATAACCCTTGCCCTGAAGGCTGTGGGGAGAGTGTCCTGCTCAAAGGTATAATTTCTTAAACTTCAAACTGCGTGGAACAAAATCGCTATCTCAAAATTTTGATTGGATTTGTTTGGGGAAATGGTGGGCGTGGAAGGGATGTTAGTTGCCTTCCAATCACTTTCGACAATTAAAAAGGGCACTAGCCATTTCAATTTCCAATCGAATGAGCCCTTTTTGAAGTTTCTACGACAAAGCGTTCAATAGAAACCTTATATGCCCCCAGGACATAACTTACAACCCTTGCCCTGAGGGATATGGGGGGGACTGTCATCCTCAAAGACCTAATTTCCAGAACTTAAAACTACGTTGAATAAAATGGCTATCTCAAAATTTTGATTGGATGTGTTTGGGGAAAAGGTGAGCGTGAGATGGGGGTTAGTTACCCTCGAACCACTTTCGAGTATTAAAACGGGCACCAGCCCTTTGAATTTACAATCGAATGAGTCTTTTTTGAAGTTTCTACGACAACACCTTCTATAAAAACCTTATATACCTCCAGATCATAACTTACTACCCTGGCACTGAAGGCTGTGGGGGAGTGTCCTCCTCAAAATTTCTATTGGATGTGTTTCGAGAAAAGGTGAGCGTAAGAGGGGGGTTAGTTGCCCTCCAATCACTTTCGACTATTAAAAAGGGCACTAGCCTTTTGAATTTCCAATCGAATAAGCCTTTTTTGAAGTTTTTACGACAACGCCTTCTATAAAAACATTATATGCCCCCAGGGCATAACTCAAAACCCTTGCCTTAAAGGTTGCGGGGGACTGTCTTCCTCAAAAACATAATTTCTATATGGAAATCAACTACGCTGAAAAAATGGCTATCTCAAAATTTTGATTGGACGTGTTTGGGGAAATGGTGGGCTTGGAAGGGGTGTTAGTTGCCTTCCAATCAATGTCGGCTATTAGAAAGGGCACAAACCACTCAAATATCTAAATAAATAAGCCCATTTCGAAGTTTCAACTACAACTTTGTTAATAGAAAGTTCCCGGCTCTAAAGGAAAAAATAATTAATTAATAATACATTGTGCCAACATCGTCCTTATATGCCCCCAGGGCATAACTTGAAATCCTTGCCCTGAGGGTTGTGGAAGAGAGTCCTCCTCAAAAACATACTTTCTATCTGGAAATAAACTACGCTGAACAAAATGGCTATCTCAAAATTTTGATTGGATGTGTTAGGGGGGATGATGGGTGTGGGGGGGGCGGGGGGGGCTAGTTGCCTCTCAAGAACTTTCGACTATTAAAAATGGCACTAGCCACTCCCATTTCCAATCGAATGAACCTTTTTCGAAGTTTCTACGACAGCTCCTTCGATACAAAGTGCCCTGGTATGAAAAAAAAATACATTGTGCCAACATAGTTCTTTAATTAGGCAGCGGTATTGCACTGCCTATGAAATATTTTTTGCGTTTTTCCAAATTCTCCGTGCGTGAAAAAAAAATACATAAAAAATCCATGTTTATATGGACTTCAGCTCTTTGATGCTAAATATGATGCATTTTGACAAAAAAAAAAAGAAAAAAAAGTGCAAAGCAGCCCGTAAAAATGACCAGCACGTCGGTAAAATCTACTCTCACCCAGCCCCCAAATATTTTAGTTGCTGACGTTCTCGCATAGAACTAGCCCTGCTGAGATGAGTCCCTTACCTTCTTTTGTCCCCCAGCCAGATGATAATGCTGTTTGCACGGGATATCATCATCATCAACAAGCACGTGCTTGTCTATGTAGAATATCTCCTTCTTCCTTCAGAATATTGCCTTAAACCTGATGCTGAATACCTGGATTATCGAAAGCTACACCCTTTCCACCACTTTGAAAAGAAAGAAGGAAAACAGAAAACTTAGTGATTTTGTTGCTCATTTATTGATTTTTGACTACCATGCTCACTAATTGACTACCTTGTGCAGGGCGCCCTTCACAAAGTGAACTTGAAGATGAGTTTTTCCCAATGATCCATCCCCACGTTGGATGTCCTCCCATCAGAGTTAATCCTGGAAATCCTTCTCTCAAAGTACTCAACAAAAGGTATAACAAATGTATCAAAAATAAAAGTGGGGTAATTACCAGGACTAGCGGCATACCATCAATTGTGATGGAGCCATGAAGCCTGTAATAACCAAAACTTAATTTATTTTTTCAAACAGATCGTGGCAACGAACTGTAAGTAAGAAGCGACCCAGCTCAATAGTAACCGAAACTCTAAAAAACACATTTTTGATACCAATAGATACATCAAAAGAATCAGATTTTATGCTGATTTCAAATATATTAGTCTGATCAAGTTTAGTTCTACCCATCAAAAGTTACGCGCCTGAAAGAATTTGCCTTATTTTCGAAAAAAGGGGAAACACCCCCCTAAAAGTCATAGCATCTAAATGAAAATCACACCACCAGATTCAGTATATCAGAGAATCCTACTGTATAGGTTTCAAGCTTCTATATGCAAAAATGTGGAATTTCGTATCTTGTGCCAGAAGAAAGATCACGGATGCGTGTTTATTTAGTTGTTGTTTTTTCCAATGGTGATCGTATCGCCCCAGTGGTCCTAGAATATCGCGGGAGGGCTCATTTGAACGGAAATTAAAAGTTCTAGTGCCGTTATTAGTTGACCAAAAAAATGGAGGGCAACTAGGCCCCCTCCCACGCTCATTTTTACCCAAAGTCACCCGATTAAAATTTTGAGATAGCTATTTTGTTCAGCATGGTCTAAAAATCTAATAACTATGTCTTTGAGGATGACATAATTCCCCACAGTCCCCGGTGGTAGTGCTGCAAGTTATAAACTTTCCCCATTGTTCACATATAGCATTGGTTATTGGGAAGTATACAGACGTTTTCTGGGGGGATTTTTTCTGGTTGTCGGGGGGAGGGGGTGGATCAGGGGTTACGAGGGAGGATATTTCCACGGAGGAAATTTTCATGGGGAAAGAGACATTACTATGAAGAGGGGGGGGGGGATTTCCCAGCATTATTTAAAAAAACGATCAGAAATTAAATTAAAAAAAACAAGTTTTTCAACTGAAAGTAAGTAGCAACATCAAAAATTAAAACGAACAGAAATTACTACGTATGTGATTGGGTTCGCCCCCCAGTAAATACTTCACTCTTCACGCTTAAGTTTTTTTTAGTACATTCATCATAGCATTTATTCTAATTAATGGCCTTTGTGATGAATTAGTCAATCTCAAAGAACTGGAACAAAATTCGAACTTTAGCGTAAAAAACGAGGTATTGACTAGGAGGCGAACCCCCTAATATACATATTAAAAATATATGAATATAGAAGTTCGTTACGTAAGTTAATTCATTACGTATATTTATTACTAATAAAAACATTCGTAAATAAAATTAAACAACTCTCTAGTAAGCCATTTAACCAAAAATAAAGTAAAATTAACATGCAAATGTCGTTTTAATTATTTATGTACGGTGAGCCAAAATCAAAACCTACATTAATTCAAAAACGTTCAGAAATTAAATAAAAAAAAATATGTTTTTTTAATTGAAAGTAAGGAGCGACATTAAAATTTAAAACGAACAGAAATTATTCCGTATATGAAAGGGGCTGTCCCCTCCTCAACGCTTCGCTCTTTACGCTAAAGTTTGACTCTTTCTTACAACTCTATTTTTTAAGACAATAAAAAACTTCAGCGTAAAGAGCGAGGTGTTGAGGAGGGGAAATCCCATTTCATATATGAAATAATTTCTGCTCGTTTTAAGTTTTAATGTCGCTCCCTACTTTCAGTTTAAAAAAAACTTGTTTTCTTTATTTAATTAATATAAAATATAAGTAAATCTAAACCAAATTTTTCACCATTTTCATTCAAGATCTATCAGTAGAAAAATCCAGCTCAAAATCTCTTAAATCACGACTGCCATTCATATTTTCTCCATATGTGATTAATGCGAAGAATACGATTGGATAAAATTACGATGATTTTAGCCTAAATAGAAAGAGCATAGTCCAAGCGGAAATTCCTAAGTACTGACCAATGTTAGAAATTACTAATAGTCCACGCAAAAGGAAGTCATAAAGTGCCGACAAAAATTTTATCTATATCATATCTACGATATAAATTAATAAAATTAAATTATTTTTTGTAATCTAAAATAGTGTGCGAACGACGGAATACACAATGAAAAACAAAATTTGTTTGAATATTTGTTTGTTGGTTTTGGTCATCTTCATTGATTGGGTACGAGCTACTGATGTGGAACCACCATATGTAAGCATAGAAACCAATTGTCAAATCTTTGAATGAGTATGCCCAAATAGAAATTTAATTTTGTTCCTCCTTTCAACTTGAGGGAAAGAAGATACCCTACACCAAAGAAGGGCCTGGAAAATGTTCAATCAAAGTTTGAAATTTAGGAAAAGATATTCAGGAGCAACAATTCAAGAAAATTTGGGGGGGGGGCAGTGTATTTTTCAAAACCTAAGGGAGCCGATTTTTTGTTTTCGATTTATTTCAATAAAAATCTCAAAACTGGCACTGTCTAATAAAATTACCAAAAAAAGACTATTTTAATGTCTAGGGGTTCAATTCCCTAATTGGATTCCCAGTAGACATTCATTTTAAATTTCTTTGGAGTAGATTCAAGACCTCATCCCTTTTTTATAGCCTAATTTCTCTAAAAAAAAACTTAATTTTTTTAGCATATTGGTTGATTTGGAGTCCTCGCGGTTACCCTTACAACCCCCTTCCATTTTCAAATGATGTGGATTTAAGGGAAGACATTTGGAAATAGAGTGCTATGAAAGAGCTATTCAAGGCAGGTACGTCCGTACTAATTGTGTGGATGAGAAGGGCAAGTTCAAAATAACACCAAAACTGGGAGAATTACGTTTAGTATTGTATGTATTAAAAGATAATCGTACCAATATTAAAACGTTGCAGCGGGCAGGCCTTAGAGCCCTGCTTCGTACGAGCTTGAATCAAAGATAAAAACAAGTAACCGACAAAACCTATCTATATAGTATCTGATTTGCGAATTAATGGAATTAAATATGTTTAGTAACCTAAACTGGTATTTAAACGAGTAAAGGGCGAGGGTACAAATGATAAAATTCACTATGAATAATAGAATCTAACTGAATATTTTTCTAGTCTTCTCCATACACTGGCCATGAAGAACCCAGATGGGATAGCAATCTAACAGTAAAAAAAAAAAAAAAAAAAAAAAAAACGGTTCCTTTATAAACTCAGTTTTAAAATTTAAGGTACTACGGACCGTATTTTATTCTTGACTAAATTTGCTTCACTTATTGCTGTAACGTTCAACTGAAAGTAAGGAATAAAATAAAACTTAAAACAAACAGAAACTGTTCCGTATACAAGGGGTTTGCCGCTCCTCAATAAGTCGCTCTTCACGATAAAGTTTTTATAGCACTTTAAAAAAAGATTCGTATTCCAATTAAACAGCCCTTGTGTTTCAGCAGTCCTTCTTAAAGACTTCGGACAAAAACTCAAACTTTAGATTAAAGAGCGCGGTATTGAGGAGGGAACAATCCCCCTCATATACAGAATAATTTCTGTTCGTTTAAAGTTTTAATTTTGATCCTTGCTTTCAGTATAAAACTTTTTTTTAATTAATTTTCGATCTTTCTTCAAATCGTGACGGGAAATCTCCTATTTTCAACTTAAAATTTCCCCAGGAAATAACATGCAGCCCTTTCTCCATAGGCTATGGATGGTCACGTCATCATGTCATATGGATGGTCAGAGGCGTAGTTGCTGGAAATTTCAAGTATTCGGAACCAATCGGCTATCTCAAAATCCTGGCCGGATATATTTGGGGGTAAAAGGAGCTTTGGAGGGAGAGGGGGCTAGTTGCTCTCCAATCTTTTTGATCACTTAAAAAAGAGTACTAGAACTTTTAATTTCCGTTTGAATGAGCCCTCTCCCAATTTCCTAAGACCACTGGTCCAACAAGATCGCCCCCAAGGAAAAAAACAACAAAAAAACAAAAAACAAATAAACATGTATCCGTGATCTTTCTTCTAGCAAAAAAAAAAAATTACAAAATTCCACATTTTTACAGATAGGAGCTTGAAACCTCTATAGCAGGGTTCTCTGATACCCTGAATCTGAAGGATGTGATTTTGACTGAGATTGCTTTACTTTTTGGGGTTTTCTCCTTTCTTGAAAAATCTGGCATAATTTATCAGACTCGTAGCTATTAACGGAACATTAAACTAAATGAATTTCATATATTTGGAATCAACATAAAAATTTAATTCTTTCGATTTATTAATTGTTATCAAAATTCTTTTTTTATTGGGTCGAGTCGCTCCTTACTTACATTTCGTTTGAACTGTTTTGAACTGTTTGATCCTCGGACCGGACTAGATAGCCAGCCCTTTGAGCATGAGAACACAACCGAAATAAAAATAGCCAAAAAATTCTTATGTATAAGGGTTTCATACCTTATAGACTAATTGAAATTGAAATACTTTTTTCCATGTATGAGTAGGCTATACATATACAATTCTCAATCTTTTTTAATTAATATTTGTGTGCTTTTAGTTGTAAATCTACAGAAATACTAAAAACATTTTGAAACAAAGTCTGAATGGTATTGCCAATTTTGAACCCATTTCGGGTACGGTATATTCAGATGTGTCTTTAATATAAATTATTTTACAGGGAAACCGGCATTATTCTAGAAGAATGCGAAGGGTAGCCCCTCCTACAGGGACAGAAGCTATTTCAAAGAACGAGTTTAACGGTAAGGTTATTATTGTTGTCGATGGACATACCGTATTCAGTAGAGAGCGGGTAGTGGTAAGCTTTGAGTTATGAAGCTTATAAGAAGAGTAAAATTCAAGTTGCTTTAAAAAACATGACATTTGAATAAAAAATTAAAATAATTAATAAACCATGAAACAAGAGTGATTTTCAGCCAGATAAAAAACCAAAGAAGATATTTCGGCAAGGACCTCCACCAAGCCGTCGCCAGTTGCTTGAAAAAAAAGTATTTGAAGGTAACTACAACAAGACAGACGAAACACTGAAACAAAAAAGAAAAGCCTCTTTTAATGGGCCACAATTAATTTAAATTTACCAAAATATTTTATCATTTCATTAACTGATTTAATTCCACGTCTTTAGATTATTTCTTAATTTATCTAACCAAATCAAAAGATGTCTGCACTTATTTAAATTATATCTCAGTCACCAGAAAAAATTCGGTCATTATATCTTTTGTTAAAAGCATTTAAAATCATTCAATACTCCTAGATAGCCTGTGGCGCTATACTTTCTGTGGCGCTATGCTATCCGTGGCACTTGCATTTTTGAATGACTATCCTACACATTTTTAAGCTTCAAAGATCTTCAAAAATGTTATGGCTACTTTTCATAGTTCAAACAATTTTTTTTTAAATTAACTTTAAAAAACTAGATTTTTAAGAAATTTGTGGTATACCGCTTTTTCTGTTAAATTCTAAAATGCAAATTTATAATTTTCTAGCAGGTCTGTCCTTAGCTATTTATACAGACCTTTTTTTCAAAATACCCAAAATTCCATCGATACAAAAAAAAAATAACGACAGAAAAATCCTAAGGGACGGAAATCCTCTGATTACTTTCTTTAGTTCAGAGTAATTGGAAACAAATATTTTAGTTTCCTAAAATATCTTAGAGGGAAAAGTATATTATAAAATATATTAACTATATATAAAATATTAAATATATTATATAAACAAAAAATATTAAATATATTAGAGGGGAAAATAATTTTAATTGTGCACATCAGGTCAATTTCAATGGATTGAAAGTGAGATTAATAAAGAATTTTAATTAATGAATAAGTTTCATTGACTTTCTAATACATGCTGCAGGTTACAAAAAAAACAGTAGGAGATATAAGGTCATGCCAAAATGTTAATACATCTCTGTTCAAAATATTAAAAATATATCAAGGCACTCATTTCGTTGTGTCAGCAAAAAATTCGTTTCATAGCTGCCCGCAGAGTTCCATTGCAGTGGGTCCCGTAAGATACTGGGTCAGCAACCTTTTGAGCTATCACGGCCTTTTCTGATGTTACGTATCATTGGCAGCAATCGTGCTGCCTAAGTAAAGAACGATGTGGGCACAATGTTTTTTTTCCTCCATACTCGGGCACTTCGTATCGAAGGAGATGTCGTAGAAACCTTGAAAAGGGATTACTTGATTGGAAATTGGAGTGGCTAGTACCCTCTTTAATAGTCGAAAGTGATAAGTAGGTAACTAGCCCCCCCCCCCCACGCCCATCATTCCCCAAAACACAACAACATAAAAGTTTTAGATAGCTATTTTGTTCAGTATTGTTGGTTTTCCGATAGTAATTATATTTTTGAGAAGGACACTCCCCCACAGCCTTCGGGGCAAGGGTTTTGAGTTATGCCCTGGGTGTATATAAAAACGATGTTGGCACAAAGTATTATTTGTTATTTTTTTCCTTTAGAGCAGGGCACTTCGCATCGAAGTTGTCGTAGAAACTTCGAAAAGGGCTCATTCAATTGGAAATTGGTGTGGCTTGTGCCCTTTTTAATAGTCGAAAATGATTGGAAGGCAATTAACACCCCTTTCACGCCCACCGTTTCTCCAAACACATCCGATAAACATTTTGAGATAGCCATTTTGTTCAGCGTAGTTGATTTCCAGATAGAAATTATGTTTTTGAGGAGGACACTCCCCCACAGCCTTCAGGGCAAGGGTTTTAAGTTATGCCCTGGGGGCATGTAAGGTTTTAATAGAAGGTGTTGTATTAGAAACTTTAGAATATGTTCATTCGATTAGAAATTCAAAGGGCTACTGCCTTTTTTAATAGTCGAAAGTGACTGGAGGGCAAATACCACCCCCCCCCCCTTGCCCATCATTCCCCCAAACACATTCAATCAAAATTTTGAGATAGCCATTTTGTTCAGCGTAGTTGATTTCCAGCTAGAAAATATATATTTGAGGAGGAAACTCCCCCGAAACTCTCAGGGCAGGGGTTGTAATTTATGCCCTGGGGGCATATGAGGTTTTTATAGAAAGCGTTGTCGTAGAAACTTCAAAAAAGGCTCATTCGATTGGAAATTCAAATGACTAGTGTCCTTTTTAATAGTCGAAAGTGATTGGAGGGCAACTAGCCCCCTCCCCAACCACGATCATCATTCCCCCAAACACATCCAATCAAAATTTTGAGATAGCCATTTTGTTCAGCGTAGATGATTTCCAGATAGAAAATATGTTTTTGAGGAGGACACTCCCGCAAAACCCTCGGGGCGTGGGTTGTAAGTTATGCCCTGGGGGCATATAAGGTTTTTATTGAAATCTTTGTCGTAGAAACTTGAAAAAGTGCTCATTCGATTTGAAATTCAAGGGGATAGTTCCCTTTTTAATAGTCGAAAGTGATTTGAGGGCAACTTACCCCCCTCTCACGCCCCAAACACATCCAATCAAAATTTTTAGATAACCATTTTATTCAACATAGTTGAAAGTTTTGGAAATTAGGTCTTTAAGGATGACACCCCCCCCAGTCTTCAGGGCAAGGATTATAAGTTATGCCCTGGGGGCATATAAGGTTTTTGTTGAAATCTTTGTCATAAAAACTTGGAAAAGGGCTGATTCGATTTGAAATTCAAAGGGCTAGTTCCATTTTTAATAGTCGAAAGTAATTTGAGGGCACCTTATCCCCCTCTCACGCCCCAAACACATCCAATCAAAATTTTTAGATAGCCATTTTATTCAACGTAGTTGAAAGTTTTGGAAATTAGGTGTTTAAGGATGACAACCCCTCCCCCACAGCCCTCAGGGCAAGGGTTGTAAGTTATGCCCTGGGGGCATAAAAAGTTTTTATTGAAAGCGTTGTCGTAGATACTTCAAAAAGGCTCATTCAAATGGAAATTGAAAGGTCTAGCGCCTTTTTTAATAGTTGAAAGTGATTGGATAGCGACTGACGCCCCTCTCATGCCCACCATTTCCCAAAACAAATCCAATCAAAATTTTGAGATATCCATTTTTGTTCAACGTAGTTGAACGTCCGGGAAATTAGGTCTTTTAGGATGATAGCCCCCTCAGAGCCCTCAGTGTAAGGGTTGTAAGTTATGCCCTAGGGGCATATCAAGTTTATACAGAAAGTTGTTATAGAAATTTCAAAAAGGGCTCATTTGATTGGAAATTGAAATTGCCTTTTTTAATAGTTTAAAGTGAGTGGAGAGTAATTAACCCACCTCTTACACCAATCATTTCCCCAAAAACATTCAATCAAAGTTTAGAGATAGCCATTTTGTTCCACGTAGTTGAAAGTTCTGGAAATTACGTATTTAAGGATAACAAACCCCCCAGAGCCCCAAGGGCAAAGGTGGTAAGTTCTGCCCTGGGGGCATATAAGGTATTTTATAGATAGAGTTGTCATAAAACTTCAAAAGGGGCTCATTAAATTGGAAATTGAGAGGGCTAGTGCCCTTTGTAATAGACGAAAGTGATTGGAGGGTAACTAACCCCCCTCCCACGCCCACCATTCCTCCAAACACATCCAATCAAAATTTTCAGATAGCCATTTTGTTCAATGTTGTAGAAAGTTCTCGAAATTAGGTCATTGAGAATGACACCCCCAGCACTCAGGGCAAGGGTTGTAAGTTATGCCCTGGGGGCATATAAGATTTTTATTGAAAGTTTTGTCGTAGAAACTTCAAAAGGGCTCATTTGATTGAAAATTGAAAGGGCTAGGGCCATTTTTAATAGTTGAAAGTGATTGGCGAGCGACTACCGCCCCTCTCACGCCCACCATTTCCCCAAACACGTTCAATCAAAAATTTTGAGATAGCCATTTTGTTTAACGTAGTTGAAAGTTTTGGAAATTCGGTCTTAGTGGATGACAACCACCCAAAAAAACCTTAGGGTAAGGGTTGTAATTTATGCCCTGGGGGCATATAAGGTGTTTTTAGAAAGCGTCCGAAAGTGCTCATTCGATTGGAAATCGAAAGGCCTAGTGCCCTTTTTAATAGTCGAAAGTGATTGTAAGGCTTGACATTTTTATAGTAAAGATCGATGTATTTATCGATGTAAAGATCGGTATAATGTATTATTTTTTGTTGTTGTTGTTGTTTAGACCAGGGCACTTTGTATCGAAGGAGTTGTCGTGGGAACTTCGAAAAGGGCTCATTCGATTGAAAATAGAAAGAGCTGATGCCCTTTTTAATAGTCGAAAGTGATTGGAGGGCAATTATTCCCCCTTCCAATCCCATCCTCCCACACCCACGCTGCCATTTGCCCATTATGTTTTAAAACTAAATGTTGCCATAAGATTACATCAAAACGCAGTGTGTTAATGCTGATTCCGAATAAGGCGTCTCAGCAGTTTCCCAAGAACGACTTACGGTATTATATTCAAACCTTCGGGGCTGCTTCTGCTGTTAAAATTTAACCAAATCAAAATAGCGTAAATGTATCTAAGCTATCAAAGAAAGTAAACAGATTTTTTTGCGGATGGTATCAAGTTTTCCATTTCAGGTCAACTAGAAGAGGTATGAAACTAAATTTAAGTTATAAAAGTAAAAACATTTATATTTTTTCAGTAAAGTGCAAATTATGTTCTGGTCTTGGGAAGGCGTAGGGGTTTTGAGCCCAACTTATGTTAATTTTTGCTCGTTTTGAGTTTGACTCGGTTATTTATTGTAATTTTTGCCTGATGTGGGTTTCATCTATTTATCGACGCTGATCTTTTATAGTTTCACGCTTGGTAGATTATTTGATTTTATTTTTGCTCATTTTTTGTTTAATGGAGTTCTTTACTTTTCTTTGAAAAATTTAATTTGTGGATGAAGTTTTTTTAAATTAATCAGGTCATAGATCATTACTGATCTCATTAAGCAATACTCAGATCAATTCTGCTGTGTTGTACAGCTTATTCACCCTGCTGGAAATTATCATACAGCGTGAAATTACCCTACTTCTACCATCCATACACACTGGACAAACCACCCCTTCACAATGATCTTATAAAGGAGCGCCGAACTTTTGATAATTCGGTTGTATAGGCTAACCAACCCTTCATCTGTAAACACAGCTGGACAGGAGTCAAATCACTCGTTTACAATGACCTTCTGCAAAAACAACAGGGACAGGGGTTGACAACCCTGCCTGGAGAGTTATGGCGTAGTAAGGGCTCTAGGAGCTATTTCAGGAACCTTTTGAGAATTAACACCACCTTTTCTGAGGCTAAGTGTAAGGTCATTAACCATTATTGATCTTAAGAAGCAGCATTTGACTCAAGTTAATTCTGTTTTGCTGTGTTCGCTAACCGTTCATGCGGTTGGACATTACCCTTATATACCTACCATTCTTATATTCTGGTTTACCCATTTTTTTCGCACAGAGATTATAAAATAAAATCTAATTGTTGATAATTATACAATGTGGGCAGCCCCTCCCCCCCCCACACCACCTACATCTGCAAACGCTGATGGAAAGGGGTTGGCAACTCTTCCTATAGGTCTAGCAAAGTCTGGGCTGCAGGAGCTGTCTCAGAAACTTTTAGAGGGCTGTCACCGAGTTTTTGCATATAAGCATTACTGCATATCACGAAACAAAATTTGGCTAAATATGTTAAGTTGCAAAGAGTATGGGTAACTGAGCAGTTACCCATACTCTTTGTTATGTTGCATAGGTTAGCCACCCGTACAACTAAAACCTCTGATTTCAAGTAAGAGTGCCAGATGATCAAGTAAGTGACGAAAAAGCAATTTTTTTTAAAAGAATACGATTCTTACTCAGCAGTATTAATTAAGGTGGAGGGGGATTACAAGTTATAATCAAAATTAATATAATTAAAATATTCAAAGTAAAGCAAAGAACGACTTTGCAATTTAAAACGAACAGAAATTATTTTGTATATATAGGAAGCTGCCGCCACAGTTCGTAAACAGAATAGCACTCCTTCGCTTTGAGATTTAATGTAGCTCTTTATTTTCAGCTGATTGTTTTTCAAGGAGACGATGTTGAGCTTCCATTTTAAAAAGTTTGTCATACTCTGGAAAATCCCCTTATCCTTTTATTTCGATGTTTTTCGAAAAACTTTTAGTTAGCCCATTGTGTTCTTCATGTCAAATGATGAAAATGTTCCATTATATATTTCTCAGAACCTGTTCCCGGACATGTTTTCATTCTAAATCCACAAGAAGCTTAAAGAAAAAATATGAATAAAAGAAATAGTCAATTAGTCTGTTTCTAACTTTTTTTAGAAACGATCTTTACTTTCCAGCTCTGTCTCCTGACAATTTAGAAGACCTTAGAGAGAATGTCAATGTTTACGTGGCACCTCCCCCTTACGTTCCCCCTCCAACTGGTCCTGGTGGGGGAACTGGTCCTGGTGACACATCATCTGTTCAGCTTACAATAAACGCGTCTCCAGCTAGTCAACTCTTCATTTCACCAGGTAATGTGCTTGAGCTTCAATTAAATATAAATAAAAAAGAAAATATTCAGAGTAGAAATTCAAGCTGGTATCTCGCAAAACAAAAGAGAAAAACAACAATGCCATTTAATAGGGCTTCAATTAAATATTGACAAAAAATAAAATATTCAGAGTAGAAACTCAAGCTGGTATCTCACAAAACAAAAGAGAAAAACATCAATGCAATCTAATCTTGCCATCCTAAACCAGTCTATGCCTTTTCAACTGTACGCTGCTAGCAGCAGCAGGTATTATCTGTGGGGCCTTTTGTTTGACATTTCTAATATTACATTTATCCTGAATATTGATATACCGTCTGTTGCAGTAGTTATTATATTTGTAATTAAATATACTTAAAGCAGGAACAGACGGTTTTTTTTCGCCTCACGAGGCATCTGAACTCCAGATGTTTCTTGCGATTTTGTTTAACCAACATTCCCCACACTCACGGCGGCTGAGCTTGCAGAACCTCACCACTGACCCCCCCCCCCCCAACCAAGCCAAAGGATTGACAAAACCAAGTTCAAACCCAGCTTCCGAAGGACATAGAATCGCAAGTCAAGCGTGATATCTACTTGACTAGGATGACTCATAGTTTTGAGCCACCTAGTGCAAGCAGTTAATAACCCTGGAGGCACACTAAGGTTACGCCAGTAGTTTTGAATCACTACCCCACCCATGTTGAAGTTTCAGAGATCAACTTCTAAAGACGAAAACTTTGAAGTATATGAAGGTAACTTATTTAGATTATAATTTTAAGAAAGCTAGCAATTTTGTCAAACCTTATATATTTGAAATCCCGTCATGTTTTTCCTACTAAATGCACTCCACGTAGTGTGTTTTCTGCTTTGAGAGTCAATAACAGCAAGTATAAAAATGACAAATTTAAGACTACATTTAAGACAAATCTCAGACCGTAATATTAAAGATTAACTCAGGATAAGGGCTGTATAAAACTATTTAGAATGTATGAAATTAGAAATGTTGAATTGGTTGGATCTAACTTTCACATTAGGGATATAGGGACTAAAGTCTGGAACAAACTTTCAGCCGAAATAAATAGTAAGAAGATCGTTGAGAAATTCCGTGCTTCTTTGCGATCTATTTGTTTTAACTAGTGTTGGGTGATAATTTGATTAAACGATATATCGATATTTTTACTTTCGATATTCGAAATTTCTGATCAGTTTTTTGCTCAGTTTAACTTCAGGTTTTGCAAAAATTCAATAACAAAAATTATAAATAAAGAGTATTTTGCACATTTTTTCCAAATTTTGAATAAATACAAAAACTTCAATTACATGAATGAATATCACAAAAGCCCTGATTTAGAATTACTCGCGCTCAGCATAAAGAAAAATAAGCTTCTGGCTATTCAAAGTCAACAACATGTCAATATTTTCCCCTGAGAATTGGTCGTACCTTTCAGTGATTAAATAAAGAAAATTTTCTTTTTTCAACTGAAAGTATGGAATAACATTAAAACTTAAAAGAACAGAAATTATTCCGTATATGATGGGGATAACCTCTCCTCAAACCTCGCTTATCACACCTAAGTTTCTGTTTGTATTTTAAAAATCTCCTTACATTAATTGAACGACTCTTGTGTTTCAGGAGTTGTTCTTAAATAATTGGTGCGAAAAGTTAAAATTAGCGTAAAGAGTGAGGTTTGAGGAGGGGGATCCCCCCTAATAAACGTGATAATTTCTGTTCGTTTTAATTTTTAATGTTGTTCGTTACTTTTAGTTGAAAAAATTTGATTTTTTATTTAATTTATAATTGTTTTCCAAATAATGCCGGAAAATCTGACTTCTCTATCCATGGAAAGTCCCTCCCAAGAAATTCCTCCTTGAAAAGTTCCTCCCGTGTAAGATCCTCTTGTTTCAGACAATTCCATTCCTGTTGAAAATTCCTCCCAGAAAACTTTTTGAGGACAATTCCGTCTGTAAAATTCTTTTTAGCCTGGTTTCAACTGAAAAAAAACAACATTTGTTTTTCTTTCAATTTCTAATCGTTTTTCAAATCACGCCGGAAATCCCCCTCGCCCTGGTGAAATTTTTTCCAGGTAATTCTTTTCTCCCTATGTCTCAATGGAAAGTTTCCCCCGAGAAAAATTCTCACATGGAAAATCTATCCCGTTAACCCCTCCCCCCCCCCCCACGGAAAAATCCTCCAGACAATTTCAATTTGTTCGAAAATTTACTCTGGACAATTTCCCCGGAATATCTCTACATGAAAAATTGAATTGGCAAAGAGAAAATAAGCTAAATAAACAAAAACATACAAAAATCCTGGTAAATTCTCCCGTGTATAGTTTCCCTTTGAAAATTCATCCCCGGAAACTTCAGTCTCCACAGGAAATTATCCCCTTGGAAAACTCCCCTGCAAAAAAGTCCCTCAACAGAAAATTCACCCTCCCCAAAAAATATCTGTTCACTTCGCAGTAACAAATACTATATGTAAACACAAGACAAATCCCATAACTTACAACCCTTTCCATGGGACATGCAGGGTCGTTTCATCCCCAGAGACATGATTACTTGACCTTTCAACTATGCTGATCAAAACAGTTATCTCAAAATTTTGATCAGATAACTGGGGAAGGAGGGGGGAGGGGGTGGTAATGTAGTTGCCCTCCAATCGTTTTGGTCACAAAATGGGGAACTAGAAGCGTAATTTCCGTTCGAGCAAGCTCTCTCTAGATCTTAAATGACCATTGGTTCAATATGATTACCCAGGCATCTAAAAAAGAACAAATAAACACGCATCCGAGATCTTTCTTCTAGCAAGAATTACAAAAGTAGTAGTCGTAGTCTTTGACTTTTTGGGGGCGTACCCGCCCTTTCTCGAAAACCATATAAATTTTCTCAGGCTTGTAGTTTTTGATGGGTACATGAAACTTGATGAAGTTTATACAACTGGAGCCGGCATAAAAAGTCAATTCATTTGATCTAGGCTATATATTTTTATCGAAATTCTGTGTTTTGGTTGCTATTGGGCCGAGTTGCTTCTTACTTATAGTTTGTTACCACAAACTTTTTGATTAACTGATCAGACTTGGAATCCACTCCCAGAAAGGACCTTTGTTGCAGACATGGACATTAATTTTATGACAACTTCATCTAAGTATTTTTTAGACCCATATTACAAGACTTGCACGACTTGAGTGGATCAGTTTTTCTTGGAAATAAAATCTGGAGAGCCGTGACAGATGCAGTTGATGACCAAGCTTGCCTCGAATTGACTACTGAAACTTCGTCACGTGACCCCCCCCCCCCACAAACTGGCTTGATTACGTACTGGCTGAATCACAGGGACTGTCGCAGCACTTTCATCTGTTAATATAGATCCCAGTAAGGTCAAATCCATGTCTTTTGCTATTTTACTCTCAACTTAGAGAAGATCGTCAGCTTACATAATTTCTTGAAACGCGAACTGAGGTATGTCGCAATCGTGAAGAATCTGAACAAGGCCTATAAGCCTAGAAGATGTTTATTTAGCCAAGCCTTTCGGAGGTTCTCAGCAACAGTTGAGAGTCCACCCTCACTGAACGTAGTTTGAGAACAGCCTATGTCAACTTATGGATACAGCTGCGCATACTGTGTATCAGCATGTATGAGTCAAAAGATTGAATGCGTTATTCTTCTTCTCGGTCATTTGCGAAACAATTTTCTATGTTGGATCTTTTCTCCTGGACGTTGTTGTTGTTTGTTTGAGGCACTCCTGGGCAAGCTGCCCATTGTGCACGTCTCCATGATTTCATCAGAGCCTTTAGGGATGAAAGGTATTCCACGTCAAAGTTCAGCTGTTCAGCTGTTTTTCTGTCATAACCGAGGTTCAAATAATTTAAAAAGCCATCTGGCTTTTGTCACCTCCTGGAAGTTCAGCGGTAGATAACAGAAAAAGTCAACATAATATCGTTTTCGATATCGATATATACGTTTCGATATTTAGTGTGATATATGGATATCAATATCAAATATCGCCCAACACGAGTTTTAACCAATATTCTAGAGACAGATTGATTGATTGATTTTGGAGTGGGTTTATACTTGTGTGTTGTTAAAAGATAATTTGTTTCATATGTTTAGTGGTTGGGTGAGTGTCGGGGGTTGGGATGAGTTGTAAAGTATGAGTTCTGGATTCATTTGAGTCCCTGTGAACATATCAATTTTAGAATGATTCAATAATTGTTTAGTGGAGTGGGAGAGGGGAGATTTTTTTTTCTCCAAGAAAGTGTAATAATGGTTGTTTTTTGTGTTTTTTTGTGGGTTGTCTCAAAAATGCTTATTCGCGTCGGGACTAATTGTGAATGTAATGTGGGAATGTTTATATTTGTTTTGTAATTAATATATGGAGATTTAACAGTAGTGTTTTTGTGACCCATTTTTTAATAAAAAATAAAGAAATATAATTTATATTTCAATTTTACAATAACTCATTTCTTACACCCCAGAAATACCAATAACATAGATCTAGGCGCAAAAACAGTCCAAGATTTCTCCTAAAGCTGTCTCATATAACTCCCACAGTAATTTAAGTAAAATCAA
Organism: Artemia sp. Qi Xiang Cuo; assembly: GCF_049724085.1. Classification (NCBI taxonomy): domain Eukaryota; kingdom Metazoa; phylum Arthropoda; class Branchiopoda; order Anostraca; family Artemiidae; genus Artemia; species Artemia sp. Qi Xiang Cuo. The sequence continues at coordinate 42,843,742 of NC_142796.1, forward strand.
GGAGCGTTAATTTTATAACAGCCGACTTAACGAGAACAAATGAGATAATCATGACCAAATAGACCAAAAATAGACCATGACCATGTCCAATCATCACCAAATAGACTAAATAATGACAAGTCAGGAAATATTCCAGCAAGTCAGCTTTCTTCATGAATGCAGGTCCGTAGCCATGCCGTGATATCAAGATCAAGGCCAATACTCAAACCAAACTTGGGTCTTCCTTTAAAGCACTTCTATCTGCCTGATGATAGGCAACAATCATAGAAAAGCAAATAGTGAAGGTTTTTTTTGGGGCACAGATAGGTGGTCACATCATTCCAGAGGGACTTGAGCCGCTTCCACAGAAAATATCAACCAGACAGAAAAAGAGCATAATCAGTCACTTAGTTACTCATAAAACCAGACCAATAACGTGTCCAGGCAATAATAGATGAACCATCGATATGTCAAATCTTTATATTCAATAGAAAGTCTCGGACTTGGTAAGAAGCAATACGTTAGTTAAGAGGAGTTTTATCTTAAATGAGGTTATATCCTTTTACTGCCCCCCCCCTCCTTTTTTAAATATAAAAATAGGCAAATAAAAAGGAAAATCTTACGTTTTCAAGGGGAAAAGGGATAACACAAGCAGATTCTTTTTATGGATTATTATCCATTTAATTCATCTGCTGAGGTGTGTTTACTTCATAAAAGGCAACTGAGATTGACCGCGATCGTGATGAAAAGTCTTTTAGTACCTCTAGCAAAAATTTTAAAACAACCTGACAGTATGTTTCATACGCCCCTTACCCCCATCTTTTATGATAGATCTCACAAGAATTTCAGTCACGCAACAGCAACTGAACACCTATACCAAATCCTATACAATGACTTTGTTAGAGATGTTAAGTCGAGACTGTCAGGTGAAACAGTCTCTCAACCCGTAGGAAGATGCAAAAAATGGTGTTGTGTTGACACTATTGAGAAATGTGGCAACAACGATGGAGTGGCATCATTAGAATGGCATCTAAAATGGTATTACTGAAGAAAGTACCGATAAGACGTAGAAGAGATATAAGCTAGCTGATGAGGCAAACCTGACTTAAAGATGCTTAGATCATTTTTGAATGTGTCTGAACTGATCATGAAACCTATTGAACACGTATTTCGCGTTAAACACGTGTTTGTATTTCAACACGTTCACGCCCTTTTCAGAAAATCTACTTTACACACGGCGGATATAAGCAAGATTTTTTGGGCATCTTCTACAATGAAATTAATGAAAATAACAAAATCATATTAAATACACATAAACGGTCAACGTCTTTATGACTTTTAATGTCTATTCTGACATTAAAAGTTTCAATGATTGATAAAACTAAAAGTCCTATATTGATGTTGGGTAGCGTTTTAAGAGAGTACAAGCGCAAACAAATCAGCTGCCTGTCACAGAATAGACAGCACTGTCTAGACAAATATTTCATAATTGTAAAACATGGATACTCAAAAAAAAAATTGGTCCACCAACCATGAAAAAACAAATTGAGTGAGATTGGACGGGCAAAGACTCTATAACAAGTACTCCCATAAATTCAGCATGAAAATATCAAGTTTTATTAAGTGAAGCTCTCAAACCCAAATAAGTCAAATAAATATAATGCCTAAAATAACCTTTAATCTAAAGAAATGAACTAGTTTGGTCACAGAAAAGACAGCAATGTCTTAGCAAATATTTAAAATTGTAAACATAGACACTAGATAAGAAAATTAACCACCTTGAAAAACGAGGATTTAGTTATTATAACCAGCCCTTAATATTAATTCCCCAAGCCAGCAAAATAATTCTGAGCTCTAACACTAAGAAGTGTCGTTGTCCCTTGCATATTCGAGGAGCCAGGGGTATATCCTTAAACATTTTATAATAATGTAATTCTATAAATAAACTTCAACTTTTCATTTTGATCATTATAATTACAAACTAAATTAGTATCAATCGCTCAAATACAATGACGACAGTAAAAGTGACATGAGAATCCCCGTAGCCACTATTTGATCGGCTTCAAATATTCATCTGAAATGAATTGACAAAATAACAACCAGAGCTAACTCGTAACATTTTTACAGGGTCAACTGGTGAGGTCATATTAAATGTAAGAAATAATGGAGCGTATAGCGTGTTCCAATTTCGTGCAGTAAGTGTAACTCAGCCCCAAGTGCTGATCCAAGTAGAAACAGTGGAGGCAGCCATCGAGAAAGATAGAGAAATTCCAATAAGACTCCGTCTTACTCTCCCAGTATCAGTATATCCTGGACAAACGTTGGTCATAAGTTTTATTGCAGGAAAGCGCTATACCAATGATTATACTAGTCAGTCAATCATGATTCAAACGAGGGAGAAGGTGAGACCTATTTTGTTGCTTTTTTTCAATGATAAATTTAATCAATAACACTGCAAAACCTACATCAAAGTTTAGCTAGATTTACGTCACTATGACAACGTGGCATTGCAGCAACTTCGGTTGAGTTCACGAAAAAAAAACTTTTGTTTTACTTCTTACCCATCGATTAAAGGCATAGTTGTCAAGCCATCTAAGCCTTGAAATTCCAGAAAGACGGTTTCAAAACCAGGGCACCCAATAATTCTTGGATCCAACTAAATCTAGTTAGTTTGAAAAAGCTTTAGTTGGATTACCTGAAAATTTAGTTAGTTCAGAAATTTTAGTTGGAATTTAGTCAGTTTTGCAAGGACAAGTCTGTTTATCCGTTCCTCCGACAAATAAAATTTTCCGAGTCGTCCATATCGGGTTTTGCAACAAACTACCATCTTTATGAAAGGTTTAACCATGATAAAAAAAACCCAGGGTACTAAATAATCTCATTGGCAAGTTGAGCCCAATCTGCATGATGAGTGATATGGTGAGTCTTGAATATATTCAACGAGTTATTGCCATTAATTGTACTTAGCTTTGTTGAAGGTAAGGCAGAACATTTTTCTAGCCCATGGTATACAATCACTTTTTAGAGGTACCCTCTTTAATGCTATAAAAAAACAAGTTGACTTCAGTTCCAAACAGTTGAATACACCAGACCCAACATCTGAAACTAAATTTGAAATGAACAGAATGGTTTGACAACATCGGCTTCAATTCTAGCCGGTTGACAGAACTCCATGAATTCCAAAAATTCCCAAAGGTCACCCAGCAGTAATTATAGCCAGGTTTTTCATGATGCCACAATCTACATGATGCACAATCCACAATCTGCATAATCTCCCAAAATTATTGCCACAATCTGCATGACGAGTGATCTGGTGAGTCTTGAACATATTCAACGAGTTATTGCCATGAATTTTACTTAGCTTTGTCGAAGGTAAGGCAGAACATTTTTCTAGCCCATGGTATACAATCACTTTTTAGAGGTACCCTCTTTAATGCTATAAAAAAACAGTTCCAAACAGTTAAATACACCAGACCAAACATCTGAAACTAAATTTGAAATGAACAGAATGGTTTGACAACATCGGCTTCAATTCTAGCCGGTTGACAGAACTCCAAGAATTCCGAAAATTCCCAAAGGTCACCCAGCAGTAATTATTGCCAGGTTCTTTATGCCAGAAATTATGCCCAGGTTCAGAAATTATTGCAAGATTTTAGAGCAGATTTGCATAATCATTTCTGAACTTTACATTTTATTAACCAACACTATTTTCATAAGCCCACCCCCTCCTGCAGAAAGAAATCTTTCCAAAGACAAAAGGCACTAAACTTGTGTGTGGATAGAATGAGTATTGATTAAAACGGATTGAATTGAGCAGGAAAATAGCTCTGAGTGTACCAACAAAAGGGCTTGGGACTTGGGAAGTGGCCCTTTTACCAGGACTGGTCTAAAGAACTCATCAGCAAAAAACTGCAAAGTTTGGAAATCAAAACTTTCTCCCAATTTCCAAATTTGTTCTGGCCTTTCTCCTAATTCCAAAAAAAATTATCTATTAAAACCTAAATGAATATAAGTAGTTTTAGAATTCTCTCTAATTAATAACTACAAAAATATATAATAATAGATATAATATAAAAATAAAATAAAAAATATTTTGTCACATCAAAGTCTACAGCTTCCGTAAAGAAATGGTACTCTTTTCAAAGAATTTTTTATTTCAGCCAGATGACAGGGCTGCTCCAACTATTCGCGTACTTACAGTGGGAACATGCAACGCAGTCCCAGAAGCAGGCAACTGTGCATCTGATAACTGGCCTTTTGCAGTAGAAGTCCGAGACGACGAAATTGGTAAGTATCCTCTTCATAATAGATGAAATCTATTGATCAGCTTTTAATTATGGTCTGAAGTTAATACGAGGAGACAATTTTTTATGGCTTACCAACTATTAGCTTCAAAAGGGATGACACAGAATGACACAAAACTTGGTAGCAAGAATGACACTCATACTATATTAAAAAGACGTTTTATTTTTATTATTTCTTTTTTAAGTTTGGTGTACATAAAGTGTTTGTGTTCAGCATTTAAAATTTCATAAATGATATTGATATGATATTTACACTACTGGGCTGTTTTATAGTGTACATAACCAAACTTGACTAATGGCAAGTGTCCATTGAGCTATTTTTCGAAAAGAATGAAATATGTGTTTTTCCCTTACCCCCTCCTAATTTCCAAAATAATCACATTGGGGGCTTTGATTACAGGACAAGAAATGGAAGGAGAATTCTTTCATATAAAAAAGAATCTATCCACAAAACATAAGAAAGACACTGATTATGTGCGAAAATATTAAATATGTAAATATTAAGAAATCAAATATTGAAATTACATCAAAATTATTTACATAAAATTTTGTTGTTATTATCTAAAGTATGTACTATTATCTAAGAATACATAAAATTGAATGTATGTGTGTCTATCCTGTATGGATTACTATACTGGTAATTGGATTATCAAAAAAAAAAATATGAAGTTGTAGAATACAGTTTTATTTCAAAACGAATCTCATAAGCAAAACTGACGAATTTATGTTTTACATCTAAAGCAACATAAACTAAGTCGAAGATAGGCCTTTACTAATAAATGGGATATTAAAAGGAAAATAGCTACAAATATCAAAACAAACATCTGCCATAAATATAAGACAGGGTTTAATCAGAGAACCAATCCAAGGCACTAATCCCCCCCCCAAAAGTCAATGGCATATAAAGAGAGGGAAGATACATAACTATTACGATACACTGCCAATAAACAAGAGAGAGAAAGAGAGGAGGGAGAGAGCAAGAGAGAGGGAAGGGAGGGAGGGAGAGAAAAGAAGATAGAGAGTGAGAGCTTGCATGGCCATTGCACAACTATAGTTATTAACTTATTTCAGGAATACGATCACTAGTAACAAGTCCAATCATTCCATTTGGCAGAGAAGAATTTATTATTGGTAGCAATTCAAGTAACATACGGGTCTTCCGACCATCATGTTGCATTTCAAGAGTGGAAGTTAGAGCAGAAGATATTAACGGCAACAGCAACTTTGTAATCGTAGATCGATTCGAACCATGTATGTAATTATTTTTATCTTCAAAGATGAAAAAAACCTTTCAAAATACGAATGATTCAATTAGTCCATTTGGATTTAGCATACAATGAGAAGATGGCGTAAGGCGTAAGACCCGTTTCAAGTCATTTTCCCCCAACGCTGCTCACCCTGAGAGAAAAGAGATTAGCCTACTGCTCTGGCACTAAAGCATCAAATAGCCTCTTTTTTTCGAATCTTGGAGATAGATCTTACGTCTTGCAAATCTCAATTGTATGTATAATGAAAGCACAATGTAACAGTTTTTAATGAATTGTTGTTCAAACAATGTTCGCATAATAAAAGATTTTAATCACTGTTAAGTTTAAAGTCCTTTAAATCAAAATCGATTAGTTGATGCATAATAATTAGTTGATGCATTAATTATAATTAATTCAGAATTACTTATTTAATTTACATTTATAAACAACTAATTGATGGTTATTTTTGGGAGCCATTCAATTTACATTTGAATGCACAAATGATTAAAACTGCCTTTTCCACAATCGATTATTGTCAGTAAATTATATTCCTCCCCGCCCACCCTCTCCTAAGTCTATAGTGAAATTATTCCAATTTGTCATACAGTTCATGGTAACAAACTGTAAGAAAGGAGCAACTTGGCTCAATAGTTACCAAAACTTTAAAAACGGAACTTTGATATCAATAGATACATCAAAATAATCAGCTTATTATACTAATTCGAAATATATAAAATTCATCAAGTTTAATATTACCCATTAAAAGTTACGAGCCTGTGAATATTTACCTGATTTTCGAAAAAAGGGGGAAAACCCCCTAAAGGTCAAGGAATTAATAAAAATCACCCCATCAGATTCAGTGTATCAAAGAACCATACTGTAGAAGTTTCAAGGTCCTTTACACAAAAATGTGGAATTATGCATTTTTTGCCACAAGAAAGATCATGGATTTGTATTTATTTGCTTTTTTTAGTGACTACTGAATAATAAAATATGATGTAACCCAAAAAAATATGAGCCGTTTTCGAGAGAAGATAAATAAATACACAATTTTATATATATATATATATATAGAATATATATATATATACTATTCATATAGTATAAATTATATATATTTATTATATATATATATATATATATATATATATATATATATATATATATATATATATATATATATATATATATATATATATATATATATATATATATATATATATATATATATATATAAATAAAACAGAAAAATTAATTAATTTATACTGAATGAATAGTAAGAATTATAAGTTGTTCTTTCTTGGGAGAGACGCGAAGGGTTTCCCAAACGCCCAAAAACCCTCTTATCCAAACTCATGTCGAGAACTGAAGACAATTTTAAGAAACAAACAAGGTATCATAATCATACCAACAAAAGTAGCATAACTAGAAGCTAGACTGACTCAGGACAGTTCTATTATATGCATTAATAAATCACTTACAAGAAGCAAGTGTTAAAATCTACCAGCCCCTCTCCCCTATGAAATTGGATTATATGGCTCTAAGAACATATTTTCCTAAACATCAAATCCCCTCCCTTTGAAAACCGAACAATATCTCAGAATACTTTAATTTTTTATATGTCTATTCATCTATGCTATAATAGTTGCACCTATATCCTAAACAAGTGATAAAACCAAACTATTTTCACCAAATAAATTGGATTTGAAATGTGGTGTCTATAAACGTTTATCCTAAACGAAGACCCCCTCCATTTGAAAAACTTAACAATTCTCCCCAAAATACTTGGATTTTTAATGCATGTACACCTATGCTGACATTTAATAGTTGTTAAACCAGTAAAGCTAAATCGAATTATTTATATTTCAGTTGATGTCCAACTTGGATCAGGCGATGTAGCTGCAATTATTTTGGGTGTTTTACTTCTAATACTTTTGGTCATTATAGTAGTAATAATAGTTCTGCAGAGGAGGAAGAAGTCAAACATGAGGGCTATTCTTAAAAGGTCAAGGGACTTGACTGGTGCTGGAGAAGGTCTCGTGACTAATAAGGGACAGGAAAGATAAAACCATCTTTCATTTTGTATCAATGCTTCTTCATAGCAATTGTGCCATATATATTCCCAAGGACGCACCAAGTGGAACTAAGTATTTCAAGAGATTGTGTACATAATTGTTGACAGTTTTTTCTTTGGAAGGTGGACTGTTATACTAATCTCAGCCTACTAATATTTTTCAAGGACTCACCAAGACAAATTCAGGAAATTCCTCAGGGTCAGAGACGCCATTTCACAAAATGTGAGGGAGGCAAGAAATTTTTTCGATTTTTTATGAAGATTCCAAAAAGCACATTTTGCAAAATTTGCTTTTATGAAAATACTAAAACATGTATTCTTCAAAATCTGGGGGACAATCCCCCCCTCCCCTCCTTAATTGCCACCACTGACCAGGGTACCCATGGAAGCTGACACTTATAAGAAATCCATTCAATGTAATGACAAGAATGCAATCAATTACAGTCAACTTCATACAAAATATTGTTTGTGTTCTAAACTGTTCATATTTTGTATTGCACTGTTCTTTTATAAATAAAGTCAATGTTATGCTTAATATTCCTGTATTTTACGTTAACATTTAAGCAGGACCATATTTGTTATAGCGTATGCACCCCCAAACATCAGAGGTCCCTGCTAAAAGTGGAATGATGTTCTACACTGTTGGATATTCACTGAGCCGAATATAGCATTTCAACTTAAAAAAAAAGAAAGTTCTTAAGGTTACACCTTCTTGAGCATTAAAGTTTACATTTCTGTCCAACTATGTCATATACATGCCTTTACTTACAGTCTATTAATGCAGATACGGGGCCTCTGTCTTGATCATGGCTAGGGTATAATCTACCCATTTCATATTAAAATTCTAAACTTTCTTGAAGTTAGAAAATCAATAGGCATCTTTTTAGGAGGGAGAGGGGCAATTCTCACAACTAGACAGCAAATTTTATTGGCCTAAACTTCAGAAAAAAATGATGGAAAACTGCAGTAAATCATGTTAAAATTATGACAATTTGTAATTGTAGTCATAGTTTCTTACCCATTAGCCATACACAATAGACTGTTTGATCTTCCCCTGATTTAGATGGATTTTAATAAGCAGTCCAAAGTTTAACATAAAAGACATATGGTTTTTTATAAGCAGTCCAGTGTTTAACATAAAAAATCGATTGTTATTTTATGGGTGACTTACATATGGTTCTATACATTGTATAGTGACATCTTATGTGGTTACAACTGAGATTCAAAAGTTTTCAAAATGATTATGTTTAAGTACTTCTCTAATCAGAAAAATACATAGCCAAAATATACTGGAGAAGTTAATAGATACAATTCCAAAATAAAATATGTAAGTACATCTGTGGTCAAGGGCATTCATAGTCACACTTTTCCAGTGAATTTTACCAAAAAAAATCTAGTCAGTAATCATGGTTGTGGTGACCAGTTATGGTAACAATATTAATTCATTTATTAATGTATAAACATTTATAAAGTATAAATTAAATAGCTTATTATGTACTACCAAATATTTGGACAAATAAATAAACTACATATAAATCATAATTTATTTATACTAAATATGTAGAATTTTAAGCTATTCCTTCTTATGGGGGGGGGGGGGGGTACGAGGGGTTGCTCAAATTCTCAAAAACCCATCGACACTAGTGTAAAGAACTACTACTACTGCTAACAACTCACGGCAGCACCAAGCCGCCTTATGCCAACACAGCTACAATCACTCCTCCTCCATCCCAATCTATTCAAAGCCTTCCTCTTTACACCCTTCTAGGAAGTTCCCATTTCCTTTAAATCTTTCTTTACAACATCTTCCCATTCCAGATGAGTACAGCCTGCTTTCCATTTAGCTCTAGACATGGGCGCCCATAAGCTGAATTCCAGGGGGGGGGCAAACCTCATCTAATTGGCACTTTGAATGCTATATAATAGAAATCTCAGAACCAAAATATAAAAATAAGGCAGCATCATTCAACCAGGGGGGGGGGGGAGCCCCTCCCTGCCCCCCCCATATGGGCACCCATGGCTCTAGACAGTTGGCTGAAAAAGAACAATCTTTGACAATCTGTCATCCTTCATTAGCAGAATGCCCTAGCCATCTCAATCTTTCTTTCATTATAGCCCTAGAAAGCAGGATTGAACCACATTTTTTATACAACCTACTGTTTTAAATATGGTCAGTCAGGTGCTTCATCTGCTTTTCAGAACACCCATGCTTCATAGCCATATTTGACTGCTTCTTCTTCTTCTTCTAATTCGCAGCAGGAGGGCTATTCAGTTGATACTATTTAGCCCTTTTCTTTTTGCTTCACTCTGTGGGCAACAGAGCTACTGGCTTGGTTGTCTCTTATTTATTAGATATTCTCAGATATCTTTCAGTAGATCTTTCGACTCAAGGAGTTCAAATTTAAGATGATAGATATCAATTTCTGTGCTCTGTGTGCAGGTATAGTTGGCTAGGCTCTTGGCTAATAGTGAGATTTTGTGGTGTTTGAAGCAATTTTAACAGTTTACAAAGCAAGGTATGTTGTGCAGACGTCAGCATATTACATTCAAATAGGCAATGGTCAATTGTTTCATTATTCATATTACAATGCCTGCAAAGAGGGGACAGGGGAATTGAACCACTTGAATTAGAAAAATTATACGAGAATGCAAGAAAATTTATTCCATTTTTTCCAGAACGAATTCTGTGATAAATTTGAGAGAGGTACTTATTGGGAAAAGGGGAAAGGATAGAATTAATCTTATTAAAATTAATATCTGATAGCCTCCATCGGTAAATATCTCTAGTTGGGATTGGTCTACCACTTGGCTGGTCAATATTTATAGCATTTTTTGCTATTTCATCAACCTGATGATTACCACTTATGCAAGAGTGGCTAGGAATATACTGAAAATAAGTTTTTGTGCCACTTGAAGCAAGATTATCTATAATACTGAGACAATGATAAGTGTCAATGTCCAACTTATACTGAGGAGCTGAGGCCAGCAACTCAAGGCTTGATAGAGAGTCAGAATATATGATAATATTATTTGAATTTGCAATCAAAAGTTGGTTTCCTTACAGTGTTCTAATGCCATGAATAGGGCATTTAACTAAGCTGACATTATAGATACATTATTATATAAACTCTCATCAATTGCAATTTTCAGGTGAGGAAGGAAAACGCAACTTCCTACCTTCTCATTCATTTTTGACCCCGTCAACAAATATTTGGAAGTGATTTTTATAGGTAATTGTATTAAGTTCTGCAAATTTTTTCTGGACAAAAGCAATGGGGGTTAAATCTTTATTCCACTTTGAGAATTCAGTATTTATTATGGGACTTGACCAATTCCATGGATGGGATTGGGGGAAGGTGGGTGCAATAGACTTTGCTGGTATGGGGAACTTCTTCTGGATATTGGCATACTCATCTGCAATGCCTCTATACATGGCTGGATTTCTTAACCAAATATGTAGTGTGTGAGCTATTTGATTCAATTTTTGTAAGATGTTTTGTCAAGAGAAAGCTACGTCTCTCCCTTATTGTTGTTAATCCACTCTCCATAAGCAGAAACTTGGTGCTTGTGGGTTTCCTAAGACCAAATATGAGACGTATTATATCATTTTGTGTTGCTTCAATTTTTTGAATCTAGGTGTTTGCACATGCACCATAGACGATGAGCCCATAGTCAATATAGGGTCTTATATGTGATTTATAAAACTGGAGTAAGGTTTTCTCCTTACAACCCCAGGGTGTGGAAAGAAGTCTTTTTAGTATATTTGTTTTTCTATAGCATTTTTTTATTGTGTTTGAAATGTGGAGGTGGAAATTAAGCTTTTGGTCAAGCATGAGACCTAGGTAATTAATATGATTGTCTTCTGGAATAGTTGTTTTATTTAGAGTTAGTTTTGCATTAACATGGTTACACTTTTGGTGAAATTGGATTATTTTTGACTTGGTAGGTGCAATGGGTAAATCTGAATGTTGAGAGAATTTTTCAAATTGGAGAAGTGACTTTTGCAGATTTGACTGTGCTATCTCCAAGGTGTTGCCAGATGACCATAGCACCAGATCGTCAGCATATTGTAGATTTGTGTGGGGTAGGTTCATGTCCCAGAGATATAGGGCAAATGGGAGGCAACTGAGGACTACTCCCTGAGGTAGGCTTTTGGTTGTTGTCTTTTGGGGTGAAGAGGCTGAACCTACACAAACAATGAAATTTCGCACTTCTATGAAATATTTTATAAAAGATGCTAGCTTGGGGGGTAGTCCAAGGTTTGCAAGTTTGGTAAAAAGGATTTGGTGGTTCACATTGTCATATACCCCTTCAAAATCTAGGAAAGCTGCAACTAGGACATTATTTTTTGAGAATGATTCATTGATTGCATTTGTTAGCAAAATGAAAGCTTCTGTTGAGGAGTGGTGTTTCCTGAATCCAGTTTGAGTGTGAGGGATCATATTATTTTTTTCAACAAACCAGAGGAGTCTGTGATGGATCATTTTCTCCATTATTTTCCCCATCACAGGAATAATCATTATGGGCCTATAGGACTCAGGGTTATCTTTGGGTTTATTTTTCTTTAGGAATGGTAGGAGGGACGAACATTTCCATATATTGGGGAACATAGAAGATGCCCAAGCGTGATTTTAACAATTTAGCAGTTCTTGTTTGTATGAAGGGGTGAGATTCTTTCTCCATGTAGGGTGTATATTGGCATAGCTGCCGCTAGTTTTGGTCTTAATATGTTGTATTGCATTATTCATTTCCTGGATTGAAAATGGGCTAGTTATATATTCGGATCCTGGGCGTGGTTGGTAACTTGGGTTCATAGGAATTGGGGACATTTTGATTTGATTATTTGACGTTAGCTTATTAACAAAAAGAGTTGCAGATAGCTTAGCTTTTTCATTATCATTGTCATAATGGGTATTATTATGTATAAGCTCATACAGGAGTGGGTGGGGGGAAGTCTTTTTCCCACAGATGTGGCTCATGACTTTATGTATAATCGGCTCATGTGTTTCTTTGGAGAGATTATTTGCAAAATTATTCCAGTATTTATATTTAGCCTCTATTATAGTCCTTTTTTAGATTAGATTATGCTTTTAATTTTTTAAAATATGTAGTAGGTGACGGTTTTTTTATGAATTCTGTCCTAGCTGCCTTTTTTATTCTCCATTTATTTAGGCACTCATTTGTCCACCATGCTTCAGGAATGTGTTTAGGGAATGTTTTCTTAGATGTTGTCCTGGGGATAGCATGATTAGCTGTATTTATTAATAAAGATGTCAAGACTTCAGCATGTATGTAAACTGTAGTGTTTGAAGTGTATTAATTTTGGGTGAAACTTGTAATTTCATCATTTAGCTTATTTTGGAACATAGACCAATTTACTTTAGTGTTGGTATATTTGAAGGTATGTGATAGAGATTCAGCAGGTTCATTTAGAGTGCAAACTATAGCAAAGTGGTCAGTACATAGACTGTCAATTTTATTTATGTAAATTTTATTCAAAATATTTAAAGACACAATTTGTAGGTGAATTGTGGAGAATCTGCCACTTTTGGGGTTGAAATATGTATTCAAGTTTGGAGGGGTAGCAACAGCTAATTCATTATTATTTGAAGTCATAAGCTCAATGAATTTACCAGCTTTATTTGCTGGTTTATTCCCCCACAAAAGGCTGTGGGCAATGAAATCTCAACAAATAATGATATTTTTTAACATATTAGAATTATTTACATAATTAAAGAAATCCATGCCATCTGTAGTTTGGCCATTAGGGTTATAAATGCTTATTATTTAGGTTTTTATATTATTCAGCCAAACACTGATACCAATTGCATCAACATCATTAGCAAAATCTGGAAAATTGATGCCACAGAATTTTATATTATTTTTAACTAATAAAGCTACCCCACCTCCTTTTCTCTCTGATGATCTATCCTTTCTCAGGATAGTATATCCCAGAGACTTATTTTGTTGACTTTGGGTTAAATGAGTTTCCTGGAGGCAAGCAATACTTATGGAATTATTATTCATAAAAGATAGTACTTCATTTAGATTATTTTCTGTGAGTGATCTTACGTTCCACTGGAGTATTGATATGTGTTGTGTAGTTGATTTATTTTTCAAATGACTGTGTATCAATGTTCAGCTTTGTTAAAAGTACAGATTATAGAATTAGCATTATGATCATACCCTATCTCACCCATTATAAAAACCCGGACCAAGGTGCGAGTGCTCCAGAGAACGTTTTTGCAGATATAAACATAAGCGGCATTAGATCTTTTCACGGGTAGACAAGTCAGATTTCTCTTGGACACGAAACAAGTGGAAACTCGCTATTACGAATAATGCACTTTGTAACCATTTCTCATTGATTGACAGAAACAGACTAACCCACTAATGCAGAAAGAAGTGGGAGGAGCTTTTTGTTCATACCGAGAATGAAGACCAGAAATGATCTGCGATAAACTTACTGGATAATTCTATAAACTGTGGTTAGAAGTAAAGCAAGATCTTTTTTTGCTTGAATGAGCATATCATCAGGGATGTAGATTTTTTCCAATTCTGCAATGATTTTTATTTTCTGTAGTTGATGTATGTTCATGGCCTGAACTGCATTACAGTTTAGAATGAATAAGTATATATTTGGGAATTGCATTTTTGTTTGTGCATCCTGTTTGTCAGTTAAGGGATTAATTCCTGGTAGTGTTTCTGGTTTGTTTCTTCTTGGGAGGAGGGGGCAGGCTGACCTCATCTCTCCGGACAAGGAGGCTTGTTGACTTGGTGATTCCTTCTGATAAAGATTTGAGCTAGGGGACTTAGAATATAGTGTTTTATATGGGGTACTTGATGCATTGGGGGCGTTTGACTTGGGGGTTTCGGTTGGTTTCATTACAGGCTTTATTTGGTATTGTTGGGCAGCATTTGCTTCCATTGCTGCAAAGGGGTATGGGATGGCCTTCGTTGCTATTTGGAGTGTTAGAACTCTTTTCTTATATGCAGGGCATAGTGATTTATTTGTAGATTCATGTGGGCCTTTGCAATTGATGCATGTAGGCTGAGTGTTGTTGCAAGTTGTCAACTCATTAGGAAGGAATGCTTTACAATTACTACACTCTAGAAAAATTTCATTGCATTTGTTTGTTTTTTGTCCTAGTTTGAGACACTTCTGACACTGGATAAGCTTTGATTTGTATTCTCTGTGTGCCTTGATTTGCCCAAATATGAATAACTTTCACAGGATATTGATTTTTTCCTTCAGTGTGAGTAAGAAGGATCTACTAGTTTTTACGCCATTAGAGTTAGGTTTGCCAAGTTGGGTAACATCATCAACTGGGATAGTGTTGCCAGCCCTTTCTGAGAGCCCTTATTTTAACTCCTGAACGGATATTTCTGGGAGAACCTTATAAACTACCATTTTTGTTGGTGATTCTTTTGGGTTCCATTTAGATGCATTAATTAGGGTGTTCAGAAGGGATTTTAGGTTAATTGTTGTGTCTGCTGATTTCTGATCTTCGACAGATATTAGCAGAGATCCATCATGGTTAATATTAAGAGAGAACATTGATTTTAGCAATTTGAAAATTGCAACTCTTATTGCAGTAATCTTTTTTATTTTACAGGTGGTAATAGGAATAATTTTAAGGTAAATTCCTAAGTTTTTGGAGAGAGGATCTTGGGCAGGGAGAGGGGAAATGCTTTTGATTAGGGAAATTTGTTTCCTTTTTTTAGAGCTTCTAGAAAGGATGATCTTGGACAGATATTAGCAGAGATCCATCACGGTTAATATTAAGAGAGAACATTGATTTTAGCAACTTGAAAATTGCAACTCTTATTGCAGTAATCTTTTTTATTTCGAAGGGGGTAGTAGGAGTAATTTTAAGGTAAATTCCTAAGTTTTGGGAGGGAGGATCTTGGGCAGGGAGAGGGGAAATGCTTTTGAGATTTTTTCCTTTTTTTAGAACTTCTAGAAAGGATTTCTTGAAACCCATTATCATCATTTATGGTGACATTAGCCCATACACTTATCATTGTCCTATTCTCAGAATTTGAGCTATCATTTGAACTTTGAGATAGTGAGTTTGACCAGCAAAGATGGGTATCAGTTTCACTGTTATTTGAGGTGGGATCTGGGGGGACTTTTTTTGGAGGACTTCTAATCATTGCCTATTGGAAAAGGCTTTAAAAAAAAACAAAACTAAAACCAGAAGGGATAATAGAATGATATCAAACCGTCTGCACTATAATATGGGGAGGAGAAACACCACAGTATAGCCCTGAGGATGAATTGAGCCGGATTGGTTTAGTACAACTACTGATTAATTGAGATAAATTTCACAAGAAAATTTATTTTAAATTTCTTAAAATGTTGCTGTTGCTGATTAAAATGTGGCTGAAATGTTACTGCTGTCATCACTGTACCTTCCAAAATTCATCTTCTTCTGTTTCACAGCAGGCGGGCTTTTCAGTTGATACTATTTAGCCCTTTTCCTTTTGCTTCACTCTGTGGGCTACAGAGCTACTGGCTTGGTTGTCTCTGATTTATTAAATATTTTCAGATATCTTTCAGTATAGCTTTCAACTCAAGCAGTTCAAATATAAGATAATAGATATCGATTTCAATGCTCTCTGTGCAGGTATAGTTGGCTATGCTATTGGCTGATTGTGAGATTTTGTGGTGTTTGAAGCACTTTAACAGTTTACAATGCAAGGTATGCTGTGAAGACGTCAGCATATTACATTCAAACAGGCAGTGGTCAATTGTTTCATTATTCATAATACAATACCTGCAAAGAGGGGACAGGGGAACTGAACCACTTGAATTAGGAAACTGATATGAGAATGAAAGAAAGTTTAGTCCATTTGTTCCAGAACGAATTCTATGATAAATTTTAGAAAAATACTTATTGGGAAAGGGGGAAAGAGTAGGATTTTTCTTATTAAACATAATATCTGATAGTCTCCATTGGTAAATATCTCTAATGGGGATTGGTCTCCCACTTGGCTGGTCAATATTTATAGCATTTTTTGCTATTTCATCAACCTGATGATTACCACTTATACCAGAGTGGCTAGGAATATACTGAAGATAAGTCCTTATGCCACTTGAAGCAAGATTATCTATAATGCTAAGACAATGATAAGTGTCAATATCCAACTTATACTGAAAAGCTGAAGAAAACAATTCGAGGCTTAACAGAGAGTCAGAATAATCTACAATATTTCTTTAATGGGCAAACAATGGTTTATTTTCCATCATGTATCCTAATGTCATGAATATGGCATTTGAATCAACAGTCATTATTGAAGCATAGTGATACAAACTCACGCCCATCAAACTGTTCAGGTGAGGAAGGAAGGCACCACTTGCTACCTTCTCATTCATTTTGGACCCATCAACAAAGATTTGGAAATGGTTATTATAAGTAATTGTATTAAGCTCAGCAAATTTTTTCTGACAAAAGCAATAGGGGTTAAATCTTTAGTCCACTTAGAGAAATCAGTATTTATTATGGGAATTGACCAATTCCATGGAGAGGATTGGGGGAAAGTAGGTGCAATAGACTTTGCGGGTATAGGGAACTTCTTCTAAATATTGGCATACTCATTTGCAATGCCTCTGTACATGGCTAGATTTCTTAACCAATTATGTAGGGTGTTTGAGCTATTTGATTCAATTTTTGTAAGATGTTTTATCAAGAGAAAGCTACGTCTCTCCCTTATTGTTGTTAATCCACTCTCCATAAGCAGAAACCTGGTGCTTGTGGGTTTCCTAAGACCAAATATGAAACGTATTATATTGTTTTGTATTGTTTCAATTTTTTGCATCTGGGTTTTTGCACATACACCATAGACAATGAGCCCATAGTCAATATGGGCTCTTATATGTGATTTATAAAACTGGAGTAAGGTTTTCTCCTTACAGCCCCAGGGCGTGGAAAGAAGTCTTTTTAGCATAATTGTTTTTCTATAGCATTATTTTTATTGTGTTTGAAATGTGGAGGTGGAAATTAAGTTTTTGGTCAAGCATTAGAACTAGGTAATTAATATGATTATCTTCTGGAATAGTTGTTCCATTTAGAGTTAGTCTTGCATTCACATGATTTTGCTTTTGGTGAAATTGGATTATTTTTGACTTGGTAGGTGCAATGGGTAAATCTGAATGTTGAGAGAATTTTTCAAATTGGAAAAGTGACTTTTGCAGCTTTGACTGTGCAATCTCAAAGGTGTTGCCAGATGACCATAGCACCAGATCATCAGCATATTGTAGATTCGCGTGGGGGAGGTTCATGTCCCAGAGATATAGGGCAAAAAGGAGGCAGCTGAGGACTGGTCCCTGAGGAAGGCCTTTGGTTATTGTCTTTTGGGGTAAAGAGGCTGAACCTACACAAACAATAAATTTCGCAATTCTATGAAAGATTTTATAAAAGATACTAGCTTGGGGGGTAGTCCAAGGTTTGCAAGTTTAATTAAAAGGATTTGGTGGTTCAGATTGTCATATACCCTTCAAAATCTAGGAAAGCTGCAACTAGGACATTATTTTTTGAGAATGATTCATTTATTGTATTTGTTAATAATATGAAGGCATCTGTTGAGGAATGGTGTTTCCTGAAGCCAGTTTGAGTGTGAGGGATCATATTATTTTTTTCAACAAACCAGAGGAGTTGGTAATAGATCATTTTCTTCATTATTTTCCCCATCACAGGAGTAATCATTATGGAGCTATAAGACTCAGGGTTATTTTTGGGTTTATTTTTCTTTAGGATTGGTAGGAGGGACAAACATTTCCAGATATTGGGGACCATAGAGGAAGCTGAAGCATGATTATAACAATTTAGAAGTTCCTGTTTGTATGAAGGGGTGAGATTCTTTATCCATGTAGAGTGTATATTGTCATGGCTGCTGCTGGTCTTGGTCCTAATATGATGTATTGCATTATTCATTTCCTGGATTGAAAATGGGCTGGTTATATACTCGGATCCTGGGCGAGGTTGGTGACTTGGGTTCATAAGAATTGGGGGCATTTTGCTACAATTATTTGATGTTAGCTTATTAACAAAATGAGTGGCAAATAGCTTAGCTTTTTCATTATCATTGTCATAATGGGTATTATTATGTATAAGCTCATACAGGACTGGGTTGGGGGAAGTCTTTTTCCCATAGATGTGGCTTATGACTTTATGTATAATTGGCTCATTTGTTTCTCTGGAGAGATTAATTGCAAAATTATTCCAGTAGTTATATTTAGCATTTATTATGGCCCTTTTAGATTGAAAAAGGGGAAGTACCTAACGATTTTAGGAAAACCTTAATTAAGCCACTTTATAAGAAAGGTGATAAAAGTGAGTGTGGTAATTATCAAGGCATTAGTCTGGTCTCTGTAGGTAGCAAATTGCTTAGTAATATGATACTTTTTAGACTGAGAGATGCCATAGACAAAGTTTTAAGAGAAGAGCAGTGCGGTTTTAGAAAAGGTAGAGGATGTGTTGACCAAATTTTCACTCTTAGGTTAATAATTGAGAAGTGCCTAAGTTTTCAAACACCTTTGGTCCTCAGTTTTATAGATTATGAGCAAGCGTTCGATTCTGTTGATAGAAGAGCTTTGTCAAAGGTCTTACCCTTGCATGTTATGCCAGACAAATACACTAAAGTAATTAATGCTGTGTAAGAGAACAACGGCGCTACCGTTAAGGTAGGAAACGAGGTTAGCAGCTGATTTTGTATTAAATCAGCAGTTAAGCTAAACTATGCTCTGCCCCCCTTTACATGGATTATTTTGATGGACTTTGTCTTAAGGAGCACAGGAAAGGCAATGGGAGACCACGAAATCAAATGGGGAGAAAAAAGTCTCCTGGACTTGGATTATGCTGATGATTTAAGCATCCTAGATGAAAATGTGAGCAAAATGAATGAAGTTTTAGAGGTTTTGCGAGTTCAGGGTGCTAGTATTTGTTTGAAAATTAATGTTAGGAAGACTAAGTCACTAAGGCTAGGAATAAGTGAAGATGAAAAGGTGACGTTGGGTAATGAAAAGATTGATCAGGTTGGCAGTTTCACTTACCTTGGTAGTATTATTAGTAAAGATGGTGGGAGCAGTGAAGATGTTAAAAATAGAATAGCCAAGGCTCAGGGTGTTCTTTCACAGTTAAAAAAAGTCTGGAAGAATAGGAAGATAAGTCTGCAAACCAAGATTAGAATCTTAGAAGCTACAGTGATGACAGTGGTCAAATATGTCTCTGAAGCATGGACGCTCCAAAAAGCGGATGAAGATTTGCTAGATGTTTTCGAGAGAAATTGCTTAAGGATTGTTCTGGGTACCCGGCTGACTGACCGTATTTCAAACAATAGGCTATATGAAAAATGTGGTTCAATACCGCTTTCAAGGTCTATAATGAAAGAAAGGTTGAGGTGGTTAGGGCAGGTTGTGCAGATGAAGGATGACAGATTGCCAAAGATTGTTCTTTTCAGCCAAGGTAATGGCGGGTGTAAAAAGGGAGGCTTTGAATAGATTGGGGTGGAGGAGGAGCGTGCGTAGCTGTGTTGGCCTCAGGCGGGTTGGTGCTGCAATGAGTTGTTAGTAGTAGTAGTAGTAGTTTTAGATTAGATTCTGCTAGTAATTTTTTAAATATGTAGTAGGTGATGGTTTTTTTAAGAATGTTCTCCTAGCTTCTTTTTGGTTCTCCATTTATTTTGGCACTCATTTGTCCACCATGCTTTGGGAATATTTTTAGGGAAGATTTTCCTGGGTGTTGTCCTGGGGATAGCATGATTGGCTGTATTTATAAGTAAAGATGCCAAAACTTCAGCATGTGTCAGCTGTTGCATTTGAAATGCATGAATTTTGGGCGAAACTCGTAATTTCATCATTTAACTTATTTTGGAACATAGGCCAATTTGCTTTAGTAATGATATATTTAGAGGTATGTGATAAGTTTACAGCAGGTTCGCTTAGGTAGCAAACTATGGCAAAGTGGTCAGTACATAGACTATTAATTTTATTTATATTTATTCAAAATATTTAAAGACACAATTTTTAGGTCAATTGTAGAGAAACTGCCACTTTTGGGGTTGACACATGCATTCAGGTTTGGAGGGGTAGCAACAGCTAATTCATTATGATTTGAAATAAAACGCTCAATAAACTTACAATCTGTATTTTCTTATTTATTTCTTCAAAAAAGACTGTGGAAATCAATGTCTCCACAAATAATGAGATTTTTCAACATGTTAGGATTACTTATATAACGGAGGAATTCCATGGCATCTGTGATTTGGCCATTTTTAACTGTGACAAATACCCCAAAATTTAATTATAAGAAACAAACAAGGTATCATAATCACAGCAATAAAAGTGCTGTGATTAGTAGCAAAACTGACTCAGAACAGTTTTGTCATATTCATATATAAAACCATTTACAAGATACAAGTGATAAAACATCCTAACCCTTATGAAATTGTGTTATATGAATCTAAGAAGGTAATTTCCTAAGCATCAAATCCCCTTCACTGAATGGTCATTTGTAAATGTAAAATCTCAGTTTGCTTATTCTCCCCATGAAGTTCAATTCAGAGGGTCAATGTTTTTGACAATGCAGTCTGTATTGAAGTAAAATAGAGTGCTGAGGCTTGAGTAAAACAAGAAGAGCAAAACAAAAATGAAACATACCAACATACTAAAAGGAACTAAATAAACATAGGAACGCATCATTAGGAACATGGGAATAAACAAAGGAATACAGAATAAACAAATTCAGATGAAAATTCAAAAGCCATTGAGAATGGACAATTGCAACTGCTGGATATGTACAAAGAGAAAATAAACTAAAAAGAGTACAGTATGTAAACCAATATAAACATACTCATGACCATTCTTGGAGATGTCCCCATTGTACCTTAAGTATACCAAACTTTAATGTGCATACACTATCAGAAGACTCATTCATGATGGAGGATAAACCCAGCCCAGAGGTAACATCCTGTATAATTAGCAGGGTAAATATGACTCTTTGTCAAGGCTCCAAGAGCTTGGTGAAGAACATGATATCACATACACACCCATTTCAACAAAGATACTAATTGATGCCACCATTAAAACCCATGTTACCAGTGTTGCATACCCTTTTAATTCAAAGAAGATAAATATTGTAAAGTAGACATGGTCAGCAGAGAAGACAATTCTATTTTCCCTACTCTTACTGAATTGACAGCAAGCTCCTACAAGTTCTTGTAGCTGGAGTGTGATCTTTTTGAAGCTGGTGTTCTCTCAAGACATCCACTGAGGGTATAAAGTTGACACTTCTAGGGTATGTTGAGGGGGATGCAAAACTAAACCAAAATACACTATGTGCACCCAAGTTCCCAAAAGAACCAATCTACAATGTTTAGGGAACAGCTAAGGATATTACCTTAAATTGCAGCTAGGAGCAATCTAAGGATTTCTCCTTGTAGAGCTCTGGAATGATGATTAATTTTATGCAAGAATCACTGGTGACCAGGTGCTGCTTCATCTTTGATAGCATCCCAATTGAATTTACATTCTTTGGAGGACCACTCAGCATCTAGCCTTCATTTAAAATCAAGGATCCAAAGCAGAGATTTCTCTTCAAGCTTAACTGCACACAATTTAATTGCAAGTCAATTGTGACACACTTTGTCAAAAGCTACAGAAAAGTCAAGCAGAATCATGTCAGCAGGCATCCTAATATCATGCTACTTGGGGATTTGATCTTGTGATTCCTGGAAATTAATGTTAACAGGTCTACCAGACAGAAAGCCATATTATGAACTGTGTAAAAAATTGTTTGCTTCAAGATATTTAACAACTGCTGAATTAATTATTCTTCCAAGAACCCTTGCAACTGCTGATGTCAGGCTGATGGGTTGATAATTTTCAGCAAGGTCCTCTATATATTTCTTAAAAATAGGAATATTATGTGCAGTTTTCCAATCCTGAGGTAGTCTAGAAAAAATTAATGACAATTTGAACAGCAGGGAAAGAGGTTGACACAAGACTGTATGACATTCATGTAGGATATGTGGGTGAATACTGTCTGGGTCAGCAGATTTATTCAGTTTGAGGGATGTCAGTTCCTTTAGAACCAAAGTAACTGTAATCAGAATTGGTTCCATATTACGTGATACATCATATAAGGGAGGTGTAGGATATACAATACTGGGGTCGGACAACAAAACAGAAGAGAAATATTGATTGAAAACTTCAACTCTCAGTTCAGGATCAGCAACTGATTTACTATCATGCATGATATCTGATATTGTGAGTCTGCTGCTACATTTTTGAGTGGCATAACACCAGAAACAATTAGGGTTATCCTTAACTTCCTCTGCCAGTTTTTTCTCAAACCTTCTCTTCAACACCTTTATTTGGTTTGTTGTTTGATTACAAAAGGATTTGAAGACTAGATAATTTTCTTTGGTCTTATTTTTTCTATAATGGTTCTATGCTCTGTGTTTTCTATTAATTACCTTACTAATTTTAGTAGTAAAAAAAAGTAAACTCTTTGCCTGTTTTACCTGAAAAATTCTGGTTCATGACTTTTCAACATTTAGAATTTCCATTTTTACATTTGACCAACTCATATTGATATCATCAGTAATAAGCTTTTTCCAGTTGACTTTGACAAGTTTTTTAGAGACTATTTTGTAGTTAACATACTTTTGTTGCTTAGAGGAAGGCTGAATTGTAGGTAGACATAACTGTGAAATAATTACAACATGGTCACTTTTACCAACAGGTGTGGTTATAACATTCTTAATAAGAAGGTCAGGGTTACTGAGCATAACCAGATCAAGAATGTGTGAGACTTGACCTTCCCTAAAATGAGTTGGTTGTGAAATTGTTTGACAGAGTGAATTATCAGAAAGGGCAGACAAAAAAGGAGAATCACTATTACAAAAACCAGATTCATTGGATTTCAGGAAGATTGAAGTTCCCCATAAGGACAAGATCATAGCTGGCAAAATTGGTCATAATATGAGACAACATGGCAGCCAAATTTGATTCTAAGTCTATAACACATGGAGCACTAGGGCTTCTATAAAGAACACCCACTACAATTGAAGTTCTTTGATTGTGTAATCTAATCCATACAGACTCAATTCCATCAGTGTTCAGAGAATTGAATTGAATGAGACTAACATTTAGTCCATCTCTTATATAAAGGCACACTCCTTGGTGGCAGAGTGGGGAATTCAGATTAGAAAATAGTTGGTAATCATCAATTTTGGTTTCGTCAGGAATTAAAACTGACAAGGTATTTTTTGGTGAAACTTCTGTAATTGCAGCAACATCCACTCCTTCAGATTATACAAAAAGAGAGTTCAGAAAGCTTATTAGGGAGGCTATCAACATTGGAGCTAAGGAATCTCATCCCCTGAGAGGTAGGAATCAGCAAGGATGCAGGAACTAAAGGACTGGTAAGGTTATTGGATACAGGACTAAGAAACAACAAGAAAGAAGCAGCAGTTAAACAAGTTATTGTTGAAGAAGCATCAGCATAAGAAAGGAAACTATTATTATTGTATTCACTACTAGACCATTGAGAGACAGAATTATGTGATGCAAGTCCATAAACATTTAAACAATTATTAGAGGTAGAAGGAGGCATGTACATTAGCAGGATATTGGAGCGGTCTGGGGGATCACTCTAACTGGCAAGATTTTTTTAATGATGGCACCATTACAGATTATCAAGTCTGCTTCTCCCTTAGCTTTTCTGCACTTCAGCTCCTCAACTAGAGCTTTGTGCTTTCTGCAATCTTCCTTAGGTCTATCTCCATATGCAAGAAACTGGATTATTTTGCATATTATGGAGTAAGAATTGTTTTCTTAATGTTTTCCTAAGTCCAGCTGGACTCCTAGACTTAAAATACTGGTTGGTCAGTTGTCTAATTCAAAGATTTTTATATATATACACTGTAAAATTAGCCATCTGCTGGTATCCCAAGAAATACATTTTATAGCATGGTTTTAATTGTGTATACATTATTTTAATTTTTGTTTTTTTTTTTGGGGGGGGGAAGGGCAGGGAAGGTACCTAGGTTAGGTGTTTATATTTTTTCATTTTCAAGAGCTCAAAAAGGACTTTAATTTGAATTTCTAACAGAAGTGATTATTATATTTGTAAAGAGCATAAAAAAAGGAATCAAGTGGTATATTCACTTTATTTGTAAATCAATAGCCTAATGTGATTTGCAAAAAAATTCTTGAAAATACTCTAGACTCAGACCCAGAATTTAATTAGACCTAGGCCTAAGTTGAATGTATTGGCCTATATGCAAATCCTATCCTAGCAACATTCCAGCCCTATTCTAACCAAACCAGTTAATTTTATGTCTGAAGTAGCAGATGAATCTTGTCCCTGATATTTTTTATATAGGCCTAGATATATTCAACTCAGTACAAAAGAAAAGGTAGGCTACAAGTGACAGAATAATATAGACTAACTGTGGGCATGGAGGCAATTGGCCATGAGTCTTCACTGAGTTTTTAGAATCTGGTCATATAACAATAAAACTCCAGGTAAAATTCTACTTTAGCTACTTTTGGCTATCTTGCAAAGGGGTTAGGTTAAAAAAATAAAACTTTCAGGAATAGGTCTACAGGCTAAAGTATGTCCCAGGAAGGTATTTTGAAGTACCTACCTCCACTCCTTCTCCCTCTAGAGGGTCCTGAAATTTGCCTACATGACAGGTCTATACCCATTGAAATTTTGACAAAACAACATTTTACCTTAATCTTCAGTTATCAGTTTCTTTTTCTCTGGCTTTAGCTCTGAAAATGCAATTTCAGTTATTTCAGCAGAATTTTTGAGCCATATCAATGTTTATTCCCAAAATGTAGGAAATGTATTTGCATATCTTTAAAACGTTAGAAATTGGGATTGAGCAAAGTTGTGAAGCTGAAAACAATTTGGTTATACTTCATTTAAGCAGAAGATCTATTTTGCAAGGTTTCACTTCTATAAATCACAGATTTTTAAAGGTCATGAAAGGTCAGGACCCTCTAGAGGGAGAAGGAGTGGTGGTAGGTACTTCAAAATACCTTCCTAGGACAAACTTTAGCTTGTAGACCCATCCCTGAAAGTTTTAATTTCCTAACATAACCCCTTCCTAAGATATTCAAAAGTAACTAAAGTAGAATTTTACCAAACTCCAAGCTTCTTCTTCTATTTAACAGCAGGTGGGCTTTCCTAGTACTATTTAGCCCTTTTCCTTTTGCTTTGCTCTGTGGGCTACAGGTCTACTGGCTTGATTGCCTCATATTTATTAGATATTTTCAGATATCTTTCAGTAGATCTTTTGACTCTAGGAGTTCAATTATGAGATGGTAGATGTCAATTTCTATGCTCTGTGAGCAGGTAGCCTATAGTTGGCTAGGCTCTTGGCTGATAGAGAGATTTTGAGGTGTTTGAAGCATTTTAACACTTTACAAAGCAAGGTATGTTGTGCACACGTCAGCATATTACATTCAAATAGGCAATGGTCAATTCTTTCATTATTCATATTACAATGCCTGCAAAGAGGGGACAGGGGAATTGAACCACTTCAAATTAGAAAACTTATACGAGAATGCAAGAAAATTTAGTCCATTTATTCCAGAACGAATTCTATGGTAAATTTTATAAAAATTCTTATTGGGAAAGGATAATTCTTAGCCTATTAGATCCACTTACCTCAACAACATACAATTCTTCTTCTTCTTCTATTTAACAGCAGGCGGCCTTTCCAGTTGATACTATTCAGCCCTTTTCCTTTTGCTTCACTCTGTGGGCTACAGAGCTACTGGCTCGGTTGTCTCTTATTTATTAAATATTCTCAGACATCTTTCAGTAGATCTTTCGACTCAAGGAGTTCAAATATAAGATGATAGATATTGATTTCTGTGCTCTGTGTACAGGTATAGTCGGCTAGACTCTTGGCCGATAGCGAGATTTTGTGGTGTTTGAAGCACTTTAACAGTTTACAATGCAAGGTATGTTGTGCAGACGTCAGCATATTACATTCAAATAGGCAGTGGTAAATTGTTTCATTATTCATAATACTATACCTGCAAAGAGGGGACAGGGGAACTAAACCACTTGAATTAGGAAAATAATACGAGAATGCAAGAAAGTTTAGTCCATTTGTTCCAGAACAAATTCTGTGATAAATTTTAGAAAAATACTTATTGGGAAATGGGGAAAGAGTAGGATTTTTCTTATTAAACATAATATCTGACAGTCTCCATCGGTAAATATCTCAAATGGGGATTGGTCTCACACTTGGCTGGTCAATTTTTATAGCATTTTTTGCTATTTCATCAACATGATGATTACCACTTATACCAGAGTGGCTAGGAATATACTGAAGGTCACTTGAAGCAAGATTGTCTATAATACTTAGACAATGATAAGTGTCAATATCCAGCTTATACTGAGGAGCTGAAGACAGCAACTCAAGGCTTAATAAAGAGTCAGAATAAACTATAATATTATTTGAATTAGCAATCAAGGGTTTATTTTCCATAAGGTGTTCTAATGCCATGATTATGGCATTTAACTCTGCAGACATTATAGATACATTATTATACAATCTCTCACCCATTGCAATTTTCAGGTGAGGAAGGAAGGCACCACTTGCTACCTTCTCATTCATTTTGGACCCATCAACAAATATTTGGAAATAGTTTTTATAAGTAATTGTATTAAGTTCAGCAAATTTTTTCTGGACAAAAGCAATGGGGGTTAAATCTCTTTAGTCCACTTTGAGAAATCAGTATTAATTATGGGGATTGACGAATTCCATGGAGGGGATTAGGGGAAAGTAGGTACAATAGACTTTGAGGGTACAGGGAACTTCTTCTGAATATTGGCATACTCATCTGCAATGCCTCTATACATGGCTGGATTTCTTAACCAATTATGTCGGGTGTTTGAGCTATTTGATTCAATTTTTGTAAGATGTTTTATCAAGAGAAAGCTACGTCTCTCCCTTATTGTTGTTAAGCCACTCTCCATAAACAGAAACTTGGTGCTTGTGGGTTTCTTAAGACCAAATATGAGACGTATTATATCGTTTTGTATTGTTTCAATATTTGCATCTGGGTCTTCGCACTTGCACCATAGACGATGAGCCCATAGTAAATATGGGGTCTTATATGTGATTAATAAAACTGGATATGTGATACAATATGTGATACAATAAAAAATTTTGTTGTTATTTGTCTTTCTTCTTCCTTAAAGTGTTTCATTAACTGTTGAGGGCTAGGCACACGTAGCTGATTTCGGGAACTGATTTCAGCATCATGGTTCGTTTACACATTGCGGAAATCTAAGCGGAAATCCGTCCGTTTCTGTTCGAACTATGGCTAAAATAACGCTGCGTTTTAAGGCAAAGATTTCAAATTATTGCAACAGCATGACCAATGTTCTTACCCTCTTCTGAAAGGTAATAGAGACCCGAATGACACCGTTTTGTTTAGTTTTCTTATAGTCTGGGTGTGTAGAATCATAAAAGCTGGGTGTAGCCTTGAACCAAAGTTATAAGATCGTGTATTGTTTGATAATCCATACTCATGATTTTATTCATTTAAAAACCTTGACAAGATTCCGTCCTGATTTGACCAAAACGTTGCGGAAAGCTAGAGATTTTTTCTAGCAAAAAAAACGGACGGAATTTTCGCACGGATTGCTAAATCCGCATGAATTTCCCCAATGTGTAAACAAACCATCAGTGAACAAACGATAGCGGTAAGAAAAATTTGGTTGAAAGAAAACTTTATTGCACAAAATTTTCAAAAAAAAAATATCACGGACACAAATAGTCAACTAAAGTCTATTAATAGTTACTTTATTAATCTTAGCTTAGTTCTCAGTTTAATTCTCAAGCTCAGTAGTCGGGTCTTTCACCACAGATACGTCTGGCTGACTATTTATTTGTATCCTTATTTTTTGGTGATAATCATGATGAAAATCAGCGCTGATTTTGTAAATCTGTTGAAAATTTTTCAACCTCAAATCGAAGCCGATTTCCTGTAAAATTGGCGCTGATTTGGAAATCAGTTCCTGAAATCAGCTACGTGTGCCCAGCCCTTTAAAATTGAAAAAAAAACATTGAAAATTGAAAAAATATTTAATGTGTAATTTTCTGTATCGTGAGATCAGATCACCAGTTTTCTGCGAGTTTATAGGTAGCGCTAAAGGTTGATACCAAATGTCGGTACACCTGCCGTTCAATAATATAGCTCTGGAAAATTTGCAGGATGTCACCTTGGAGAGCAGTCTATTCGGGGGATTAAGTCTAATGATCGTTCATCTAATTTTCAGCCACATGAGGTGGCAGAGACATTGAATAGTCATTTTGCTGGTCAAGCTTCAAATGATCTTTCATATAATAACTCTCTGGTCATGTAATTCTAGTGTCTGTCCCAAATCTAGACAAATATTTTGATATGGAGGAGCTAACAGCTACAATACAGACTCATAAGGACTCTGAAATTGGTGAAGATTTGGTTCACAACAAAATGCTTAGAGCTCTTCCATAATATTTCTTGGTCCCTCTTCTATATCTGTTTAATAAATGTTGGGAGTCTGGTACTATCCCTATAGCTTGGAAGTCTTCAATTTTAGTCCCAATTTATAAAGGTAAAGAAGATTATTCTGATCCTTCACCGTACCACCCAATTGCCTTAATTTCGTGAATTGCTAAACTTTTTGAGAAAATGATTAAGCTGAGATTTGTGACCATTATTGATAATCAAATTATTGTTGAAATAGCAGGTTTATTGAAAGGTATGAAAGGTCAACTTGAGTATGATGTTAAAAAAGCTTCTACAAGAAAGCAAGTTTTATCAGCTGTTTTTCTTACATAAAGAAAGCTTATGATAGTTTGGACCCCTTTGCAATCCTTAGGTAGGCTCATACATTTAATGTTGGAAAAAAGTTTTGGAATTGGTACAAATCAACACTTTTTAATAGATCTATTAAAACTAGAATTGGATCAGTAAGCTCCTCGGCCAAATTGGTTTCATTAGGTGTTCCGCAAAGAGGAGTTCTGAGTCCTCTTCTTTTCCACATGGTGATTAATGATATTATTTTAAGTGATTTACCCTCAGTAAAATTTGTTTTGTACGCAGATAGCTTATCCATATGGACCAAGGGCACTTGTCCTAAAACTTGAAAGCCCAAGCATCAGGTAGTTATTGATAAACTGTCAATATGGCCTAATAAAAAAAAATCTGTTTTTTTTTCTATCCCAAAAACTACTGGCATAGTTTCCTCTAGAAAAAGTGACCATAGGTAAGATTGTCCTTCGATAAATTTGACTCTATATAATCAGTTCATTTATTGTGACAGGAATATAAATTTCCTTGGAGTTTGGCTTCATAATAAGTTAAATTGGAATGCTTATAATTATTATCTGACTGACGCACTTGAAAAACGGCTGAATTTTATGTGTGTTGTTGCAGGGCAAAAGTGGATTGCCAGCAGATATGGGCTTTGATAACTACTCATTTCCATAATATATGATAAGATAGAATGGCTTCAAAAAAGTTACTCAGCTTCAAAAAAGTTACTTTCTAAAAAAGAATCATTAGTACATCAGGGACTGAGACTTATCACCGGTGCTCTTAAAATACTTCCGCTGCTGCACTGTACAAGGAGGTGAAAATCCCTTCTTTAGAAGAAAGGTTCTTGGAATTATCCTCTAACTACTTAATTAAAGCTAGCAATAATCATAACCACCCCGTCTTCACGGAGTCTTCAGCAAATTTATCATTCTCATGTGAAAATTGGAAGCCATATAGTAGTCCATCCATTGT
This sequence comes from Artemia sp. Qi Xiang Cuo, assembly GCF_049724085.1. Taxonomy (NCBI): domain Eukaryota; kingdom Metazoa; phylum Arthropoda; class Branchiopoda; order Anostraca; family Artemiidae; genus Artemia; species Artemia sp. Qi Xiang Cuo. The sequence goes on from NC_142796.1 coordinate 42,874,159, forward strand.
CAAGTTGAGCTCCTTACTGGATAGTATTGGCGCTCCTGAAAATCTAATTTTGTCTTGCAAGACTCAGATCTCCTCCAATCCTACCAATAGCATTGATAATGTCATAGACACTAATATCCCTGGCATAGATTGTCCTAAGACTAAAATGAACACTCAAATCCTTCGTCAACTACATTAGCTAAAATAGCAAAATTTTTTAATTCGAAAAAGATTTTTACTAATGGAAAAGTTTCCAAAGATACAAGGTATTCCATGGGTATTTCTTCTGAATGGCATGGTTCATCAATTGAGATTAGAGTTTCAGATGGAACCTCAATTTTCTATGCGGAATACCTTGGTCTCCTGAAAGCTCTGGATGCTGGGCTAGAAGCTAGATCAGGTTCCTCCGTTGTCTTTTGTTATTCTATAAGGGTTCTTTCTGATCTCAAAAAGACGCAAGGAAATATTATTCTAATCATTGTTAACCAACTGAAAAAGATTCAAAAAATTTTGTCTTCCCGGGCTCTTTAACTGAAAATGATTTGGGTTCCTTCTCACATAATGATGGAGGAAAATGAAATTGCTGATAGTATTGTTAAACAGGCTGTTCACCACCCAATGACTCAGAAGGTCACTCTCGCTGTAAATGAATCCTCAAAGTTAATAACCTCTGCTGCAAATGTTTTTAGAATTAATAAAACCCAAATTGCCGTTACAAATACATATGTTTCGTCATTTGCTGGGTAATGTATCCCAAATCACCTTATCCCCCCAAATGTAAAAACTGTAAACACTATATTCCGTCTGAGAACTGGGCATGTTATGACCAGGTCTCGTCAACATTATATCATCGTACAGTAGCAAGTCATGCCCTTATTATAGGTGCGTGGATATTAATGAGTCAGTTGATCACATTCTCTCAGAATGTCTTTGGTTTGTAAGTGAGAGAAATATTCTAATCAGAAAAACTGAATCATTGGGCCTGAAGACATCCACCTTTCTTGTTTTTGGTTTTACCCACGTTAGGAAAGATAAGGAGATTGAAATATTAAATGCGTTGGGAGTTTTTGTGTACTCATCTAGTATTTTCAATTGGCTGTAGTTTTTATTTGTATTGATAGGGTGCTTGTCTTTAAGCAGTCACATGAATGGGTTAGAAGAGAAGATGATTTGATTTTTAAATGTTTTGATTTAAATTAAGTGGATCTTTGATATATGTTTAATTTTTGTTTGGTGACGCAGAGGGTAAAAGCCGAGCATATCCTCTCTACAAGTACAGCAAAAACTACAAATGAAACTAAAATAAGAACAGATTGAAAAAAAAAACTAAAAAAACATTCCAATTCAAATGAAAAAGACTAGTTTCTAAAAAAAGCGATTTTTTTAAGACAAATACGCTTGGCAGATATTCATAGCGAGGTAGCTTTAACCAATAAGGAAGAATATTTTTAACAATGTATAAAATAATTCAAAAAACATCTATTCTAGCTATTCTAGACGTCCTAAATAAGAGAATGAGCGTTCCGATTGAGCAATTTTTGAAAAACTTTGTACTTTGTGGAAATTCACGTAAGAATGTCCACCAGCCACATGGAGTATAATAGCTAACCAGGAGATGTTATATTTTTCCCTTTTTGACTACAACATTTACTGAGGAAGACTTGACTAAACAATTAACTAAGATATTCTCTTACAATTTATTAAACCATTATTATATGTTTTAATATTGAAAACTGTTTTTAAAAATCAAATTCCATTTTTTATATTAAATTGGATCATTTTTAATTTACTAAATTATTGAAATGATTTTTGTATTTTCTGTTGATGGCTGACACTCGTCTATTCTGAATATATTCTTTTTAACAATCAAAAACATAAGTCAATTTTGAACTTAAATTCTTAATTTAACTTAAAATATTAATTCCTTCTTCTTTGCATCCAACTTGTTAATTGCAGTAATTGCTACTTATTAGTCTAGTATACCATCAATCGATTAGAATCCCAAGGCTTGCTCCAGATTCATAAAGGTGACGTGCTTAAAGAGTTTCGTCAAAGAGGCTAGTACTCCAAGAGGTTTGCAATTTCGTTCACTGGGACTTAAAAATAGTGAGAAAGTAATGCAATAAGTTTATTCTTTTGATTTAACATTTCATTTGCTTGTCTGAATATGTTTGCCGCTGTCCCCTTTAATGCTCGATGAGGTTGGTGGATCATTAAACGGGAATTACAAAATGCAAACCAACGGCCGAGAGTTCCCGCAGCTAAAATAAGGGTCGCCATGCTCAAAGCTTTTTATAAGCTATCAGACAATATATAAAATAATACAAAAAAAGGTGTTCTAGCTATTTTAGATGTCCCTAAATAAGAGAATGAGCATTCCGAAACAACACTTTTTGAACAAGTTTGTACTTGATGGAGATTCACGCAAGAGAGTCCACCAACCACATGGAGTGTAATAATTAACTAGGAGATACTATATTTTTTTCGTTTTTGGACTACAATATTTACTAAGAAAGACTTGATTAAAAAATTGAGTAAAACATTAGTATTTTAATTTATTAAACCATTTATTATAAGTTTAAAATTTTTAAACTTTTTTTTAAAAATTAAATTCCATTTTGTAAGTTAAATTAGATGAATTTGAATTTACTGAATTATCGAAATGATTTGTTTATCTTCTGTCAATAGTTGACACTCACCAATCCTGAATTCTTTTTTATACTAAAAACATAAGTCAATTCTGATTTTAAATTCTTAATTTAACTTGAAAAACTTATTCCTTCTTCTTTGCATTCATCTTGTTAAATGCAGTAATTGCAACTTGTTAATCTAGTATGACATCAATCAATCTAAATTCCAAGGCTTGCTCCGGATTCATGAAGGTGATGCATTCAAAGAGGTTCGCAATTCCGTTCACAGGGCGTTTAAGAGCTAATAATGCTTCAAGTTTATTCTTTTGATTTAACATTTCATTTGCTCGTCTGACTTTGTTTGACGTTATTCACTGTAATGCTCCATGAGGTTGGTGGATTATTAAACAGGAATTACAAAATGCAAACCGACGACCGGGAGTTCCCGCAGCTAAAATAAGGGTCGCCATTCTCAAAGCTTTTCATAAGATATATAATAATAAATAAAACAATACAAAGCAACAGATATTCTAGCTATTCTAGATGTCCCTAAATAACAGAATGAGCATTCTGAAAGAGCACTTTTTGAAAAAATTTGTACTTTATGGAGATTCACATAAGAGAGTCCACCGACCACAAGGAGCATAATAACTAACTAGGAGATAATATTTTTTTTCTTTTTCGACTACAATATTTACTAAGAAATGCTTGACTAAATAATTGACTAAAATATGAGTTTTAATAATTATTAAACCATTTATTATATTATATTTTTTAAATTTTAAAATTGTTTTACGAAATTAAATTCCATTTCATTAATTAAATTAGATTATTCTTATTATACTAAATTATTGAAATGACTTTCTTATCCTCTGTCGATAGTTGGCACTCGTCTAATCTGATTTTTTTTGCAATTAAAACAAAAGTAAGTTTTTAATTTAAATCCTTCATTTAACTTGAAAACCTAATTCCTTCTTCTTTTCATTCTGCTTGTTAATTGCAGTAATTGTAACTTGTTAACCTAGTATGCTATCAATCAATCCAAGCTCCAAGGTTTGTTCTGGATTCATGAAGGAATCGTATTCAAAGAGGTTTGCAATTTTGTTCACTGGGCGGCTAAGATGCATAGTAAATAGTGCTATAAGCTTATTCTTTTGATTTAAAATTTAATTTGTTTGTCTAACTATGTTTGATATTGTTCCTTTTATACTCAATGAGGTGTTGGATCATGAAACGGGAGTTAAAAAAGCAAACTGACGGCTAGGAGTTCCTGCAGTTACAATAATGGTCACCACGCTCAAAGCTTCTCCGTAACAGATTGTGTTGACTTCTGTCTATTTTTTATCATTCCAATAAAATCATAAATACCAAGCCCTGAAGCTACTTCCCCTCCAGGGCTTTTATGAAAATGTAAATTGGGTAATTACTTTGACATTGTGAGTCGGTCAGCTGGGTAGCCACCAGCAGGGAAACATCTTCATCGATACAATCAGTTATAAAACTGATATGCTCGTTATGCATACTCCGGGTCATAAAATCTCTGAATGAAGATAGAAATGTTGCGTTTGAAGCTGCCTTGGGTTGGTCACACATGGCTACTTGTGTCATCTTAGAGGAAGGTTAGAAGGAAACTTGACGTCTGAGCTCATCAAAGGAAAAAGCCTGTTTTTGACCGATGAAGATTTAGCGCACTCAGAGTAATAAATTTCCGGGAAGAGGTAAGCGGTGAAGGCGACAAAACCTGGTGTTTCCTATACTATTGGTAAATTGGCATTAGTTTTGAGGTTTTGGATTCCCAGACTCTAATCCAAAATAAATTGAGCACTCTTTTTTTGGACAGGGGGTGGAGGGCCAGCCGGAAAACTTTCAACAGCTGGCTAATCAGCTTTTTCTTAAGTAGGTGGTAGTTATGCCTGGTTTAGATTTCCTGCTGGTGGGATTTTCGACGGGGAGAGAAGTTTCCGGAGGGTGAGCTTTTCAGCAGAAACTTATACAGGGGAAGTCTGCCAGAATTCCTATATGAAATTATTTTTATTTGTTTTACTTTATCTTTGCCAGCTCAATTTTACGTGTGGAGATGTTAAGGGTATTTGTCCGGGGTAAATTTCTCCCCTGATTAAATTCTCTATAAAATGTTCATACGGGTCGGTCGAAATGGGATGGGGGTTGAATTTTTTCGTGGGGGTGCAGTCGGATTTCACAATACTATTGAAAAAAAATCAGAAATTAAATAAAAAAGTTTTTTTCAACTCAAAGTAAGGAGCTACATTGAAATCTACAATGATCAGAAATTGTTATGTATATGACAGGGGTTGCACCCTCCTATTCGCCTCGCTCTTTACGCCTAAATTTGAAACCAGTCCAATTTCTCCAATATCAATTTCTGAAGCGCAAGGGTCGTTTGATTAGAACAACAATAATCTTTTTTAAAGGTACTCCCCATTAAAGTAAATACTTTTATGGGGAGAGCAAGATGTTGAGGAGGAGGCAATTCCTCTCATAAGTGTAATAATTTTTGGTCGTTTAAAATTTGAAGTTGCTCCTTAACTTGAGTTTAAATTTTTTTTTATATATATATTTAATATAATAAAAGTTCTAAATTAATATACTCAGTCATTCCGGACTATCCTGAGTCACGCCCTTTGGACCACCTACATGCTAAAGCTTAAGCCCTATATGTGAAAAATAGGCAACTAGCATAACTTATGGCACTTTTCCCAAGAGCTGGGGGGGGGCTATCAAAAAAGGAACCATACTTATTTGACCTTGAAGTTTGGGCAAATATTTATCAACGATTTTGTAGATGAAATTCACGTTAAAAAATTCTTAATCCTGCAATAATGTGCTGAGCTGAAATTTCTCAGCACTGAGCTCGGCGACGCTAACGCTACTTGATATGTTGAAGAAACAGACTATAAATGCACGCGACTTCAGCGGGGCTCCCACGGCGTCAATAAAGTTAATAAAGTTGTCCATAAAGTTAATAAACCATTTTCCTCTTGTAACTTTATTGACTTTATGGCTGTCAGAAAGAAGTTAAACTTTATTTAACTTTTTCAATAAGGTCCGGAAAGTTTAGCCAATAGGAAAAGACTTGTGGAAAATTTCAATTCAGCTAAAAGAAACTAATTAGATAGCCAGTCTTGAACTTTTTTCTCTAATCTGTGGAACACGGAAGCAGAGCCTTCTTTAGTAAATTTTAAAGTAAAAACAACATCTAACTTAAGACTAACTTATTAAATTGAAAAAGTTATCAAAAAATAATGTCAGATATATTCAAGAATGAACTTGTGAATAATTCAAATTGATTGCTTCAAAAAATTTCTATAAAGTCAGGAAGGTGAAATTCATGCGTGAGCGTGACAAACTTTACGATATGTAACTTTGCAGAATACTTTATTAACTTTATTGACGCCGTGGGAGCCCCGCTTTCATCCACTTCCGAAAATTTGAGTTGGAAGAAAAGACGAATTAAAATTGCAATAGAACAAATATATCACTTTTTCGGAAACATTTTAAGAAATTAAAAAAAAAATTATTGTGAATTAGTTTCTCGATTTATCAGTAGTTGTACCGAACCAATCGTGCTCAAAATCCTCCTCAGGGCCAAACCGTGGTGTTTTCTTTTGTGGATGGTGAAGTTTTCCCCACAGTAGAGTGCAGACGGTCTTGTATCATTTTACTATCTTTTCCTGTTTAGCTTAAAGCTTATTTCAATAGGCAAATCAAAGAACTCCCCCTGCAAAAAAGTCCCTCCGGATCCCACCCTAAATACTAATGAAATTGATCCGTTTTTACCCCACCTTGGCTGGGCAAGCTCTCTATCACAAAGCTCACATGAAAGCTCAAATTCTGAGAATAGGACAATGATCAGTGTTGGAGCTAATGTCACCATAGATGATAATGGATTTCAAGAGGTCGTTTCTAGGAGATAAAACAGTAAAAAAAACGTCCCCAATCAAAAGTATTTCCCCTCCCCCTGTCCAAGTTTCTCCTTCCCAAAACTTAGGCATTTACCTCAAAATTACTCCCAATACCCCCTTTGAAATAACAAAGATTACTACAATAAGGGTTGCAGTTTTCAAAATGTTAAAATAAATGTTTTCTCTTAACATTCACCGTGAGGGATCTTTGCTAATAGCTGTCTAAGATCAGGAATCAGCAGATATAATACTTAGTCTCAAATCTCTTCTGAATACCCCAATTAATTCATCTAAACGGAACCCAACACAATCCCCAACAAAAATAGTAGTATATAATGTTCCCCTAGAAATACCAATTCAGGAGTTAAAAGAAGGGCTCTCAGATAGGGCTGGTAACACAATCCCTGTAGAAGATGTCACTCAACTGGGTAAACCCAACTCTAATGGATTAAAAACAAGTAGATCTTTCTTATTTACGCTGAAGGAAAAAATTAATATCCCAGAAAAATTATTCCTATGTGGGCAAATCAAACCGCACAAGGAATACAAGCCAAAGCCTATCCAGTATCAGAAGTGTCTGAAACTGGGACATACAACAAATAAATGCAATGAAATTCTCATAGCCTATAGTAATTGTAAAGGCTCCCATCCTAAAGAGTTGGCAACTTGCAACAACACTCAGCCTACATGTATCAATTGTAAAGGCCCACATGAATCCACCAACAAATCACAATGCCCTGCATATAAGAAAAGAGCACTAACACTCCAAATATTAGCAGAGAAGGCTATTCCATACCCTTTTGCAGCTATGGAAGCAAATTCTGCCCAATCACACCAAATAAAACCTATATTGAAATCAAATAGAACTCCCAAGTCAAACACTCCCAATGCATCAAATACTCCTTAAAAAACACCATCCTTTAAGCCCCCTAGCTCACATCTCTATCAGAAAGAATCACCAAGCCAACAAACCTCCTTGCCTAGTGAGATGAGGTCGGCCTGGCACCCCCTCCAAACAAGAAACAAACCAGAAACACTACCAGGAATTAAAACCTTAACTGACAAATTATTTGCACAACCAAACATGCAAACCCCAAATATATGCTTATTCATTCTAAACTGCAATGCAGTTCAGGCCATGAATATACAACAACAACAGAAAAAAAGATCAAGATCAAGATCAAGCAAAAAAAGATCTTGCTTTACTATTGACAAAGCTGAACATTGATACACAGTCCTATGAAAAATAAATCAACAACAGAACACATATCAATGCTCCAGTGGAACGTAAGATCACTTACAGAAAATAAGTTAAATGAACTAATATCTTTTATGAATAATAATTCCATCAGCATTACTTGCCTCCAGGAAACTCATTTCACCCAAAATCAACAAATTAAGTCTCTGGGATACATTATCCTCAGAAAGAATAGATCATCAGAGAGAAAAGGAGGTGGAGTAGCTTTAATAGTTAAAAATAATATAAAATTGTGTGGCATCAACTTTCCAGATTTTGTAAATGATGTTGATGCAATTGGTATCAGTGTTTGGCTGAATAATAACAAAAACTTACATATTAAGCTTTTATAACCCTAATGGCCAAACTACAGATGCCATGGATTTCTTCAGCTATATAAATAATTCTAATATGTTGAAAAATGTCATTATTTGTGGAGACTTTAATGCCCACAGCCTTTTGTGGGGGAATAAACCAGCAAATAAATCTGGTAAGTTCATTGAGCGTATGATTTCAAACAGTAATGAATTAGCTGTTGCTATCCATCCAAACCTGAATACATATTTCAACCCCAAAAGTGGCAGTTTCTCTACAACTGACCTACAAACTGTGTCTTTAAATATTTTAAATAAAATTTATCTAAATAAAATTGATAGTCTATACACTGATCACTTTGCCATAGTTTGCTCCCTAAACAAACCTGCTGAAACCCTATCACATACCTCCAAATATATCAACACTAAAGCAAATTGGCCTATGTTCCAAAATAAGCTAAATGATGAAATTACGAGTTTCGCCCAAAATTCATGCATTTCAAAAGCAACAGCTGACACACATGCTGAAGCTTTGGCATCTTTACTAATAAATATAGCTAATCATGCTATCCCCAGAACAACAACCAGGAAAACCTTCCATAAACATATTCCCAAAGCATGGTGGACAAATGAGTGCCAAAATAAATGGAAAACATAAAAGGCAGCTAGGAGAACATTCTTAAAAAACCATCACCTACTACATATTTAAAAAAATTACAAGCAGAATCTAATCTAAAACGGACCATTATAAATGCTAAATATAACTACTTGAATAATTTTGCAAATAATCTCTCCAGAAAAACACATGAGCCAATTATACATAAAGCCATAAGCCACATCTGTGGGAAAAAGACTTCCCCCAACCCACTCCTGTATGAGCTTATACATAACAATACCCATTATGACAAAGATAATGGAAAAGCTAAGCTATTGGCCACTCTTTTTGTTAATAAGCTAACATCAAATAATTGTAGCAAAACGCACCCAATTCCTATGAACCCAAGTTACCAACGTTGCCCAGGATCTGAGTATATAACCAGTCCATTTTCAATCCAGGAAATGAATAATGCAATACATCATATTAGGACCAAGACTAGCGGCAGCTATGACAATATACACCCTACATGGATAAAGAATCTCACCCCTTCATACAAAAAGGAACTTCTAAATTGCTATAATCATACTTGGGCTTCATCTATGTTCCCCAATATCTGGAAATTTTCGTCTCTCCTACCAATCCTAAAGAAAAAAAACCCAAAAATAACCCTGAGTCTTATAGGCCCATAATGATTACTCCTGTGATGGGGAAAATAATGGATAAAATGATCTATTACCGACTCTTCTGGTTTGTTGAAAAAAAATAATATGATCCCTCACACTCAAACTCTATTCAGGAAACACCATTCCTCAACAGATGCTTTCATATTTTTAACAAATGCAATAAATGAATCATTCTTAAAAAATAATGTCCTAGTTGCAGCTTTCCTAGATTTTGAGGGGGCATATGAGAATTTGAACCACCAAATCCTTTTAATTAAACTTGCAAACCTTGGACTACCCCCAAGCAAGTATATCTTATAAAATCTTTCATAGAATTGTGAAGTTTCATTGTTTGTGTAGGTTCAGCCTCTTCACCTCAAAAGACAATAACCAAAGGCCTTCCCTGGGGAGCAGTCCTCAGCTGCCTCCTCTTTGCCCTATATCTCTGGGACATGAACCTCCCCCACACGAATCTACAATATGCTGATGATCTGGTACTATGGTCATCTGGCAACACCTTTGAGATTGCACAGTCAAAGCTGCAAAAGTCACTTCCAATTTGACAAATTCTCTCAACATTCAGATTTACTCATTGCACCTACCAAGTCAAAAATAATCAAATTTCACCGAAAGCAAAACCATGTTAATGCAAAACTAACTCTAAATGGAACAACTATTCCAGAAGATAATCACATTAATAACCTAGGTCTCATGCTTAACCAAAAACTTAATTTCCACCTCCACATTTCAAACACAATAAAAAAAATGCCATAGAAAAACAATTATACTAAAAAGACTTCTTTCCAAACACTGGGGTGGTAAGGAGAAAACTTTCCTCCAGTTTTATAAATCACATATAAGACCCCATATTTACTATGGGCTTATTGTCTATGGTGCATTTGCAAATACCCAGATGCAAAAAATTGAAACCATACAAAACGATATAATACGTCTCATATTTGGTCTTAGGAAACCCACAAGCACCAAGTTTCTGCTTATGGAGAGTGGATTAACAACAATAAGGGAGAGACGTAGCTTTCTCTTGATAAAACATCTTACAAAAATTGAATCAATTAGCTCACAAACCCTACATAATTGGTTAAAAAATCCAGCCATGTATAGAGGCATTGCAGATGAGTATGCCAATATTCAGAATAAGTTCCCTGTACCCGCAAAGTCTATTGCACCCACTTTCCCCCAATCCCTTCCATGGAATTGGTTGAATCCCCATAATAAATACTGATTTCTCAAAGTGGACTAAAGATTTAACCCCCATTGCTTTTGTCCAGAAAAAATTTGCTGAACTTAATACAATTACTTCTAAAAAACATTTGTAAATATTTGTTGATGGGTCTAAAATTAACGAGAAGGTAGCAAGTGGTGCCTTCCTTCCTCACCTGAAAATTGCAATGGGTGAGAGATTGTATAATAATGTATCTATAATGTCTGCAGAGTTAAATGCCATAATCATGGCATTAGAACAAGTCCCCGAAGCCGCGCCACGACGAAATGACGGCGGCGAATTTGTGATTCAGTATTGGCGATGGCGCGCCGCCAGGCTCGCCGAAATTTTTTTGGCAGCGTGCCGCCGATTTTAGACCGGCGACGTGCCACGGCGCGCCGATTTTTCTGATTAAAAATAATAATAATAATTCCACTTCACCAAGCACGTTCAACCGTTCAACCGTTCAACCTCGTTCAACAAGAAAAATATGACAAAACAGGAATTTGTTGGGCTGTGCGGAAAGTGTTCATGTTCAAAGTCGATCTGACCAAGTAGAATTCTCATTTTTAGCCACTAGACCCAGGGAAACCTACGTTGTGTTTATGTTTAACATCTCATTGTTTCTTTAAAATCTCATGTTAAGTCATTTCCTTCTTGTTAATGATTTGGGCTACTGTGTGTATAACTTTCAAAGTTTTTAAGTTCAAACATCTCCTGTTCATCAAATACATACGAAAAGCAAGTGAAAAAAAAACAAATAACAACATCGAAAAAATACTGTATACAAATTAGATACCATGGCTTAACAACACCAATAATTTTAAATAAGCGGTTACATCACTTCAGTTACAATTGATGTAACAAAAGTGAGTTTGTTCACTCTGCCGGGAGCCATTGATCTTTTTGCGGTCACTATCAGTCCTGTCATAATAAAAAGCCGTTTAGCTGGGCACTTGTGGCCGGTAGAGCCAGAACTTGACGAGCGTAAACTGCCACTTGCGGGATGATACTAGTATTGGACCTTGGGGTCCCACAGAATGCCGCAAATGGGCTTCTTCTTTGTATCTACCGGAATAAGTTGTTTAATAAGGGAGAACAAACCAGCACCTTCACCATAGGGCTCCTGCGCCTAACACTACAGGAGGAACTGAATTGCACCTTTACCCTCTTTTCTTATCAACACAGAATAACCCTCCGAAATTCTTTTCTGAAAGAAGTGGTCAAGTTATAACGTTTGAAGTGTAAGTTTAAGACTACTTCAACTTCAGTGTGCTCTGCTAACTGTACAAAAGAAAAGTAATTCATTTCTATAGATATATTTCTATACTAGCTCTAGATAATCTACCAAGCGGGAAACTACCGCAAATCAGGATTGATAAATAAATGAAACCCAAAACGAACAAAAATAACAATAAATAACTGATTCAAACTCAAAACGAGCAGAAATTAACATAAGTTGGGCTGAAAACCCCTGTGCCTTCCCAAGGCCAGAACATAATTTTCACTTTACTTAAAAAATATAAATGTTTTTACTTTTATAACTTTAATAAGTCAAATAGTATTAACATTTTGATTACTAAATATCAGTATATGTATATTCAACTGACAATGCGTATTCATTTGTATTTTTTTCATTAAATTACAAATTATATTCTGGCCTTGGGAGGGCTTAGGGGTTTTGAGCCCAACTTATGTTAATTTCTGCTCGTTTTGAGTTTGACTCGGTTGTTTATTGTAATTTCTGTTCGTTTTGGGTTTCATTTATTTATCGATGCTGATTTGTGGTAGTTTCACGCTTGGAAGATTATTTGATTTTAATTTTACTCATTTTTTGCTTAATGGAGTTCTATACTTTTCTTTGAAAAAACTTATTTTTTGGAGGCAGTTTTTTCAATTAATTTCTGTTCGTTTTATATTGACATATTCTTTTCAGGGAAAAAGAAAATAATACTTTAAATCTTTTCGTTTTCTTAAGAATTTATAGTTTGGCCTGCTATTTGTATGCTGGAAAACAATTTTCAGCAAAATTTAACAACACAGACCCTTTTAAAAATCTGGACACATATAGTAGTGTTTAAATAAGTTTCATACCTCCTCTAGTTGACCTAAAATGGAAAACTTGATAGCATTCGCAAAAAATATTGTTTACTTTCTTTGATAGCTTGGATACACTTACGCTATTTTGATTTGGTCAAATTTTAAGAGCGGAAGAAGCCCTGAAAGTTTGAACATAATACCCTCATTCGTTCTTGGGATACTGCTGAGATGCCTTATTGGGAATTAGCATAAATAAAGTGCATTTTGATTTAATCTTAAGGCAATATTTACTTTTTAAACATAAAGGCAAATGAGAGGGTGGGCATGGGAGGAGGATTAGTTTCCCTCCAATCACTTTCGACTATTAAAAAGGACATCATCCCTTTCTATTTTCAATCGAATGAGCCCTTTTCGAAGTTCCTACGACAACTCCTTCGATACGAAATGCCCTGGTCTAAGCAACAACAACAAAAAAATGTTATATTATACCCACATCGATCTCTACTATAAAAATGTCAAGCCTTCCAATCCCTTTCGATTATTAAAAAGGGCACTAGGCTTTTTGATCTCCAAACGAATAATCACTTTTTGAGCTTCTACGACAACGCTTTCTATAAACACCGCATATGCCCCCAGGGCATAAATTACAACCCTTACCCTAAGGGATGTGAGGGTGGTTGTCATCCTCTAAGACCTAATTTCCAGAACTTTCAACTATGTTAAACAAAATCGCTATCTCAAAATTTTGATTGTATGTGTTTCGGGATATGGTGGGCGTGGAAGGGGTTTTAGTTGCCTTCCAATCATTTTCGACTACTAAAAAGGGCACAAGCCACTCTAATTTCTAATTGAATGAGCCCTTTTCGAAGTTTCTACGACAACTTCTTCGATACGAAGTACCCTGGTCTAAAGGAAAAAATAATACATTGTGCCAACATCGTTCTTATATACCCCCAGGGCATAACTACAAAACCCTTGCCCTAAGGGTTGTGGGGGAGTAACCTCCTCAAAAAATATATTTTCTCTTTGGAAATAAGTTACTCTGAACAAAATGGCTATCTTTAAATTTTGATTGGATGTGTTTGGGGAAACGGTGGGCGTGGAAAGGTTGTTAGCTGCCTTCCAATCACTTTTGACTATTAAAATGGCACTAGCTATTCCAATTTCCAATCGAATGAGCCCTTTTGAAGTTTCTACGACAACTCCTTCGATACGAATTGCCCTGGTATGGAAAAAAAAACAAACAAACAAAAATAATACCTTGTGCCAACATTGTTCTTTACTTAGACAGATCGATTGCGCTGCCTATGATAACATCCTGAATTGCCTAATGCTCTTTTACCTACCTCTTTTCATCCGAAAAATAAAAAAGAAAAATGAACAGAATTTTAAAGTGGAATTTTGTTTCAAGAAAAATTTCTTCTTCTCCTTCCTACGAACCGATATACATGGCGAGCTCAAGATGACAGTATTTATTTTTAAGAAACAGATTAGCCGGAATGACGGTTGAAGCCTGGAGGTCGGTATCGATAACCAAAAAAGAGAGAAAAAAACAAAAAAAAAACGGTGGCGTATTAGTGACGCCGCCGCCGATAGAATCAGCGGTGGCGTCGGCGCGCTGATGCAAGCTCGGCGGTGCGCCACCGTTTTTTTCGGCGGCGTGCCGCCGACTTTTCGGCGTGGCTTCGGGGTCTAATTAGAACACCTTATGGAAAATAAACCCTTGATTGCTAATTCAAATAATATTTTAGTTTATTCTGACTCTTTATTAAGCCTTGAGTTGCTGTATTCAGCTCCTCAGTATAACCTGGATATTGACACTTATCATTGTCTTAGTATTATAGATAATCTTGCTTCAAGTGGCATAAGAACTTATCTTCAGTATATTCCTAGCCACTCCGATATAAGTGGTAATCATCAGGTTGATGAAATAGCAAAAAATGCTATAAATATTGGCCAGCCAAGTGGGAGACCAATCCCCATTAGAGATATTTACCGATGGAGACTATCAGATATTATGTTTAATGAGAAAAACCTACTCTTTCCCCTTTTCCCAATAAGTACTTTCCTAAAATTTATCATAGAATTCGTTCTGGAACAAATGGACTAAACTTTCTTGCATTCTCGTATCAGTTTCCTAATTCAAGTGGTTCAGTTCCCTTGTCCCCTCTTTGCAGGTATTGTATTATGAATAGTGAAACAATTGACCACTGCCTATTTGAATGTAATATGCTGACGTCTGCACAGCATACCTTGCATTGTAAACTGTCAAAGTGCTTCAAGCACCACAAAATCTCACTATCAGCCAAGAGCCTAGCCGACTATTACTGCACACCGAGCACAGAAATCGATATCTATCATCTTATATTTGAACTCCTTGAGTCGAAAGATCTACTGAAAGATATTTGAGAATATCTAATAAATAAGAGACAACCAAGCCAGTAGCTCGGTAGCCCACAGAGTGAAGCAAAAGGAAAAGGGCTAAATAGTATCAACTGAAAAGCCCGCCTGCTGTGAAATAGAAGAAGAAGAATTCCCTAGAGTGACACGGTTTGTTGATTAAACAGGGTTTGTTGACGACTGTACACTCGTTTTGTTGTGCATTTTCTGCCTTTGGCTTGCTTTGACTGTTAGGCTATTGTGCTTTGTGCAAATTTTCCCAGATTCCTGCATAATGCAACTACCACAGTGCTGAGAGTGCTTAGGAACCCATTTTTACCCTGCTTTGAAATTCAGTGCAGTGCCTGCTTTTGATTTATTTTGCTTGCTTAACTTATTATTTACCGAGGGCTCTCCCCCTCTGCCTGTGGCCTCTTTGTTTTATGTATTTGATATTTTATTTCTCTTGTGATTTTATCTTGTTGTTTTATAGGTTTTTTTTTTTTAGATGACTGACAGGACAATTAGTAGTCCTGTCACCCCTGACCCAAATAGGGTAACTCTAGTGTTATGATTTTGGCTTTAGGTGTTGAAGGTCCAAATGAGTCCAGTAGGTTGTTGACATTAGGTAGTAGAACAGTCATTGCCACTTGGACCAGATGGTTCCATTATAATAATAGCTGCAAACCAATCAGGAGCTACTGCTATACTTTCAATTTCAGATATAGCAGTAAATGGCTGTAAAGTAAAGTTTGTGCTTGGTCCTAGCTCCAAACCTGCTTTAATCAGAAATAGAAAAGGAATTGTATTCATCCTATCTGAGGAGGTCACCCATCTGGATGACTTTGTCAAGGAGGCTCAAGTTGACAATAGAATAGAACATGTGGCATTGGCATTAAAAAACCCAAGCCCTTCAGTTATCCCCCTGGTTTGCACCTTCAATTGGGATGTTCAGTTCCCTCTGAAAATCTCTGTTTGGGGTGCAAGGTATACAGTAAAGCAGTTTATCCCCTAGGCAGTACAGTGCTTCAATTACCAAGGTTTTGGCCACATGGCTTCAAATTGCTGCAGAGGCAGAAGATGCCTACTGTGTAGTAGACAACACACTCATAATGAATGCCCCCAATTTAAAACAATTAAGGAAGATCAGGTACTCAAGTGCCCTAACTGTAGTGGTAACCATGCTTCTAATGCTAGAGAATGCCCAGTATTCATGGAGAACAAAGCAATTGTAACCTATTCCTTCACTAATAATGTCCCCATGAGGACTGCTGCTGAGGTCCTGAAGAAGGGACTTCCAACACAAACCAAACACATCCCTATGGCCCATAAAGACTCTTTCCCTCCTTTGACACATAACCACCATCCAGTTGAGGACCTCAACAAGAAATATATGACCATGTTTGAAGGTGTTACAAAGCAGACCTCTGATCTGGTTGAGACAATAACATCACTTTGCAAACTAATCTCTCAGATACTGGCAGCTAGTCTTCAAAATGCAGCCCTTAGTCTGTTCAACATTGCTGAAAACCTAAACTGAGTTGAACCAAGCCCTACAACCAGTAACAACCCACCCCAAACCAGCAGCCCAAGGGCTCCTGAAAGGAAATGAAAAGGAAAGGAGGCTATACCTAGCCCAGAAGGTAGTGGTAATAAGCTACAGAGACCCAGGTTAGCCCCCTCACCCACAAATGACTAGCTCCCTTTCAGTGTTCCAACTAAATATCTGGGGATTCAACCAAGCCAAAAGAAAAGAACTCCAAAATATTTTAGTCAGGCATGGTCCTGATATTTTCCTACTTCAAGAAACTTTCTTAAAACAGGAGTTTACTGTCCATGATTTCAAGGGGTACAATATTGCCTTTTGGGACAGAGTCCACAAAATCGGTGGTGGCCTACTGTCACTTGTGAAAAATGACCTAACTTTTAGAATACATGCCCCCAGTCCACAAGGGGAAATGCAGATAGGTATAATTGACATAAAACAACTGGGAAGCAATAAGTGGATTAGTAGTGCTAACTGTTATGCCCCAAAGACGAATAAATTCTCCCTGAATCAATTCAAACTGATTGTGAATGCATATGGCCCTGTGAAAATAATTAGTGTTGACTTTAACCTGCACCACAGAATGTGGGATACTGTATCTCCAGAAGATCCAATTGCAACCCCTCTAACCAATTACGTAGATAATTTTAGTTTCCACCAGTTTTATTTTAGTTTTACTACTGATGACGGTCACTGTATATGTGACCGAAATATCTGGTATTTTTGTGAATTTCTATTATCACTGTCTATTAAAAGGATGTTATCCCTATTTGAACTTTTATTTATCGCCTAACCAATTACATACTGGAACCCATAAATAAGTTGTCCCTTGTCACCCCCAAAGACTTAAATACATGGCTGAACCCTCTGACAGTAAAGTACTCAACCATTGACCTCACTTTCACTTCATCAGATATTATAAATAGTGTAGAAATTCAGAAACATTTGACTTCTGACCACGAGGTTCTATCTTTAACACTAGAGATCATCCCAGTAAGGTCAAGGTACCAACCAGTAAAATTCTGTAAATTCCAAGACAAACTCTGGAACTCCTGGAAATACAACTTAGACCAAAAGGCTTCAGAAATTAAGACAAGTGACAAGTCAGTGGAATCATTATCTAATAAGATTACTTCAGCTATCATAGCTTCTTCAGAAATAATATTTTTTTACAAACAACCTCATTCCAAGATAAAAAATTCCACTCCTGTATGGAAAAATAAATGCCAGAAAGCCTACATAGATAATAAAAAAGCAAAAAATAACTTCTCTAGATACCTCTCAATTGAGAATAAAATAGCTTTCAAGCAAAGGACAGCAGAATTCAAAAAGAAACTAAAGACTGAGACACAAGATGGATGGAGAAGGCTCATTGAAGACAAATTTGGCCACAATACCCCCATCCCTGCAGAAATACAGATGGGAAGGACTACAGAATTTTCAACCAATGGGAAACTTAATCTCTTCTTAGAAAAGTATCTGAAAGTAGATACACCATTACAGTTCACACACCATCAAATCAGTCTCAAAAACGGTACTGTTCCCTTTTCTCATTTCAGCTTTCAGGAAGTTAAAGACACCATTTCAAAGCTCCAGCCTGGTGCAACTGGCCCTGATGGAATTCACAATTTGATGTTGAAAAATTTGCCAGATATATTTGTTGAGCTACTGACAGAGTTATTCAATAGGTCTGTCATAGAGTCATCAATACCATCTGAATGGAATAAGTGATCCCACTTCTCATGACAGGACAAGACCCCAAACTGGTTGATTCATACTAGCCCATATCTCTTACCCTTTGTGTTGTAAAACTAATTGAGAGGGTAATAAAACAAAGAATTTTAACCCCATTATCAGAACACATCCAAATTGGACAGCTCGGCTTTCTCCCTGGAAGGAGCACCACAGATGCCTTAGTTAGACTAGTGCATCTGATCCAACAAAGTTTCAAAAAAGGAAAAGCAGCACATGTAATCTTTTTGGACATGGAATCAGCATTTGATAAAGTAGATATCAGGTAACTAGTCACAAGACTATCTGTAATGGGCCTACCAGACCTACTGGTAAATAGGATACACCAATTCTTGATGGACAGGGAGGTCAAGACCTCCTTGGAGGGCTCCTGCTCAGAGTTTATGAGGAAAGCCTTTGACGTTGGACTCCCTCAAGGGGCTGTTCTAAGTCCACCTCTCTTCTCAGTTTATTGTCATGATACAAGCCTGGAAAATGTTCTTGGAGCAAAGCTCTTTCTGTATGCTGATGATATTGCTGTCGCAGTTGTGGGGAGAGACCCTGTATGCTTACAGCCAGCCTCTCAAAAAGCTGTAGATATGCTATCAATTTGGGCAAAAAGTAATAATATGGTCTTCTCAAACCATAAGTCAGTTAGTGTGTTTTTCAACAAAATGCATAAACTGGATGCTTTCAAACCACTGGTGAAACTGAATGGACATAAGATTGTGGTTGCAGAACATGCACACTTTCTGGGAGTTGTATTTGACCAAAAACTGACATGGAATCCCCATCTGGATGAGCTGATTGGCAGTCTCAAACAAAGACAAAACTTCATTAATGCTCTTTGCCTTGGAAGAAGAGAAGCCCCTACAGTCTTTGCTTCAACTATTGTCAAGTCAGTAGTGATGTCCAAGATAGACTATGGATCATGTACATATGGATCCACCAAGAAATGTCTCCTGAAGAAACTTGACACTACCCTCCATGCAATCTTATGAAGAGCCCTTGGCTGCCTAAAATCAACTCCTATTGCAGCTATGTACTGTGAAGTGGGGATCCAGTCCCTTCACTCCAGAAGAAAACATCTCCTTGCAAGATATTTTGCAAAGATGATAAGACTCAAGAACCACATTATATACAAAGGAGTCATTAGCCACAACAACCCTGATGTCTGCCACAAACCAACAGAGATGCCCTCTTTTCTGAGATCCCTTTGCCTTCCTGGCATGGAAGAGTTCATAGAAAATGGCAGGCTGACTGTTAATTTGGATGATGATTCTCCCAATGCCTCCAAAGGAATTGGGGAATTGCTTATTTCTAAGATCAGTATTGGAAAAAAGGAGGACCTCCCCCAAGCAGTGATGAAAATCATATTCCTGGGAAAGTTGGCAGAATACCAGGACTACATCCAAGTTTACACAGATGGCTCAAAGACAGAAACAAAATGCAGCTGTGCAGTAGTTATACCTTTCCTTCTGTTTACCCCCCTACCTGACATTTTTCTCTGGAGAACTTATGGCAATTAAGTTTTCTCTTCAAGCCATAGCAAGCCAAACAGAGACCAAATATCAGAAGTATATTGTCTGTACTGATTCACTGTTAGCTTTCACACCAGCAACACCAAGCAAGAAATGTTTCCATGGAGATTGAAAATCTGACTACACAACTTGCAAGAAAGGGTATATCAGTCCTATTTATATGGGTCCCAGCACACTTTGGTATAAAAGGAAATGAATTAGCAAACCAGGCTGCAAAACAAGCCTCCCTTCTGGGTCTGATCACTCAAACCCCTATTACTGGTCCTTAATTCCTGTCTTCAATCAGTTCAAAAATTTCGGAGGAAGAAGAGGCTTGGCTCCATTCTTTCCATACCCAGTTCCTGGATCTCTATAATTACAAGCAGCCGTCAAAAGAAATGTACCTCTCATTTTGCGTCCTTTCAACTTTTCTCTTTTGTCTTAGATGTGGCCATGCCAAGACAAAATCAACACTATTCCATTGGAAAATGACCCCTTCCCCCAACTGCAACACATGTGGAGTGTACAAAGACATATGTCCCATCATCTTCAACTGTAGAAAATATGAAAAGGAGAGGGAAATACTAAGGAATTGTTGTGAGAGGGCATTTAAGGCATTCCCAATGCGCTCTGTTCTGGGACATCACACGTCTCCTCCTTGGGCTAGACGACTAAGCAAAAACCTTCTAGGTAGATTTGTTAAGACTACTGGTTTGGTTCATTCCCTTTAAGATTTTTTTTTTTTTTTTTTTTACACCCTTATTTTAGCTAATTTTATAGTCATCACATCATTGTTTATCTATGTTTTATCAGTATTTTTTTATAGTTGGTGTATGTGACAGGAATGATGTATATTGGCATTATTTATTTAATTGTGTTGTAATTGTATTTTAATTGTTTTATGACAAAGCAGTGCTGAATTACTCTGATTCTTATGTTTCAACGCAGGCATTCACTATAGGTGAATGACCCCCTACCAATAGCACAATAAGTGATACCTGACCTGGCTCAATGAATATTGACTGAAGTGACACCCAAGCAAGCTAGTAATTACAGAAGTCACAGAATAATCAAGTGATACAAACGCATATGACCAATTGATCAAACGCGTCAAACCCCAAACAACAACATTATCTACTTCCTGAATTTAAAACTCTTGGAGGGGGGGGGGGAAGGCAAAAGTACATTTTTGTGAAACATTTAGAAATCAACTGGTAGGTAAGTAATCTTACCGAGGCTAAGTAGGCTCGTTTTCAGGCACGGGGTTCAAACACGGGTTGCTATCGAGTTCTACTTCAAGCGTTTTTAGGGTTACGGGTTCAACAGAAATCCGCTTCTAAGCGTTTTCAGCTGCCGGGTTCTCCCCGTGTTTGAACCCGGGTTCCTTGAATCTGGAACCCGTAGAAATACCAGGTTCAAACCCGAGTTCTGATTTCATTGGCGGTAAATTCAAAAATGGCTAACCACCCTGAATTCACAGCACATGAAGTTTGTTCATTGAAATCCCAAACAGTTGATTTTGAATGGAAAATCAAGTATTTTGCAGTAAGCATGAATACATGGCTAATTGTGGAAAAAACTAAGACACATAGTCGGAGTAATTGAGAGGGTAATTCTATTCCTTAGCATCAAGCGTTTTCATCTTTGAAGTTTCAACGCCGTGTTTTCCTTGAGAACCCGCTTTGTGAAAACGCTTGATGCACTAGACGAGAACAACCCGTGTTCGAACCCGCTGAGCCTGAAAACGAGGCTACTTGTCTGTAGGTAACCTTTTCATCTGCTTCATCACTTCCTTTTAAGCAGCTGGGTGAGAATGTTGAAGGATTTTGTTTTCTACTTTTTCTGGAGGTTCCATGCAAAATTAACTAAAATTAGATGGAAAAAATGTGGGTCTATTTAGTTCTTGTAAAAAAAAGTTAACTCAAGAAGGAAATAGTTGGGAGTAAATCTAGAGCCTGAATTGTGGCCTGTTAAACTGTTCTTAAGAGGCCAATAGCCTAGCCTGCTATGTAATTAAGGCTCTCCTGAAGGGAACATTGCTTAGGCTAGTGAATGTGTAGAGTAGCAACTCTCCAGATAAAGACAGGGTAAAATCCAACTTTTGATTATCATAGGCAGCACGCTAGCACTGCCTAAGTAAAGAACAATGTGGCCACAATTGTTTTTTTTTCTTCTTCTTTCTTTGACAGGCACTTTGTATCAAAGGAGTTGTCATAGAAACTTTGAAAAGGGCTCTTTCAATTAGAAATTGGGGTGGCTAATGCCCTTTTTAATAGTTGAAGTTTTTAATAAAGATTAGAGGGCAACTAGCCCCCCCCCCTCATGCCCATCATTCCCCCAAACACATCCAATCGAAATTTTGAGATAGCCATTTTGTTCAGCGTAGTTAATTTCCAGATAGAAATTATATTTTAGAGGAGCATCCTCCCCCAAAACCTTCAGAGCAAGGGTTGTAAGCTATACCCTGGGTGCATATCAGGTTTTTATAGAAAGCCTTGTCGTAGGAACTTCAAAAAAGGCTAATTCGATTGGAAACTCAAAGGGCTAGTGCCCTTTTTAATAGTCAAAAGTGATTGGAGGGCAACTAGCCCCCCCCCCCACACACACACACACATCATTCCCCCAAACACATCCAATCAAAATTTTAGATAGCCATTTTGTTCAGCGTAGTTGATTTCTAGATAGAAAATATGTTTTTGAGGAGGACACTCCCTCACAACACTCTGGGCAAGGGTTTTAAGTTATGCCATGAGGGCATATAAGAATAATGTTGGCATAATATATCATTTATTATTTTGTTTCCTTTAGAGCAGGGCACTTCATATTGAAGAAGTTGTCATAGAAACTTCAAAAAAGGCTCATTCAATTGGAAATTCAAAGTGCTAGTGTCATTTTTAATAGTTGAAAGTGATTAGTGGGCAACTAGCCACCCACCCCCTGCCCATCATTCCCCCAAACACATCCAATCAAAATTTTGAGATAACCATTTTGTTCAGCGTAGTTGATTTCCACATAGAAATTATTTTTTGGAGTAGGACACTCCCCCACAGCCTTCAGGGCAAGGGTTGTAAGTTATGCCCTGGGGATATAAGGTTTTTTATTGAAGGCATTGTTGTAAAAACTTCAAAAAAGGCTCATTCAATTGGAAATTTAAAGGGCTAGTGCCCTTTTAAATAGTCAAAAGTGATTGGAGGGCAACTACCCCCCTCATGCTCACATTTTCCCCAAACACATCCAATCAAAATTTTGAGATAGCCATTTTATTCAACATAGTCTTAAGTTTTGTAAATTAGGTCTTTGAAGATGACAACCCCCTCATAGCCCTCAGGACAAGGGTTGTAAGTTATTCCCTAGGGGCATATAAAGTTTTTATAGAAGCATTGTCATATAAACTTAAAAAAGGCTCATTTGATTAGAAATTCAAAGGGCTAGTGCCCTTTTTTATAGTCTAAAGTGATTGGAGGGCAACTCGCCCCCCCCCCCCCACACACACACACATCATTCCCCCAAACACATCCAATCAAAATTTTAGATAGCCATTTTGTTCAGCATAGTTGATTTCTAGATAGAAAATATGTTTTTGAGGAGGACACTCCCTCACAACACTCTGGGCAAGGGTTTTAAGTTATGCCATGAGGGCATATAAGAATAATGTTGGCATAATATATCATTTATTATTTTGTTTCCTTTAGAGCAGGGCGCTTCATATTGAAGAAGTTGTCATAGAAACTTCAAAAAAGGCTCATTCAATTGGAAATTCAAAGCGCTAGTGTCATTTTTAATAGTTGAAAGTGATTAGAGGGCAACTAGCCACCCACCCCCTGCCCATCATTCCCCCAAACACATCCAATCAAAATTTTGAGATAATCATTTTGTTCAGCATAGTTAATTTCCAGATAGAAATTATTTTTTGGAGGAGGACACTCCCCCACAGCCTTCAGGGCAAGGGTTGTAAGTTATGCCATGGGGATATAAGGTTTTTTATTGAAGGCATTGTTGTAAAAACTTCAAAAAAGGCTCATTCAATTGGAAATTTAAAGGGCTAGTGCCCTTTTAAATAGTCAAAAGTGATTGGAGGGCAACTACCCCCCTCTCATGCTCACATTTTCCCCAAACACATCCAATCAAAATTTTGAGATAGCCATTTTATTCAACATAGTCTTAAGTTTTGTAAATTAGGTCTTTGAAGATGACAACCCCCTCATAGCCCTCAGGACAAGGGTTATAAGTTATTCCCTAGGGGCATATAAAGTTTTTATAGAATCATTGTCATAGAAACTTAAAAAAGGGCTTGTTTGATTCAAAATTGAAATGGCTTGTGCCCTTTTCAATAGTCAAAAGTAATTGGAAGGTAACTAACACCCCTTCCATGCCACCATTTCTCCAAACACATCCAATCAAAAATTTGAGATAGCCATTGTGTTCCATGCAGGAAATTATACCTTTGAGCAGGCCACTCCCTCCACAGTCTTCAGGGCAAGGGTTATAAGTTATGCCCTGGGGGCATATAAGCTTTTATTACAATCTTTGTCATAGAAGCTTGAAAAAGGGCTCATTCAATTGGAAATTCAAAGGTCTAGTGCCCTTTTTAATAGTCCAAAGTGATTTGAGGGCAACTAGCCCCCCTCTCTCAACAACCTTTTCCCCAAACACATCCAATCAAAATTTTTAAATAACCATTTTGTTCAGTATTGTGGATTTCCAGATAGAAGTTATGTTTTTGAGGAGGACACTCCCCCCCCAGCCCTCAGGACAACAGTTGTAAGATATGCCCTGAGGGCATATAAGGTTTTTATAGAATGCATCATCATAGAAACTTCAAAAAGGGCTCATTTGATTGGAAATTGAAATGGCTATGGGCATTTTTAATAGTCAAAAGTGATTGGAAGGCAACTAACACCCCTTCCATGCCCACCATTTCCCCAAGCATATCCAATCAAAATTTTTAGATAGCCATTTTGTTCCACGCAGTTTAAAGTTCAGGAAATTATACCTTTGAGCAGGACACCCCCCCCCCCCACACACAGTCTTCAGGGCAAGGATTATAAGTTATGCCCTGGGGGCATATAAGGTTTATATTGAAATCTTTGTCCTAGAAACTTGAAAAAGGGGTCATTTGATTGGAAATTCAAAGGGTCAGTGCCCTTTTTCATAGTCAAAAGTAATTTGAGGTCACCTAACCCCCCTCTTACACCACCCTTTTCCCCAAACCTATCCAATCCAAATTTTTAGATAGCCATTTTATTCAACGCAGTTGAATGTTTTGGACATTAGGTATTTAAGGATGACAACCCACCCCCCCCCCCACCCCCCTCGAGGCAGGGATTGTAAGTTATGCCCTGGGAGCATGTAAGGTTTTTATAGAAAACAATGTTGTAAAAACATCAAAAAGGGCTCATTCAATTGAAAATTCAAAGGGCTAGTGCCCTTTGAATAGTCAAAAGTGATTGAAGGGCAACTAACCCCCCCCCCCTATCATGCCCACTATTTTCCCAAACACATCCAATCAAAATTTTGAGGTAACCATTATGTTCAACATAGTCAAAAGTTCTGGAAATTAGGTCTTTTAGGATGATAACCCCATCAGCCCTCAGTGCAAGGCTTTTAAGATATGCCCTAGGAGAATATAAGGTTTATATAGAACATTCCATCAGAGCTTTCAGTGCAAGGGTTGTAGTTTGTGCCCTGGGGGCATATAAGGTTTATATAGAAAGTTGTTGTAGAAACTTCAAAAGGGGCTCATTTGATTGGAAATTGAAATTGCCCTTTTTATTAGTCAAAAGTTAGTGGAAAGTAATTTATCCCCTTCTCACACCCACCATTTCTCCACATTCAATCAAAGTTACCATCCTTAAACACATTCAATCAAATTTTAGAGATAGTCATTTTGTTCAAAGTAAGCTGAAAGTTCTGGAAATCATGTATTTAAGGATGACAAACCCCCCAGAGGCCCCTGGACAAAGGTTGTAAGTTATGCTCTGTTGGCATATAAAGTTTTAATGATAAAGTTGTCATAAAAACTTCAAAAGGGGCTCATTTAATTGGAAGTTGAGAGGGCTAGTGCCCTTTTTAATAGTTAAAAGGGATTGGATGGTAACTAACCCCCTTCTCATGCCCACCATTCCCCCAAACACATTCAATCAAATTTTCAGATAGCCATTTTGTTCAACATAGTAGAAAGTTCTGGAAATTAGGTCTTTGAGGATGACAACCCCCCCCCCCTGGCCTCAGGGCAAGGTTTGTAAGTTATCCCCTGGGGGCATATAAGGTTAATATTGAAAGCTTTGTCATAGAAACTTCAAAAGGCTTCATTTGATTGGAAATTGAAAGGGCTAGTGCCTTTTTTAATAGTTGAAAGTGACTGGAGAAAGACTAACACCTCTCTTTCATCCACCATTTTCCCAGTGACATCCAATCAAAATTTTGAGATAGCTATTTTGTTTAACATAGTTGAAAGTTCTGGAAATTAGGTCTTAGAGGATAACAACCACCCTCACAATCCTTATGGTAAGAGTTGTTATTTATGCCCTGGGGGCATTTAAGGTGTTTATAGGAAGTGTTGTCATAGAAACTCAAAAAGGGCTCATTCAGTTGGAAATCAAAAGGCCTAGTGCCCTTTTTAATTGTCAAAAGTGATTGGAAGGCTTGACATTTTTATAGTAAAGATTGGTGTGGGTATAATGTATTATTTTTTGTTGTTGTTGTTGTTTAGACCAGGACACTTTGTATTGAAGAAGTTGTTGTAGGAACTTTGAAAAGGGCTCATTCAATTGAAAATAGAAAGGGCTGATGCCCTTTTTAATAGTTGAAAGAGATTGGAGGGAAACTAATCCCCCTCCCATTCCCACCCTCCCATTTGAATTTATATTTAAAAACTAAATGCTGCCATAAGATTAAATCAAAATGTACTGTGTTAATGTTAATTCCTAATAAGGCGTCTCAGCAGTATCCCAAGAACAACTGAGGGTATGTTCAAACTTTTGGGGCTGCTTCTGCTCTTAAAATTTAACCAAATCAAAATAGTGTAAGTGTATCCAAGCTATCAAAGAAAGTAAACAGATTCTTAGCAAATGGTATCAAGTTTTCCATTTCAGTTCAACTAGAGGAGGTATGAAACTAAATCAAACACTACTATTTGTTTACAGATTTTTAAGAGGGTGTATGTTAAAAATTGCTGAAAAGTTTTTTCTAGCATACAAATAGCAGGCCAAACTGTAAATTCTTAAAAAAATGAAAAGATTTAAAGTATTGTTTTCTTTTTCTCTGAAAAGACTATGTCAATATAAAACAAACAGAAATTAATTAAAAAAACTTTCAACAAAATAGGTTTTTTAAAGAAAAGTAAAGAGCTCCATTAAACAAAAAATGAGCAAAAATAAAATCAAACTATCTACCATGTGTGAAACTACCACAAATCAGAATTTATAAATAATTGAAACATAAACAAGCAGAAATTACAATAAATAACCAAGTCAAACTCAAAACAAACAGAAATTAACATAAGTTGGGCTCAAAACCCCTATGCCTTCCCAAGGCCAGAACATAATTTGCACTTTACTGTAAAAAATAGAAATGAATGTGCATTGTCAGTTTAATATACATATACTGATATTTAGTAATCAAAATGTTAATATTATTTGATCTATTAAAATAAAAACATTTATATTTTTTACAGTAAAGTGCAAATTATGTTCAGTTAAATTTAGCTTCAAAATTATTTTTAACTTAAAAAGTAAGGAGACTGTCATCTCCTCAAACCCCACATAATGGGCTTAGTCTAAATGTATTCCTCCAAATAGAGGAAGGTTGGGTGATGTATATACCCCCCCTCCTTATTCAATGTATATTGTATAACTAAGGGAAAATGGATTTTGGTCTCACACAATATCACTTGTGTTTTTTTTTATTAAGGGAATTTAGAATCCAAGGCAAATTACAAGGAAATGCATCATGCCTCAAATGTCTTCCAATTTCTGCTGCACTTTGTTTTGATAGATCCCTTAGATTTTTGGCTATAAATCTAAGGATAACATTGTAATAAAATTTCCAATGGAATTGAACAGAGCACCTCTCTTCCCTACAGTGCAACTAAAGTCTGTCTATGATCCCCTTGCACATTTAGCAGATATCTTATGGATGCTGCTAGCAACAATGTAGTTTTTTGCTCAAAGGAGTTGGATATGGCACTGAAACAACTGGAGCTCTATATGAGCCTGAAAGTTTTGAGGCTAACTCTGATTTGCCACCAGATTTTGTCTGGACAATATTTTTTTCTAATAGTAGTGTACTGATGATGGAAACTAGGGATCCTCTCAACTCCTTTCCTGCAGAGTTGGATGGGTACCAGACCGCAAAATTTCACTATTAGGTCATTGATTTTGCTTTTGAATGAATCAGATTGATCCCTTTTGGTTGATATTCTGATAGCTTGAAATTTAAGTATCACTTTCCCCAAAAGCCAACAATCCAGAGGGATGAAATTGGTAATACCGCTAAAGTTATGATTTGCTGGTATTATTCCGAACCCAGTAAAGAGTAATTTACTAGAAATTTAGCATGATTTTATGAGGTCCTGACAGCTAAGAGTAGGGCTTAAATTTTTTGACCATGTTAAGGTGAATCTTAATCTTTCTTTAACAAGCAAAACAGTTGCTGCATTTTTGTCCAACCCATGTTGTATCATTCTATTGTCTGATGAGGGAATAGGTCATTATTGTTGTTCAAATAATCTATTA
The DNA here is from genome assembly GCF_049724085.1 of Artemia sp. Qi Xiang Cuo. NCBI lineage: Eukaryota > Metazoa > Arthropoda > Branchiopoda > Anostraca > Artemiidae > Artemia > Artemia sp. Qi Xiang Cuo. Next base: position 42,902,675 of record NC_142796.1, read on the forward strand.
TTTTCAAGCTTCTATATAGATCTTAACGTCAGTGCAGTAATATCATGTTTTCTTGCTATTTAAAACAAATTTTACCAAAGTTGTGACTTTTTCAGGCATTTAGATCATTTTTTTCAGGCAAGAAAATATTAGTGTGACAATTTTCAGGGAAATGAATTTTTTCATTTGGATTATTGTCCAGGTAATTGAATCTTCTAGTGTTGAACAGAATGACTCTTTCTTTGGGTGGTTTTTAGTATATACTTGTCAACTAACCATCCAGGGTAAACAAAAAGCAGGTTGCCCAAGAATGTTTCTTCTGAAAATAGCTTCCAGTTTTTTCTTACTAGAAACTATTTAAGAACAAACTACTTTGCCATAGCTGTTAACCAAAACACCCTTTAAAGTATATTTTATACAGCCTCGCAGATCTTGCCTCATTCCTCATTTTTCAAGCCAAGGGACTAAGTTTCCTGTATACAGCTTTCAGTAGAGGCGACAATAATAATGTACTTTTTGTTTCCATCAGACGCCATTTTTAGGGTTTTTGGCTATTTTTCGAAATTCCCTTAAATTTGCCTTCAAAATAACATTCTACCATTAGGACTTGTTCAAATAATAGTAACCTTTCGTAAACAAAGGTAAATAATAGTAAACGAGCAGAAATTAACATGAGTAGGGTTCAAAATCCCTATGTCTTCCCAAGGCCAGAACATAATTTGCACTTTACTGAAAAAATATAAATGTTTTTACTTCTATATCTTTAATTAATCAAATAATATTAACAGTTTGATTATTAAACATCAGTAAATTTAAAAACAATAAAGATAATGTTAGCGTCAATATTAGCAATATTTGCATTTTTTTTTTTTTATTAGACATTAGTGTTAACATTATTTTGTCTATTAACGTAGTAGTCAAAAGATCCTAGTCAAAAGAAGTCTAAAATTCAAAGAGTTGAAAAAACTTCTTGTGTGGAAAAAGTTTTTTTCATTAATTTCTCTTCGTTTTATGTTGACATAGTCTTTTCAGGGAAAAAGAAAATAATTCTTTTAATCTTTTCGTTTTTTTTAAGAATTTATAGTTTGGCCTGTTATTTGTATGCTGGAGAAAAATTTGCAGCAATTCTTAACAACATGCACCCTTTTAAAAATTTAGACACAAATAGTAGCGTTTAATATAGTTTCATACCTCCTCTAGTTGACCTGAAATATAAAACTTGATACCATTTGCAAAAAAAAAAATCTGTTTACTTTCTTTAATAGCTTGGATACACTTACGCTATTTTGATTTGATTACATTATAAAGGTAGAAGTAGTCCCAAAAGCTTGAACTTAATACCCTCAGTCGTTCTTGTGATCCTGCTGAGATGCCTTATTGGGAATTAGCATTAACACAGTAACAGTGCATTTTGATTTAATCTTAAGGCAACTTTTAGTTTTTAAACATAATGGGCAAATGGAAGGATGGGCGTGGGAGGGACTAGATGCCTGTCAATCATTTTTGACTATGTAAAGGGCATTAATCCTTCCTATTTTCAATCGAATGAGCCCTTTTAGAAGTTCTTAAGACAAATCCTTTGATACAAAGTGCCCTGATCTAAAGAAAAAAATAACATTTATACCCACATCAATCTTTACTATAAAAATGTCAAGCCTTCCAATCACTTCCAACAATAAAAAAGGGCAGTAGCCCTTTTAATATCCAATCAAATGACCCCATTTTTGAGTTTCTACAACAACCACTTTCTATAAACAGCTTTTATGCCCCAAGAGCATAAATTACAACCCTTGTCCTGAGGACTGGAGGAGGTTGTCATCCTCAAAGATCTAATTTCCAGAACTTTCAACCACGTTAAACAAAATGTCTATCTCAAAATTTGATTGGATGTGTTTGGGGAAATGGTGGGCGTGAGAGGGCTGTTAGTTGCTCTCCAATCACTCAACTATTAAAAAGGCACTAGCCCTTTGAATTTCCAATCAAATGAGCCCTTGTGAAGTTTCTATGACAACACTTTCAATAAAAACCTTACATTCCCCCAGGGCATAACTTACAACCCTTGCCTTGGGGGGGGGGTGTCATTCAAAGACCTAATTTCCAGAACTTTCAACTATGTTGAAAGAAATTGCTACCTCCAAATTTTGATTGGATGTGTTCAGGGAAATGGTGGGCGTGAGAGGGGGGTTAGTAGCTCTTCAATCACTTCAGAATATTTAAAAGGGCACTAGCCCTTTTAATTTTCAATTGAATGAGCCCTTTTTGAAGTTTTTTCTACAACGCTTTCTATATAAACCTTCTTTGCTCCAGGGCATAACTTACAACCCTTGACTTGAGCGATGTGAGGGGGTTGTCATCCTCAAAGATGTAATTTCCTAACCTTCCAACTATGTTTAACAAAATGGCTATCTAAAAATTTTCATTGGATGTGTTTGGGGAAATGGTGGGCGTGAGAGGGCGGTTACTTGCTATTCAATCACTTTTGACTATTAAAAAGGGCATTAGCAATTTCAATTTTCAATCAAATGATTCCTATTTGAAGTTTCTACAACAACATTTTCTATAAAATTAACCTTATATGCCCCAAGGGAATAAATTACAAACCTTGCTCTGAGAGCTGTTGGGGGAGTGTCTTCCTCAAAAACATAATTTTCAGACTTTTATAACTATGTCAAACAAAATGGCTTTCTCAAAATTTTGATTGGATGTGTTTGGGAAATGTTGGGTGTGAGAGGGGTGTTATTTGTCCTCCAATCACTTTTGACTATTAAAAAAGACACAAGCCCTTCTAATTTCCAATCGAATGAGCCGTTTTTGAAGTTTCTACAACATTACTATCAATAAAAAACCTTATATGCCCCAGGGTATAACTTACCACCCTTGCCCTGAGGACTCTGAAGGGGCTATCATGCTCAAAGACCTAGTTTCCAAAAATTTTTACTATGTTGAAGAAAAATGGCTATGTCAACATTTTATTGGATGTGTTTGGGAAAAAGGTGGGCTTAAGAGGGGGTTTGGTTGCCCTTAAATCACTTCTGACTATTAAAAAGGGCAGTAACCCTTTTAATTTCCAATTGAATGAGCCCTTTTTCAAGTTAAAAATAAATAAAAACCTAAAAAATAAAATTTAATTACTTTTTCAAATAAAATCCTTATATGCCCCCAGGGCATAACTTACAACCCTTGCCCTGAGGGCTGTGGGGGGGAATGTCATCCTCAAAGATGTAATTTCCGGACCTTTCAACTGCTTTGAACAAAATGGCTATCTCATAATTTTGATTGGATGTATTTTGATAAATGGTGGGTGTGGAAGGGGTGGTTGTTGCCTTCCAATCACTTTTGACTATTAAAGAGGGCACTAGCCATTTCAATTTCCAATTAAATGAGCCCTTTTTAAAGTTTCTATGACAACTCTTTCTATAAAAAACCTTAGATGCCCCCAGAACATAACTTACAACCCTTGCCCTGAGGTCTCTGGTTGAGTGTCCTCCTCAGAAACGTTATTTCTATCTGGAAATCAACTATGCTGAACGAAATGGCTCTTAATTTCTCTTAACTTTGATTGGAAGTGTTTGGGGAAATGGTGGGCATAGATGGGGTGTTAGTTGACTTCCAATCACTTTTGACTATTAAAAAGGGCACAAGCCAGTCTAATTTCCAATCGAATGAGCCCTTTTCGAAGTTTCTACGACAACTCCTTCGATACGAAGTGCCCTGGTCTAAAACTAAGAAAAAAAAATTCATTGTGCCAACATTGTTCTTTATTTAGGCAGCTCTATTGTGCTCCTGTAATTAAATATCTTGTAAAACCCAAATTCAGTATATAGAGAACAGTGGCTTTACCGCCTATCCTGGGAACAGCTACACGACAGGTTTCTATATATTGATTCTCATTGTCACTTGTCTTGTATCCAAGGCTCTTGCCCCAATGAAGCAGGAGGTTAATTTACATCATCTTTGACTTCTCGAATTTTCCTGTAACCTTTGACATAGTTGTTTGTATTGCACAATATTTCTTCCAGGTCCATTAAATTACGAGAGATCCAATAGTTTAAAAGGTTTGCAAGTCGTTTTCGGGTTCTAAGAGCCTTGTCGGTGTCTAAAAAGTACCTTTAGCCATATGAAGGTGGTCCAAAATCACATTCAGGGGTATGTGATGGATGCTGTGCTGGATTGGTTTTCTGATAAACTATGTTGAAGCTGAAAACATTACGACCATTAATGGTTTGATCACTGCTCACACTGAATGAAGCTAAATTAAAACATGAGTTAAAGTTCTGCATAAGTTTGTGGAGCTCCTCAGAGAGCTAGTGACTTCCTAGAACAAGTCAAACCAGATAATTTGAAAATTTCGAAGGTGGTAATAGAATTTGACCAAGCAAGCAACAATTTCCAAATAAATCACCTTTGTTGGCTACTTTTTCTACAGGGAAATAGTGGGCGCCACAGTGAAATCATACAACGTTGATATGTCCCAATGACTGGAAATTAAAACTTGCCTTTTTTGTGGCATCTTTGTATGTTTGTGCTGGGTTTTGCGGCACAGTCTATTAGTTTCAAAGATTTGATGCCACTATTATTCTAATGTAGTATCACTTTCTTGTTCACTTTCATTTTGGACTCGTTCTCACGTGTCTACTAACATCACAATTCTTTGTTCTTCAATTTCATTTTTGACATCTTCTGATACTTGCTTTCTTGTGTCAGCTATCCACACAATTCTTTGTTCTTCACTTTCATTTTCTGATTCCCCCTGTCACACCTTCTAATAATATATTTCTTTGCTCATTACTTTCATTTTTGATTTGTTTTGATTCTCGTTGTTGCATGTCTTATAGTCATAATTTGTTTTTGTTCTTCACTTTTGGTTTTCTCTTGTTGTCATTGTAGCTTCTGCTTATTTTTTAATTTCATGTTTTTTTGTTCCTCAATTTTGTTTATCATTACTTTAAATATTTTTCAGCAACCATATATTTTTGTTCTTCACCTGTGTTTTTGACTTGTTTTAAATTTCCCTGTCCTTATCTTTTAATCCTAAATTTCTTTGTCCTTCACTCTAATGTCCTCTAAGTATTTTGAAAGTGCTGAAAATACTCATTATATTTGGTGCATTTACTCAAGTTTCTTGTGTGTTAGCCGATTTTTAGGCCAGGCACCATCATGGCTATGCAACATCTATTGTCTCTTATTGCCACTTTTCTTGTAACCGTAGACTATGTGAGCATCTTCTTGATGTCATGGCGTCATCATATGCCCAATACAACCACCATGGGAAAAACACAAATCCGTTCTTAAACTTGTGACCTGTTTAGATCCTTTTAGTGCCCAGAAATTTCAGTATGCCAGCTAAGGACAATGTTGCCGATTTGACAAACTATGTTGCAGATTTAGAAGCTGAGCCCCAGCACTTGGCATATGGTAGGCTTGTATATATTGATTCTCGTTGAAAGTAGCAACCTCCAAACGAATCAGCTTTGTTTGTTACCCTTTCCTCGGGAAAAGGCAGGAGTGTTGCACCTTTTTGGTGTGGGATCATGCAAGGATTCATAATCTACATTATAGAGGCATAAAGTGATCTACATCCTTCTGCTACTCTTTCCCTCTCCTCTGTATCCTTCTCTCTCTCTCTCTCTCTCTCTCTCTCTCTCTCTCTCTCTCTCTCTCTCTCTCTCTCTCTCTCTCTCTCTCTCTCTCCTTTTCTCTCTCTCCCTGTCTTTCTTTCTTTTTGGTATTTAAAATTGCATTGAATCATTTGGCAGTTTGCGTCAAAACAGAATCCAAGTTAGTTACTTTCAGTGACAATAAAGTTTTTCTAAAAAAAAAACTGTGTTGTATTTTGATTGAAAAAGGGTAAAAAGTTGCAGTGTTGGAGTAGATGGGCAAGTATTCCCCGTCTCTTTATACTTGTCTTGTTACATATATTAGAATATCACTCATTTCTTTAATTATCCATAGGCAGGAGAATCCTCAGTACCATGCAAGGTTTTTTGTCGGCTGATGCACGTAAAACATGACACCTGATGAAATTAGAGATTATTTTTCAACATCTGGTGAAGTGACTGATGTGTTTATTCCACGTCCTTTTAGAGCCTTTGCTTTCGTGACTTTTGCTGACCCAGAAGTAGCTAATTCTTTGTGTGGTGAAGATCATATAATCAAAGGAGTGGCTGTTCATGTTTCAACGGCCACCCAAAGACAGATCTACAGTCAAAAGAAGGAATCCAAGGACTGGGAAGTCCCTCTGGTATGAGTTTTCAATTATTTGCTTCCTTGCTTTTTGTTTGATTTTTTATGTCTCTATTGTATAATCCACTACGTTTAAAGCTAGTTGTAGCACCATTTGGGTTTTAGAGCTACAATGCTACTTTGTTCTTTTACTTTCTTCTATTGTGATCGGTGGTTTGTAGCTGTATCAGATTAACAATGCTTCTTGAGCACTAAGGTCCTTGCATCCCTTCAGTGTATGCGGTCTGTAGCTTGGTAACGTGAAATATTTTCCGTATGATAATCATCAAATATAGAAAGATATTCCTGAAATTTGCTAAATTTTGTGACAAGAAGCAAAAAACTGATAGTCTAGTTGAGATCTATGGAATGTTTGTAGTTTTTCCAGATTTTTGAAAGTTAACCTGGAATAATTTTTGGGAATAATTTTTTTAATTTTACCTGGAAAATTCCAATTCTCAATGTGTTAGTATTTAAGGAAGATTTTATTTCGACCATACTTTTTTGAAATAAGCATGCAAGGTTCGGATATCAATAGATTGAATTGCTTCAATTTATCAAAACTTCGCCAACAGTCAAATAAAATGTTAGTAGTCTGTCTAGAAACTTCATCCTTTCCAATATCACTAAAATCATTAGACCCATAAATTTGATTACTAAGGGTGACTTTTATCCTAAATAATTTTTTCAAACATACTATCTTTCCGTTTAAAAACAAATTTAAAGAAGAAAATTTAAAATTATTGAAACTACTACTACCACAAACAATTCACCGCAGTATCAGACTGCCTGATGCCAGCACAGCTACGCACGCTCCTCCTCCATCCCAATCTATTAAAAGCCTCCCTCTATACATCTTCCCAGGAAGTTCCCATTTTCCCAGGAAGTCCCCTGAAAAAGTATAAATGTTTTTACTTTTATAGCTTTAATGACTCAAATAATATTAACAATTTGATTGCTAAATATCACTGTATGTATATTAAACTGACAATGCACATTCATTTATATTTTTTTCAGTAAAGTGCAAATTATGTTCTGGCCTTGGGAAGGCATAGGGGTTTTGAGCGCTACTCGTGTTAATTTCTGCTCGTTTTGAGTTTGACTTGGTTATTTATTATAATTTCTGTTCGTTTTGAGTTTCATTTATTTATTGATGCTGATTTTTGATTGTTTCACGCTTGGTAGATTATTTGATTTTATTTTTGCTCATTTTTGGTTTAATGGAGTTCTTTACTTTTCTAGTTCTTTACTTAACTGACTAGTTGCCCTCTAATCACATTCGACTATTAAAAAGGGCACTAGCCCTTTCAATTTCCAATCAAATGAGCTCTTTTAAAGTTTCTACGACAACGCTTTCAGTAAAAACCTTGTATTCCCCCAGGGCATAACTTACAACCCTTGCCCTGAGGGCTGGGGAGGGGGTGGTCATCCTCAAAGACCGAATTTCCAGAACTTTCAACTACTTTGAAGAAAATTGCTATCTCGAAATTTTGATCTCGATGAGTTTGGGGGAATGGTGGGTGTAAGAGGGAGTTATTTGCCCTCTAATTACTTCTGACTATTAAAAAGGGCACTGGCTGTTTTAATTTCCAATCGAATGAGCTCTTTTTGAAGTTTCCTACAACAACACTTTCTATAAAAACCTTATATGCCCCGACGGCATAACTTGCAACCCTTACTCTGAGGGCCGTGGGGGGAGTGTCATCCTCAAAGATATAATCTCCGGACCTTTCAACGACTTTGAACAATGGATGTGTTTGGGAAAAGGTGGGCGTGAGAGGGGGGTTAGTTGCCTTCCAATCATTTCTGACTACTAAAAAGGGCACTAGCCGTTTCAATTTCCAATCGAATGAGCCCTTTTTGAAGTTTCTACGACAACGTTTTCTATAAAAACCGTATATGTCCCCAGAGCATAACTGAAAATCTTTGCCCAGAGGGGTGTTGGGGGGACGGTGGTCATCCCCAAAGAGCTAATTTACAGGACTTTCAACTAAGTTGAACAAATTAGCTATCTTACAATTGCGATTAGATTTGCTTTGGAAGATGGTTGGCGTGAGAGGGGGGTTAGTTTCCCTCAAAAACTTTCGATTATTAAGAGGGCACTAGCCCTTTGAATTTCCAATCGAATGAGCCTTTTTTGAAGTTTCTACGACAACGCTTTCTGTAGATACCTTATTTGCCCCTAGGGCTTAACTTACAACCCTTGCCCTGTGGGTTTTGAGGGATTATTCTCCTCAAAACATAATTTATTTCTGGAAATCAACTATGTTGAATAAAATGGCTATCTCAAAATTTTGATTGGATGTTTTGGAGAAATGGTGGGCTTGGAAGGGGTGTTAGTTGCCTTCCAACCACTTTCGACTATTCAAAAGGGTACAAGCCACTCCTATTTCCAATTGAATGAGCCCTTTCCGAAGTTTCTACGACAACTTCGATACGAAGTGCCGTGGTGTAAAGAAAAAAAATAAATAAATAATACATTATGTGCCAACATCGTTCTTTACCTAGTTAGTGCGATTGAGCTGCCTATGATCTATTTTTGTCTTCTCTCTGTGGATGGCAATTAGCCGACCAACGAAAAGGGAACGAAGGACACATTTCTGGAATACAATTCAATCGGGGGGATTTCGTAAGGGAAGATTTAAGAGAAGTGGGAACTTCTTGGGATGATATAAAGAGGAAGGCTTTTAATAGATTGGCATGGAGGAGCGGGTGTATCTGTTTTGTCCTCGGGCGGTTTTTTGCTGCAGTGAGTAGGTAGTAGTAGTAGTAGTACAATAATATAGTGATAATATTTGATGCTAATTTTCAGTAAAATCGTGACTATAGACTAGGCTTATTAGGTTTAGTATAGTGATTGTTTCGCTAGTCTTTTGCTTCTTTAATTTTATTAATTAAAAATCTTTTTCTCAAAACATGTTTTTTAAAGAAAAGTAAAGAACTTCATTAAAACAAAAATAAAATCAAATAATTTACCAAGCGTGAAACTACCACAAATCAGCATCGATAAATAAATGAAACTCAAAACGAAAAAAAAAATACAATAGATAACCGAGTCTCATAACGAGCAGAAATTAACATGAGTAGGGCTCAAAGCCCCTATGCCTTCCCAAGGCCAGAACATAATTTGCATCTTACAGAAAAAACATCAATGTTTTTACTTTTATAACTTTAATAAATCAAATAATAATAACATTTTGATCACTAAATATCAGTATATGTATGTTAAACTGACAATGTATATTCATTTGTATTTTTTTTTTCAGTAAAGTGCAAATTATGTTCAACGCAAATAGAAGCTTTGAGTATGGCGAGCCTTATTTTAGCTGCGGGTACTCCCGACCGTATAATGATTCACCAACCATGGAGTGGAGCAATACAGGGTAAAGTGTCAGACTTAATCATACAAGTAAAGGAGTTACAAAACCTAAAGGATACAGTTATCAGATTATATGCTATTTTTACTAACCGCACAATAAACGAAATCGCAAACGACTTAGACAACGATTTCTACATGAATCCGCAACAAGACTTAAATTTTGGATTGATTGATAACATATTACTAGTTAAACAAGTTGCAATTAACATATCTGGCCAGCTTATTCTGCCATATATGAATATCTGCCAAGCTTATTTGTTTAAAAAACCGCTATTTTTGGAGAAACTAGTCTTTTTCGTTCGAAGTGCAATGTTTTTTTTTCGATCTGTTCCTATTTTAGCGTCATTTAAATTGTGCTTTTGTAGAAGACGGAAATTTTGCTCTCTTACGTGAATATCATTCTCTTCCGTGAATCTCCATAAAATGAAAAAAATTGCTCTGTCGGAAAGCTCATTATCTTATTTAGGAACGTCTAGAATAGCTGTTATATATATATATATATATATATATATATATATATATATATATATATATATATATATATATATTGTTTTAACCAATGTATATGTTAACGCTACCTCGCTATGAATATCCTATGTTGTTTAAAGCCTATTTGTTTAAAAACCGCTATTTTTTTGAGAAACTAGTCTTTTTCTTTCGAAGTACAATGTTCAACTGGTGTAAAGAAAAAAAATAAATAAATAATACATTATGTGCCAACATCGTTCTTTACCTAGTTAGTGCGATTGCGCTGCCTATGATCTATTTTTGTCTTCTCTCTGTGGATGGCAATTAGCCGACCAACGAAAAGGGAACGAAGAACACATTTCTGGAATACAATTCAATCGGGGGGATTTTGTAAGGGAAGATTTAAGAGAAGTGGGAACTTCTTGGGATGATATAAAGAGGAAGGCTTTTAATAGATTGGCATGGAGGAGCGGGTGTAGCTGTTTTGTCCTCGGGCGGTTTTTTGCTGCAGTGAGTAGGTAGTAGTAGTAGTAGTACAATAATATAGTGATAATATTTGATGCTAATTTTCAGTAAAATCGTGACTATAGACTAGGCTTATTAGGTTTAGTATAGTGATTGTTTCGCTAGTCTTTTGCTTCTTTAATTTTATTAATTAAAAATCTTTTTCTCAAAACATGTTTTTTAAAGAAAAGTAAAGAACTTCATTAAAACAAAAATAAAATCAAATAATTTACCAAGCGTGAAACTACCACAAATCAGCATCGATAAATAAATGAAACCCAAAACGAAAAAAAAATACAATAGATAACCGAGTCAAACTCATAACGAGCAGAAATTAACATGAGTAGGGCTCAAAACCCCTATGCCTTCCCAAGGCCAGAACATAGTTTGCATCTTACAGAAAAAAACATCAATGTTTTTACTTTTATAACTTTAATAAATCAAATAATAATAACATTTTGATCACTAAGTATCAGTATATGTGTGTTAAACTGACAATGTATATTCATTTGTATTTTTTTTTTCAGTAAAGTGCAAATTATGTTCAACGCAAATAGAAAGAGAAAATCATTTCATTGTATCCTACTTCACTAGTTAACCCAAAAAGTAGATTTTTGAAAAAGAATAAGCAAAGAAACCAAGAATACAGAAATGAAAATGGTAATGATGCAATAATAATAATAGTAATCTAATATTTTATTGGCAAATATAGCATGTTAAAAGTATTTTTGTTTTTATCATTTGCTGTTGTGTTCCATTTTGAATAATCTGTAATGTTTGCTAATGGACGGTTGCCACCCCAACCAGTTCTGTGGACAGTCGAGATGTACTTTAACTTTAATATTCTTGTCGTTACTGAACGAATTTATTATTTATTTTCCTAATAGGTAGCAGAGGTGCTGGAGGAAGTGATTCTGAAGACGAAGAAGAGCCCTTTCCAAAATTTGTATCTAGAACTGGTCAACCACGACATGATGAACACGATGTATCCGTATATACCTCAAGGAATATAAGGAACAATTGCCAGGAATCCATTACCAATGAGACATGGTGTCTCATTGCCACAAGGAGAACCTCGTCCTCTGTTTCCTGCTGCTGGTCAAGATGCATGGCCTGTGAGTCAATTCAATGTGTCTAGTTTTGTTGCATTGTGAAATATCCCAGGAGTGGCTAATGACATTTAAATGAAACTTTCAGGGAATGTTGAGGGGGTGTTGGAATAGATAAAAGTTACTGATTAGAATTATTAAAATAGAAGTAGATATTTTAATTCTTACATCAGAGACATGAAAAACAGTAAAAATATTCATACTATAAACCAAAACTAAAGCTTTGGCAATCAAATACAAGCAGAAAGTTAAAAAAAAAAAAATCGAAAAAGAAATTTTATAAAGAAAAGTAAATTGCCATATTAAACTTAAGCCCAGCAGAAATAAATTTCTATTATAATTCAAGCTCAAAACGACCAAAATTTACAATTAAATAATAAATGAAACCGAAAACAAACAGAAATTAAAGTAAACAATCACAGAAAACATAGAGATAGCAGGTAGTAACATAGATGAATAAATAATTGAAACGAGTAAAAATTAAATTGAATTTTCAAGTCAAGCTTAAAACGAATAAGAATTCTTCTTATTCGTCTGGAAGAATTCTCTCCAGTCTCTTCCAGTATTTCAGAATAATGTTATACAGATTTTAGAAAATGAACATGGTAGTAGGACAGTTTATGAACAGATTAAAATTGTGCCATTATGTTGTTTATTTATCCTCTGTGCTGTAAGTTAATGTATCAAATTTAGAATAATAATATTGGATTATGTTTTGCTTATATGTTTGTCTCAGGTAATGTTATTCATTGCTATAATGCAAGACAAGCTGATGATGTTAGAATCCAATAGCTTCCAAGAATCCAAGCGCTTCCGTGTAGACTTGAGAAGTTATGTTGGTCCCCATTCTGCACTGGTACCCGGGACTATTGCTTTTCCTAATTCCAAAATAATTTCAACGATTTAAAGAATTTTAAAATTGCAACTAGGAATGTTGCAATGTTAAAAAATGACTATCGTATTGACATTTTGATTGACAAATTCCGACTGGTCAAGGTGGACCTATTAGGAGTTTCAGAAACTCACATCCCAGGGCTAGGAAGCATGAAATTAGTTGATTTAGAGTTTATTTACCAAGGCAGGAAGGGAAGGATAAATAAACCGGGAGTAGGGCTCTTGACTTATAAGAAAGCTGCTAAGTTTTTTTTAGGCTGGGAGGGTATTAATAATAGAATACTAATCGCCCATTTTATGACTAAAAGATGCAAGGTATCACTTATAGTAGTAAATGCCCCTGTAGAACCGACTGACGGGGATAGTAGGGACTCTGATGAAATTTTCTCATAATTACGGGAATAAAGAGACTGGATCCCAGGCAGAAATAGGGTGTTTTTATTTAGAGATTTTAACGCCCAGTTTTGTAGAAATAGGGATAGATGGTATCCTAGCCTAGATAAACTTGGTGTAGGAAAAGAAAACAGCAGTGTCTGTAGACTGCTGCAATTTTGTAGATATTACAATCCAGTTATAATCAGTTCAGTATTTGGTCATTAAATGGTACATAAGTTAACATGGTTTTCACATGATGGTAAGGCAGCTAACCTTATTGATTATGTTATTGTAAATTGAAGACTGGTCGGATCAATATAAGATACTATGGTATATAGGAGTGCTGTTATTGATGTTAAAAGTAAAAATCACCATCTAGTAATGTCTAGGGTTAATTTAAAGCTAACATTTTGGAACTGTAAGTACTTCCCCTGAAGTTGTGACGTTGGTAGACTCCATGATGAGAATTTGAGAGAAACTATCTAGGAACAGTTTAACACTAAACTGGAGAGTTTAAAATTTGACAATGTAGAAGACGGATGGAAAAATTCTAGGAAAATAATTTGTGAAGTTGCTGTTGATGTCTTGCAGAAGAAAGTTAGGAACGCAGCTAGAAATGTTAATGAAAAGGCGTTATGTTTAGTATAGAGGAGAAGAAGGTTGTACAAAAATTATCTGAGTGATAGATCATATAAAAATTATAGGAATGTAAAGAAAGTGGAGCAAGTATTAAAATATTAACTTAGTAGGCAAATTACTTAATAATATGATACTTTTTAGACTAAGAGATGCTGCGGACAAAGCTGTAGAGAAGAAGAGTGCGGTATTAGGAAGGATAAAGGTTGTGTCGACCAAATTTTCACTCTTAGGCCAATAATTGAGAAGCTACTGAGTTATCAAACACCTTTAGTCCTCAATTTTATAGATTAGGAGCAAGTGGTCGATTCTGTTAATTGAAGAGCTTAGCGGAGGTTTTATTCTAGTATGGTATATCAGACAAATACATTAGTGATAAGTGCTATGTACGAGAATAACTCTGCTATACTTAAGGTAGAAAATGAGGTTAGTAGCTGGTGTTGTATTAAATCAGGAGTTAAGCAGGGTTGTGTTCTTTCCCCCTTTATATATGTATCATTTTGATGGACTTTCTTTTAAGGAACTCAGGAAAGGTAATGGAAGAATACGGAGTCAAATGGGGAAGAAAAGCTTTCCTGTTATGCTGATGATTTAAGCATAGTATAAATAGAATACTATTTTAATAATAGAATAATACTATATAGAATAATATTAAAAGTAGAATAGCCGAGGATCAGGGTTTTTTTTCACAGTTGAAAAAGAATTGAAAGAACAGGAAGATAAGTCTACGAACCATTAGAATGTTGGAAGCTACTGTGATGACACTGGTCAATTAAGGTTCTGAAGCATGGGCGCTCCTAATAACGGACGAAGATTTGCCAGATGTTTTCAGGAGAAATTGTGTACGGATTGTTTGGGTACCGAGTGACTGACCGTATTTAAAACAGTAGGCTCTACAGAAAGTGTGGCTCAATCCCGCTCTAGGGCTATAATGAGGGAAATATTGAGATGGCTAAGGCACGTTCTGAATATCAAATTCAAATACCATCTTCACCTTGTTCATGAGTCTTGCATTGACTTTCAAACTTGCATTGGCCTAGTCTGCACCGCTATTATCATAGATCTAGATCCATCACGCAGGAGAGTGAAGGGTCCTCAAATCATGTTTATTGAAGACATAAGGAAAGCTGCATTTAGAGATCTTGTTTTCTTTGGAATTGTCATTTTAAAGGCTTCGCGCCTTTAAAATACTTCACGGGAAATCTCAAGTGATGATTACTTGTACTTGTTGCACGTTCAAGCCGCATCCTGGCTCATCGTGGTGCCCAGCAGATGACGACATGTCTCCTCCCATAGGTTTCGTTCGAGGGTGGCAGGCTCCACAATTTCCAGCAACTGGCGATCCCAATGACGGCCGTATTTTCGGAATCCTCCTATTGGCTCCAGATCAGAATTGAATGTTGCTAGCCACGTCTTCTTTTGGCCTCCTGCCCTCTTCTTCCATGCCGGTAGTGGTAGACATTTGCAGCATTTTTTGCTTATATGGTCTCCTCTGCTTAACAATGTCGGAGACAAGTGGGCTATCCCCACATCTTCTCCTGACTTTGTCGTTCGAGATTTTATCTGAGAGGCAGATGCCCAGGATATAGCGCAGGCACTTGTGGTTGAATATATTCAAGCTCAACGATTTGGCTGCTTCATACACTCGGAGCTTTGTGCGCGGTGATATTTCGCTCCGCTCTAGAGATACTTCCGTAGTTGAAGGAAGACACTCCAGGCTGACGATATGCGGCTCCAGATTTCTTCTGATGATTCGCCGGCAGGATTTACCATCGATCCGAGGTATTTGAACGACTGGACATCCTCTATTTGATTACATTTTTAGGGTCACATGGGCTTTATCCATCTCATCTGTTCGCATAGATTTTGTTTTTGGTAGGTTTATTTGAAGACCAGTCGAGAGTGCCTTGACTGCCACGTCATTTATCATAGCCTGGGCTTCGGCAATGGATTAAGCAAGCATGTCCACATCGTCAGTACAGTCAAGTTATGAGACGGAATAGGACAGGCTCACTGCAACACCTTTATGCTTGTCCAGGACCCTGAGGATCCAATCGATGACGAAGTTAAATAAAGTTGGTGAAAGGACACAGTCTTGACGTACACCCTCTTCGATCAGGACCAGATCTGAAAGATCGCTATGGACTCTTACCCGGGCCTTTGTTCCAGCTTAGTATGCCTTGAGCAGATTGATGATCTTCTCAGGTGCACCGTCCCCTCTCATTGCTTCCCATATTGCATCACGATGGACCGAATCAAGAGCGGTAATGAAGTCTATGGAGATTTGGATTGTTTCCTGCTGGTGTTTAAACCGGTGTTCCGCTTATAAATACGGATCTGTGGTCTTTCTTCTGACAAAAAACGTAAAATTCCAAAGTTTTTCAGATAGGAGCTTGAAACCTCTAGATCAAGGTTCTCGGGTGCCCTAAATTTGATGCTATTTTTTTCATCGAGATTCTTTTAATTTTAGGGGATGTTTCCCCCCTTTTTCGAAAATCTAGCAAAATCTTTTTAGCCTCACAGCCCTTTGATCGGTGACATTAAACTTTAATAAACCTTACATAATTAAACCAAACACAATAATAAGGTTACCAAAATTTGCTCCAGACCAGTAACAGATAAAAGCTTATTGGAATTCGGAAATAGGATAACAAGCGAAACTTGGAGCGAAATTATAAATGCAGAAGATGTTAATGACAAAGTCTTACGGCTCCATGGACTCCTAACTAAACACTGCATTGGATCATTCCCGGTAAAAAAGACCGAGAAGTGTTCCACCGACAAGCTGTTCTTCAATCATAAGCTTAAAAAAATAATTCTGGAAACAATTAAATGCCTTAAAAATTCTAGAGGTCAACAAATTAAAGAAAATTTTAAAGAAGCAACTCCGTAGGGCTGCATCAAATTTCTACAAAAAAAAACAAAATAAATCACTTATGCAGTACCAATCCAAAAAAATGGTATGAGGAAATAAAACTTATTTGTGGCAAAGAACCTAAGCAACTAAACTTTAACTTAAATGAGCCTCCTATAAAAACCGCAAACGACTTAAACCGCCACCTTAGGCTGATTTCCAGACGTTACCTTCCCCTGAATCCGGAAAGAATATCCTCCCAAACCTCTGAAGATGATTTACCAATAATCACAAAATCTTAGATTACAAATAAAATCCAAAAATTTAAAAAGAACCAGTATCTGCCCCGTAGATATTCCGATCGCACTCGTAAAAGCTTTCTCCGATAAAATCTCAGATCCCCTCGTAGAGATTTTCAACAAGATCACAAAAACAGGCGAATTCCCGGTTCTTTGGAAACAAGGTTATGAACTCCAATTCCTTAATAAGGTGCCGTGGTTGATTTTGACAAAGTTAGACCAATAACATTAACATCACTTTTTTCAAAGCTGTATGAATACATCAAGTTCATTCAGCTTGATACGCTTCAGTGATTCCTTGGGGACCAAGCAAAGTGTACTGTGACAATCTACTAGTAGACAGACGTTTTCAGGGGGAATTTTTTCCGGTAGTTGGAAAAAAAAATGAATTTCTGGTAGTCTGGAGTTGTTTCTTGTAGCAGTAGTAAATAATTTTGTTCAATATTACTGTATTGCTGTTTTTTTTTATTTATTGATTCCTTTTTATTTATATTTATTTATTCATTTGTCGTAATTGTTTATTATTGCAAGTATTACTGTTTCTCATAAAGAAAGAAAAACGAGCAAAAATGGGGTTTTTAAAGGTCAAATGAAAATGCTGAAAAAACACGACAAAGCGAATATTTCGAGAGGACAAGGTGGGAGCATGGTGACAAGTCTCTGGGTTTTCTTCTTCGCTTGCTTAACTCCTTGGATCCAAAACTTAAATTTACTCAGGAATCAAAGGTAGAGAGGCGTCTTCCTTTCTTAGATGTTCTGGTGCACCGAAATGATACATATTTCAAGTTTGGTGTCTATAGAAAACCCACACATAATGGCCTTTACTTAAATTATTCCTCTAATCATTCTCCTGCAGTGAAAAGAGGAGTTATCTCTTCTCTAGTTGATAGAGCATTGAAAGTTTGTTCAACACGCTTCTTGGCTTTAGAGCTCAACCACCTTAGAGATATTTTATTTGGGAACGGTTATCCAATTAGTTTAATAAATTCTGTAATTGCAAAACGCATTAAAAGATTATCAGATAGTTACACAGAAAACACAAATCAAAGGGACAATTCAGTTTATCTTGGTCTCCCATACGTTAAAGGAGTTTCAGACCACATTTCAAAAAATCTAAGAAAAATTACATTTACACTTATTATAGACCCAGAAAAACATATCAGGTCCCAAATTTATGAAGGTAAAGACCCTATCCCGATAGGTCAAAACTCTGGTGTCTACAGAATCCCTTGTTCTTGTGGTCTTTGGTATATCGGAAGAACTGATCAGCGACTCACGGATAGATTAACTCAGTACTCTAGTTCAATTAAAAATACACTTAAAAAACTAAAAAAAAAAAACAGAAAATTTTGACTCTGCCCTTGCAGAGTACATTTTTGAAAAACTAGACCATACCATTTTGTTTAATCAAGGTAGCCTAATTTCGCATGACAGAGGTATTGTCCAGCACTACAGAGAAGCTGTTGAAATTTATAAATACCAACATTTAGGTCTAGCTTTAAACAGAGATTCCGGTTATTTTAGAATAAACGAGTCATATTTCGGTTTTCTCAAAAGAGAATCCAATACTTTAGTAATCCCTGAAATAAACCTTGAGCCACTTTCCCAGTCATATAATCAAACACGTGAACAACCTTAGGTCTCAAAGGGTGTCTGCAAGAAATGCAATAATTAAAATCCGAAATCAGATGACACAGTTCTCCATTTTATTTAATTGCTGGTTCGTTTTGTTTTTGAGTGAATGAATTGTTTTTCTTTCTTTTATTTCTCAGTTGTTCGCTAGTATCCTTCGATAGCAGTTCATAATTTTTTGGATTTTGTGCAAATCGCGGGTATTGGCAAATAACTCGCTTTTATGGCTGTTAGGTAGTTGGTTTTAATTCTTATAATTTTTGGATTTTATTGAATTTTATTTATCTTTTAAGTTTTTGGGTTTTTTCTTTGGTTTTTTGGTTCTTTTCATATTGACTTTCCACGTTTGTTTTTGTTATTTTTTTTCTTCGGCACTTTCCTTGGATACATTATTTTGTTTCACGATGAAGAAGAGAGGCGTTTGTCCTCTCGAAATATTCGCTTTATGGTGTTTTTTTCAGTATTTTCATTTGGCCTTTAATTATCCTATTTTCGCTCGTTTTTCTTTCTTTAAGTTATGTCAGGCCAATGTGGTTTAAAAAATTATATTTCTTTTTTTATCGTTATTTTTATGCGAGTGTTATTATATTGTCATTATGTGTATATCACATACAGTATACTAGTCTATACTGCTTATAGACTTTTAAGTTCGTAATAGCTTTAGTAGAATCCGATAAACACTCAAGAAGTGAAGTTTCGTTAATGCTAATGAAATAAAACAAAATAGGATGAAAATATAGTGGTTTAGAAACAAACTTGGGCTATATATTTGCACATTGGAGGGGGGGGGAATTGCATATATTCAATGCTTAACCTAACCCAGCGGCACCTTTTATTCCCCCTACCCCCCCCCCCCCCAAAAAAAAAAACAACAAAGTTTTAGTATAGTTCTCAGAGTGAGAAACCCTTTGTTTATACAGCGTCTAGGCATTACCCGGTAAAATGCCTATCTGATCTTCAATGCAATTCTCGCGTGTGTATCGGATTCTATACAAGTACCACATCTTTTGTGCAGTATCTAATAATGTAATCTCTTTCCTGCCACCGCATATCTCGGTTACCTCTTTATCTCTCTCTTCATAACTCTATCCTATCTTCATTATCTATTACTTTAGCTTTGCAATCAGAGCCAGTGATTAATCAGTGATTACTTTTTACATTCGGAATCAGTTGGTTTCCGATTGTCACAGCAGAGGGCACAATTAAAAAATGAAAATGACTAGATATTGATCATCAAAGAATTAAAAAATAAATAACTAACTAATTGATAAGTTGAAAATAATTTTATTAACAGGGAGGGGGGTTCAAGATTTTGCCCTGGGTGCAAGAGATGCCACTGGGGGAATGTTGCAAGCCTTTCATCCAACTGCTGTTAGGTGAAAGCCTCGCTCTTTTACTAGTTGCTCTGTATTAGTTTGTATGTATTACCCCCAGTGGTTAGAAATAGTGCTAGATTAAAGTTGTCCTAACCAGGTTACATATTATAGGATTGATTTCTTATTTTATCCTGGTACAGTTGATCGATCTCTGCTTGGCAATTCGGGGCCTAGAGTCTGATTCCGGTTGCTACAAGGTTGGGAGAAAGGCTTGCTACATTCCCCCGGTAATATTTTCTGACATCTCTTGCGACCGGGGCAAAATTTTGAGCAGCCCCCCCCCCCTCCGTTAAAAAAAATATTGTCAACTTATCGATTAATTAATATTTGTTTTATTCTTTAATAATTTTTATTTATTGATTGTACCCTCTATTTTATTTGAATAAAGAATAAATTTTCAAAAAAAACAAATGAGAATGGTAGATTATTTATTGAAAATTTTGCACCCCTAAAATTTCCGCGCCCGGGGCAAGTGCCTCCTCTGCCCTCCCCTGTAAAAAAACGCCAAATGTAACTACTGGTCTTAGAAATTACTTAAAAGAGCAAAAGATAATAAAAAAACATTTTTTGTGTGTGAAAACTATGCCAATAGTAATCAATACTATAGAGAAAAAGAAAAACTTCATCAAGAATATGTATATCAAAACAGTCTGATTTTCTTGACGACAAATATGTGAAGTTCGCTAAGTTAAAAGTAACCCCAAAAAAGAATACTAGCATTAAAAAATTGAGTAATTTTCCTCGGAGGAGGGGTTACCAATGAGGTTACCAAATTAATTGGCACAATTCCAGTTGAAAATACAATCATAAACCTGAATACAATTAATTTCGGATTTATGGTTTTTTGGCTATTGATTGCTGCAAGCTTGGGTGATATGCTTTGGTAGTTTTCCCTCTAAAGAAGAAATACCCTCTAAAGACGAAAAATCAACAATTGTTGACGCCCCCATGTGCCATCAATAGTTTTTGAGATGTGTTATACTTTTTTTTACCCTACAGGTTGATGGCAGGAGTTTGGAAGGCTGTAGCAATCGCCAAACTGTAGAAATTCTGCGGGCCACTGGATTGACTGTGAGCTTGAAGCTAGCTCGGTATTTACGAGGGTCACGCTATGAACAACTACAGGCAGCTATCACGCAAGGTTCTTTGCCACCTTCTCCCGTCATCCCTAGCTAAAAAATTGTGTTAGAAAAAGGAGAGGATGAACAGTAATAAGGTAATTTGATTGTTATGTTGCCTAGAATATTATCATTGTTTCAAAGTTATTTAATAATTTCAACGTTACTGTACTGCCTTTCTAGTACGGAATTTAACGAATAAAAATGTGGTTGAAAGGGGGATAATATTTTAAACAAAGCAATGGACAAAAAAGCAACACATTTTAAAATAATAAAGAAATGCGAACATTTTGACTTCTTGTCCGGAAGCCTTTATCAACGAAAAAAAAGGAAGTAAGCTAACATAAACAAAATCTTTAAAGACAAGGAAAACAATCAAACAGTTAGTGGTAACGAAATGTAATTAAGGAGCGACCCGGGTCAATAGTAACGGAAACTCTAAAAAAAGGAATTTTAATACCAATAGATACATCAAAAGAATTAAATTTTTATTACGTGGGAGGATCTTTCCATGAGGAAAGGGACATTGCTATGAAGGGGGTCCCGGATTTCCGAGTACTAATAAAAAAACGTTCAGAAGTTAGATAAAAAAACAAGTATTGAACTGAAAAACTTTTCAACATCAAAACTCAAAACGAACAGAAACTATTCGGTTTATGATTGGGTTCGCCCTCTAGTCAATATATCGGTCTTAACGCTAAAAGTTTAATATGCGTAATAAAAATATACGAATATAGAAGTTCGTTACGTAATTTAATTCGTAAGTTACGTATATTTATTACTAATTTAAATGTTCGTAAATAAAATTTAATAAATTTCGAGAAAGCCATTTAGCCAAAAAGGTAAAATTAATATGAAAATTTCGTTTTAATTATTCATGTACGGTGAGCCAAAATCAAAACCTGCATTAATTTAAAAACGTTCAGAAATTTACAAAAAAAAACAAGTTTTTTTTTAACTGAAAGTAAGGAGCGACATTAAAACTTAAATAGAACAGAAATTATTAACCCCCTAAAAGTCATAGAACTTCAATGAAAATTACACCATTAGATTCAGCTTATCAGAGAACCCCACTATAAAAGTTTCAAGCTCCTCTCTGCATAAATGGGGAATTTTTTTTTTTTTTTTTTTTTTTTTTTTGCCAGAAGAAAGATCACGGATGCGTCTTTGTTTGTTTGTTTGTTTTTTTGTTTTTTTTTTTTTTTTTTCAGGGGTGATCGTATCGAACCAGTGGTCCTAGAATATCGTGGAAGGGCTCATTCAAACGGAAATTAAAAGTTCTAGTGCCCTTTTTGAAGTGACCGAAAAAAATGGAAGGTAACTAGGCCAATGTTTACATATAGTATTTGCCCAATGTTTACATATAGTATTGGTTATTAGGAAGTATACAGACGTTCTCAGGGGGGATTTTTTTGGTAATTGGGGGGGGGGGGGGTCGGGTGTTACGTGGGAGGATCTTTTCATGGGGAAGGGACATTGCTATGAAGGGGGGGGTGGATTTCCCAGCATTATTAAAAAAAAATCAATCAGGAATTACATTTTTTTTAAACAACAATTTTTTCAACTGAAAGTAAGGAGCAAGATCAAAATTTAAAACGAACAGAAATTAATATGTATATGATTGGGTTTGCCCCTTTCATCAGAGGTATTTATTCTAATTACAGCCTTTGTGATTAAGGGGTCATTCATAAAGATTTGGAATCAAATTTGAACTTAGCATATAGAGCGAGGTATTGAATAGTTGGCAAACCTCCTAATATACGTAATAAAAATATACGAATATAGAAGTTCGTTACGTAAGTTAATTCGTAAGTTAAGTCAGAACAAAATTTCGAAAAAGCCATTTAGCCAAAAAAGTACAATTGATGTGCAAATTTCGTTTTAATTATTCATGTACAGTGATCCAAAATAAAAGCTGCATTGATTCAAAAACGTTCAGAAATGGAATAAAAAAAACAAGTCTTTTGAACTGAAAGGAAGGAGTGACATTGAAATTTAAAACGAACAGAAATTATTTCGTATATGAAAGGGGCTGCCCCCTCCTCAACCCCTCGCTCTTTATGCTAAAGTTTGACTCTGTCTCACAACTTTGTGTACAACTTTGTGTTTTAAAAGAATAAAAAACTTTAGTGTAAAGAGCGAGGGGTTGAGGGTTGGGCAGCCCCTTTCACATACGGAATAATTTCTGTTTGTTTTAAGTTTTGATGTCACTCCTTACTTTCAGTTAAAAAAAAACTTCTTTTTTTTTAATAACAATATAGCACGATGTTGTGCAATGTTGATGCGCAATATGGGCGTATTCGTGTTATTTGCATGGTGATATTAGAAGTTATTAAGATGCTATTAAAATATGGTATCTGTTTTTGAGCTCTTATCCGTTTTCTAAGATATTTAATTGAATGTTTTTTTTTATTTGATAAATCATGTTAAATTTTATTTATTGAAAAAAATCACAACAACAAACACAGCATTATCATTCATGCAAATGTCCTAGCAATCTATAGTTAAGTTGATGGAAAAATATACAAGCCTCTATATAAGCTGAAAAAATTTAATACGGAAAAGCCGTGCATCTAATTTTTGCGCTAGTCTAAAAAAACTATATGGAAAAACATTACTAAAACAAAGAACTAGTTACAAAAATTAGATCCAAATATATACGTAACCTTTCACTTTTCTACACTAGAAGATTATCAAGGATAATTTTCGTATAATTGACTTATGTAATTATAATTTATAGTACCGGGAGCCTGGCGGCTTCGCCATCGGGCACCGGCACTCGGCAGTCTTCTATGTATAGATTCTCACTGTCGCTTGTCTTTGAAACCCAGACAATTTGAGCCTTTTCTTGATGTCATGACGGCCAAATGGACCTTAAATTAGAAGTGGTGCCTTTGTGAAATTACATTTTTTTATTGGACCTTTAACTTTTGCCTCGGCTTGTCTTTTGTCATTATGGAAGGCATATCTCAGAACCTTTGTTTCTTTCAATTGTTCAGGTGGTGGGACAAACTAAACTTCTTTTTCTTCCAACGATTTATCCAGTCCATATTTTTGATTTTCAATTGAATGATTGGAATTGATGACCTTATCCATGTCAAAATCCAAAACCCAATCATCACCGCTATCATTTTCAATTTGTTTGCTTCGTTGCACCTCGGCTTATCTTTCGTCATTATGAAGTACATATCGCCGAATATTTCTTATTTTAACAAAGGTATGGTAGGCATTGATGACCTTATCCATATCAAAATCCCAAACCCAATCATCATCGTTATCATTTTTAATTTTGATACGTTTTTATTCAAATTTTATCCAAAATTGAAATTACAAATTTAAACGTAGACGGTACTAATCAACGTATAATTATTGATTTACACATTTTCAAAGCAATTGATTTAAGGGACCGGTACCTAAAATTATATCTTAGTTAGGCCTGGCTATCATTTGGAAAACAATCAGAAATTAAATAAAAAAAGAGCATTTCGACTGGAAGAAAGGCACATTTTTGAAACCTTTCTCAACTTATTACTATTTGTCTGGATGGAACAATCTCTACTTTAGATACTTACGCTTCGATGTGAAGTTTGGCTTTTTTCCAAGTTTTTTAAGGAAATTTGTAATTGTAAAAGAAAAATTCAAAGCACTAAAAAACTTTTTTTTTTAATGAGCAAGGTGTCAAGAAGGGGGAGTCCCCCTTATATACAGAGTAATTAATAATTGTTTTAAGTTTTAAACTTGCTCGCTCCTTACTTTAGTCGAAAAACCTTTTCTAATTGTTTAACTACATTTCGTGAAACTGTAAAGTTTTAAGAATACAATAATTTTGGTAACGCAAAAAAAAGATCAATATTTCAATGATCTCTGTTTGGATTTTGATTCGTAATCAAACAGTACGTTTTTTTCCCAGCGGTGATCGTACAGACCAAGTGGGCTTAGAACGTCGGGAGAGGGCTCATTCTAACGGAAATAAAAAGTTCTAGTTCTTTTTTTAAGTGGCCAAAAAAATTGGAGGGCAACTAGGCCCCCTCCCATGCCAAATTTTTTCCCAAAATCGTCCGATCAAAATTTTGAGATAGCTATTTTGTTCAGCACAGTTGAAAGACCCAATAACTACGTCTTCGGAGGTAAAATGACCCTCTAAAGCCCCTGGGGAAAGGTTAAAAAATTCGCCCATTCTTTTATTTAAAATCGCGAAGTATGCATAGATTTTTCGGGTGGGGAGGGGGAGACGAATTTTCTGTTGTGAGAATTCAATGGAGAGGATATGTTCCAGGGGGTGAACTTTTCAGAGAAAATTTTACACTGGGTAAATTTGCCAGAATTCATATACGAAATTGTTTTATATGTCTTGCTTTCTCTTTACCGATTCAATTTTACACGTGGAGATGTTAAGGATAATTGGCCGGGGTAAATTTTCACGAGGATCGAATTGTACAGATGACATTTCTATGGGGAGGGGGACTTTTCCGTGGAAGCGGAGCCAGGTATCCTGGAGTTATTTAAAAAAATGATCAGAAAAAAGTTTTTTCAACTGAAAGTAAGTAGCAATATTAATACTTAAAACGAACAGAAATTAATCTCACTCTTTACGCTAAAGTTTAAATTGTGTCCCAATTCTCTAAAAACGACTCCTGAAACACAAGGGTCGTTTAATTTGAACAATAAGTAACTTTTTTTAAAATACCAAAAAACTGTTGCGTGATGAGTGAGGTATTGAGGAGTGGGCAACCCCCGTCATATACGTTATAATTTCTGTTCGTTTTAAGTTTTAATGCTGGTCCTTACTTTCAGTTGAATTTTTTTTCTTTATTTAATGAAGTTTTTAGAGACAAACAATTTTCTAAAGGCAATGGAAAAAGTGTCAATTAAAGTATAAGTATATAAAAAGGAAAAAAGTAAGTAATTACAAAAAAATGCACAAAACAATAGCCTACTTACAAAAAAAAAGATATAAACTCCCAGCATTTAGTTCTGTTGAGCAATGCCGAGGCGTTGGACGGATGTTTTTTTTAACAATATCGACAGTTTTGAACTTGGTTATCAATCACCGAATATTTAATGGCTTTAGACTCAGTATTTTTAAAAGTAACGCATTATCAAAGTAGTTTGTTCAAAGTAAAACATTAAAACTAAGATTAAGAAAATCAAATAAAAATTTTAATCCAATATTTCTAATATGATTATGAATACGAAAAGCCAGTATATTTGACAGCTTTATACTTTATAACTGTAAAAATTAAATCTTTTTCAAAGTGACAACTAGATAAAATCACTTTTGTCACTCCTCTAAATACAATCCCTCCTGGAAAAAAAATATAATAAAGCACAAAAAAACGGATCTCTTCAGAGGGAAAATTTTAAAATTCTCTTCAAGGGAAACATTTGTGATTATAGTGGCTTTATATATCACCTCATGGGTACTCTAGTAATGCAAGCAAAAGTTGACGGCATATTCTTACCAGAATTGCCCCTTATTAAGTTGTTTTCCTTGTGTTTTCTGTAATTATAAATACTTTCTTGTGTTCTAATAACTGCACTAATTACTAATAAACAAATACATATTTAGGATCATCATAAAAAGCTGATTCTTTGACCGAATGTTATCAATAGCTAGGCTCTTTTACTTTCGTTATCAAACAGTTCGTGGTAACGAACTGTAAGTAAGGAGCGACCCGGCTCAATGGTAACCGAAACTCTAAAAAACGGGATTTTGATACCAATAGATACAACAAAAGAATCAAATTTTAATTCTGATTTCAAATATATAAGTTTCATTAAGTTTAATCTAACCCATCAAAAGTTACGTGCCTGAGAAAATTTGGCTGATTTTCAAAAAAAGGGGGAAAGACCCCCTAAAAGTTATAGAACCTTAATGAAAATCACACCATCATATTCAGCGTATCAGAGAACCCTACTGTAGAGGTTTCAAGCTCCTATCTACAAAAATGTGGAATCTTACATTTTTTGCCAGAAGAAAGATCACGGATGCGTGTTTATTTGTTTGTTTGTTTGTTTGTTTGTTTGTTGTTTTTTTTTTTTTTCCAGGGGTGATCGTATCGACCCAGTGGTCCTAGAATATCGTGGGAGGGCTCATTGGAACGGAAATTAAAAGTTCTAGTGCCCTTTTTAAGTGACCAAAAAAATTGGAGGACAACAAGGCCCCCTCCCATGCTAATTTTTTTCCCGAAGTCACCCAATCAAAATTTTAAGATAGCCATTTTGTACAACATTGTCGAAAATATGATAAAAATGTCTTTTAGGATGACTTGATCTTCCAAAGTCCCCAGGGGGAGGGCTGAAAGCTATGAACTTTACTCAATGTTAACATATAGTATTGGTTATTGGGAAGTATACAGACTTTTTCAGAGGAGATTTTTTTCTGGTAGGTGGGGAAGGAGAGGGCCGGGGGCTATAGGGACGGATCTGTCCATGAAGGAAGTTGTCCGGGGGGACGGGACATTGCTATGAAGGGGGCGCCGGATTTCCCAGCATTATTAAAGAAAAAGATCAGGAATTAAATAAAAAAAAACAAGTTTTTCAACTGATAAACTGATTGTGATTAAGAGGTTATTTTTAAAGAACTGGAAAAAAAATTCGAACTATAGTTTAAAGAGCAGAGTATTGACTAGGGGGCGAACCCCCTAATATACGTGTTAAAAATTTATGAATATAGAAGTTCGTTACGTAAGTTAATTCTAGGTTACGTATATTTATTACTAATAAAAACGTTCGTAAATAAAATTAAACAAGTTTCGAGAAAGCCATTTAACCAAATATAATATGCAAATTTTGTTTTAATTATTCATGTACGGTGAGCCAAAATCAAAACCTGCATTAATTCAAAAACGTTCAAAAATTAAATAAAAAAAACAAGTTTTTTAAACTGAAAGTAAGGAACGACGTTAAAACTTAAAACGAACAGAAATTATTCCGTATATGAAGGGGCTGTCCCCTCCTCAACGCCTCGCTCTTTACGCTGAAGTTTGACTTTCTCACAACTCTATTTTTTTAAACAATAAAAAAACATTAGCGTAAAGAGCGAGGCGTTGAGGAGGGGACAGCCCCCTTCATATACGGAATAATTTCTGTTCGTTTTAAGTTTTAACGTCGTTCCTTACTTTCAGTTTAAAAAACTTGTTTTTTTTATTTAATTGACGAGTAGGATCGTTATTTACTCACCATGCATTACTATAGAGAATTGATTTTTTTTTTTTTTTTTTTTTTTTTTTTTTTTTCTAATCGAATCATATAGAAAAAATGTTTGTGTAAAACTAGTTAAGGGTTACTCAGTCACAAATTAGAACTTATATTTTCCTTATTATGGGTCAAAATCTATTGGGAGGCAGCCAACAAAGGGGCAACAAACATTTTTTCCATGGTTTTTTCCCTATTCTGCTCTCTTTCCTTTGGTTTCCTGATAATTACTTTATAGTCCCAAATTTCCAGGAAGGCCTTGCCCCTTTTGCCGGCGCCCATGTATGATGTAATAACATAGTACTTGACTTCATTTGCAAAAAACAAAATTAAGGCTCTTAACAATTTTTCTGACTTTTGACCTATCTAGATCGTTTTTTATGCGGGAATATCCCAAGATACCAATTTTCCCGAAAAAATATGGAGCCGTTTTCGAGAACATACAGACATACATAAATACATACACAATTATTACTTGTATGTAAAGATACTATATGTATAATTTGTAATTATCTGATTAATTATTTGCAATTTACTTGCTGCCTATTTAGCTTATATATTTTGAATAATACCTTCTTTCAAGAATGTTAATTTCTTAGAGCTTTATACCTGGCTCCTTTGGCTATGAGATGTCCCAAAACCATTGGCTAGAGCTGGTGTGCATTGGCAAACGCCAACACTATGTTAACAGCTTGCGAGATTTCCAAAAACCATTGGCGACAGCCGGGCTGCCACTTGGTTCAGAAAGTCCCTAAAGTCGCTGATTTTGACTCCAAGAACGTGTGGCAGTCCCACTAGAGCTGGTGTTTTTGGGAAGACGCCGATGTTATGTTGATAGTCTGCGCCAATTTTTTGCTTATATTGCTTTCACTGTTGTGGAAATTTACGATGCAAATTTTGTGGATGGACTAATGGCTGTGGATCTTTCTATTGAAATTTTAATCTTATTCGGCTAATTAGCTTACTTCCTTGTGAAAAATATCTTTTTTCAAGAATGTTCCCAAATGGATGGCCAACAAGTAAAAACCCTTGATAATCAATTTTTTTTTATGACTTATTTTATTGTACGCCGTTTTATGACTAAATTTTTGCCTTTAATGTATGACCTGTTTGATATGACATTATTTTTGTTACTTTGATATTTTTCTTAATTGTTTAATTCCTATTTGTCTGTATTTTGTCTGTTTATATTTCTTAATGTTTTGGTGTCCCTGATCCTAATTTCATTGAAGTGCTTGTGATGGTTGTTGTTTACTTAAATTTTTTTTAAGATGCGAACTTAGCCTATATTCGGCGATTTATCGCTTGTGAAAAGTTTTAAGAATAAAGCCTTATTCTATTCTATACATGTTTGGAATCAGCAGAATAAGTCGCTTTAATTCTCTTTATTTCTCACCCTTCATAAAGAATATTTTTAATATGGTCAGATAAGCTTGTTCAGATAGAAAGTATGTACCAAAAAAAATTTTTGAAGTTAAAAATTAAGCGCTGAAGCAAATCATTAACTTAAATTTTTTTTTTTTTTTAATGTAAAATGATGAACAGTTAAATTTGAGATTGATCAATTGTAGTCTATATTCCCATTTGAATTGAAAGTAATATCTGAAACCTACCATCAATATCTTAAAAATTGCAAATAAATCGAAGTTGGGCTATGGCTCTAAGTAGCTCTTGGTGCTAGCTATATCTTTGCAATGAATAAATTTTAACCTACCAAAAATGCTGTTACTATGAATTTTTTCTAGGTTAACCAGGCAGAACTACCACCTACTCTAGAAAAAGCTGATGAGCCAGCTGTAATGAAAACAGTTGAACGTTTTCCTGCTGGTCCTCCACCCCCTGTCCAAAAAAGGAGTGCTCAATTTATTTTGGATGAAACTGGGGATCCAAAACCTCAAAAGTAGTACCAATTTACCCATAGAACAGGAGTCGCCCTCGCAGCTTTTGTTGCCTTTACCGCTTAGCTCTTCCTGGAGAGTTTTTACTATGAGTGCACCTAAATCTTCACCTGTCAAAAATAGGCTTTTTCCATGGATGAACTCAAACGTGAAGTCTCAGTCACTCAGGGAATTACGAAATGCAAACCAACGGCCGGAAGTTCCCGCAGCTAAAATAAGGGTCGCCATGCTCAAAGCTTTCTATAAGATATAAGACAATATATAAAATAATACAAAAAACAGCCATTCTATATATTCTAGACGTCCCTAAATAAGAGAATCTACATTCAAAAGAGCAATTTAAAAAAAAAATTGTACTTTATGGAGATTCACGTAAGAGTCCACCAACCATATGGAGTATTATAACTAACCAGGAGCTGTTATATTTTTTTTCCTTTTACGATTACAATATTCACCAAGAAAGACTTGACTGAAGAATTATTTTATTGGGAAGCAAACCGTTCAGAAAAACAACAGAAGGAGAAAGCTCCTCCCATGACATGATGATTTTCAGGTGGTCGCTTTCTTAATTACCACTTGACCTCTGATCATGGAGAGATGTCTACAAATGATAATTCTAATTGTTTTTTCTTTGTTATCTTTTGTCGATAGTTGACACTCGTCTATTCTGAATATTTTTTTTTTGCAATTAAAAACACAAGTCGATTTTGAATTTAAATTCTTAATTTAACTTGAAAAATTAATTCCTTCTTCTTTGCATTCAGCTTGTTAATTGCAGCAATTGCAACTGTAAATATATATATATATATATATATATATATATATATATATATATATATATATATATATATATATATATATATGACAGCTATTCTAGACGTCCCTAAATAAGATAATGAGCTTTCCGACAGAGCAATTTTTTTCATTTTATGGAGATTCACGGAAGAGAATGATATTCACGTAAGAGAGCAAAATTTCCGTCTTCTGCAAAAGCACAATTTAAATGACGCTAATATAGGAACAGATCGAAAAAAAACATTGCACTTCGAACGAAAAAGACTAGTTTCTCAAAAAATAGCGGTTTTTTAAACAAATAAGCTTGGCAGATATTCATATATGGCAGAATAAGCTGGCCAGATATGTTAATTGTAACTTGTTTAACTAGTAATATGTTATCAATCAATCCAAAATTTAATTCTTGCTGCGGATTCATGTAAAAATCGTTGTCAAAGTCGTTTGCAATTTCCTTTATTGTGCGGTTAGTATAATTAGCATATGATCTGATAACTGTGTCCTTTATGTTTTGTGACTCCTCTACTTGTCTGACTAAGTCTGACACTTTTCCCTGTACTGATTCACTCCATGGTTGATGAATCATTATACGGGAATTTTGACATGCGAATCAACGGCCGGGAGTACCCGCAGCTAAAATAAGGCTCGCCATACTCAAAGCTTCTGCGTAACAGATTGTGTTGACTACTATCTGTTTTTAATACTTTCAATAAAATCATAAATACCAAGCCCTGAAGCTACTTCCCCTCCAGGGCTGTTAATGTAAATGCAAATTGGGTCACTACTTTGAGATTTCAAGTCGGTCAGCTGGGAAACATCTGCATCGATCCAACTCGTTATAAAAACGTTACGCTCGTTATGTATACTCCCGGTCATAAAATATCTAAATGAAGATAGAAATGTAGCGTTTGAAGCTACCTTGGGTTGGCTACACATGGCTGCTTGTGTCATCCAGGAGGGACGAGGAGACTGAGACTTCATGTTTGAGTTCATTCATGGAAAAAGCCTATTTTTAACAGGTAAAGATTCAGGCGTACTCACAGTAAAAACTCTCCAGGAAGAGCTAAGCGGTGAAGTCGACGGAAGCTGCGAGGGCGACTGAAGCCAGCTGTAATGAAAACAGTTGAACGTTTTCCTGCTGGTCCTCCACCCCCTGTCCAAAAAAGGAGTGCTTAATTTATTTTGGATGAGACTCTGGGGATCTAAAACCTCAAAAGTAGTACCAGTTTACCCATAGAACAGGAGTCGCTTTTGAAGCTTTAATCGCCTTCACCGCTTAGCTCTTCCTGGAGTTGCGAGCCTTATTTTAGCTGCGGGTACTACCGGACGTCGATTCGCATGTCGAAACTCCCGTATAATGATTCACCAACCATGGAGTGGAGCAATACAGGGAAAAGTGTCAGACTTAATCATACAAGTAAAGGAGTTACAAAATCTAAAGGATACAGTTATCCAATTATATGCTATTTTTACTAACCGCACAATAAACGAAATCGCAAACGACTTAGACAACGATTTCTACATGAATCCGCAACAAGACTTAAATTTTGGATTGATTGATAACATATTACTAGTTAAACAAGTTGCAATTAACATATCTGGCCAGCTTATTCTGCCATATATGAATATCTGCCAAGCTTATTTGTTTAAAAAACCGCTATTTTTTTAGAAACTAGTCTTTTTCGTTCGATATATATATATTGTTTTAAGCAATGTATATGTTAACGCTACCTCGCTATGAATATCCTATGTTGTTTAAAGCCTATTTGTTTAAAAACCGCTATTTTTTTGAGAAACTAGTCTTTTTCTTTCGAAGTACAATGTTCAACAGGTGATGAGAAGTCCGGCTGCTGAAGCTAAATTTGATTCCCTTTAAAAGCGGGCAACTGGGCTTTAATTTGCATTGGTTTCTGGCTACGGCATCGTTTACATATATTTTAAAGCTTCGTTTGCATTTTAGCTTGAGAATTGTAAAGCCTTGTTTTTGTAAAGAGTTTGAGATTTACTCTAATAAATTACAGCTTTTAAAATTCGTTTTGTTTTATTCAATCATAGGTAGCGAAATCGCGCTGCCTAAGTAAAGAACGATTTTTGCACAATGTATTTTTTTTTCTTCAGACGAGGGCACTTCGTATCGAAGGAGTTGTCGTAGAAACTACGAAAGGGATCATTCGATTAAAAATTGGAGTGGCTTATGCCCTTTTTAATAGTCGAAAGTGATTGGATAGCAACTAACATCCCTTCCACACCCACCATTTCTCCAAAGCCATCCAGTCAAAATTTTTGAGATAGCTATTTATGCTAAGCGTAGTTGATTTCCAGATAGAAATTATGTTTTTTTTTTGGAGGACACTCCCCCACAACCCTGAGGGCAAGGGTTTTTAAGTTATGCCTTGGGAGGAGCATATAAGAACGATGTTGGCACAATATATTATTTGTATATTTTTTTTTTTTTTTTTTTTTCTTTAGACCAGGGCATTTCATATCGAAGAAGTTGTCGTAGAAACTTTGGAAAGGGTTTTGTAGTATTTTGGGAATTGTAGTAGTTTGTGCCCTTTTTAATTGTCGAAACTGATTGGGAAGCAACTAACACCCCTTCCCAGCCCACCATTTCCCGAAAATCATCCAACCTTCTCCCTTTAGAGGTCCTTGAAACTTGCCTAGATGACAGGCTTTCACAAATTTTGACAAAACGGCATTTTACCTTAATTTTATTTATCAGTTTCTTTTTTTCTGGCTTTACTTCTGAAAATGTAATTCCTGTTATTTGAGAGGATTGTTAAACCATATCAATGTTGTTGTTTTTTTTGTTTTGTTTTTTTTCAAAATTAAGGTTTTTGCTTATCATGCATGTTTTTGGCCGATTTTAAATAGAAGACGCGTACCGTCTTCAAGTTTCGACAAAAGATAAAATTTTTGGTATTATTCGATATCTGAGATTTAACTTTATAAATTCACCGCATTACTTTTTTTAGATTTGCCTCAGTTTTTTTTAAGAAAAATATTTTTTTTAAATAAGGAATTTTGCGACTAAGCTGAAGCTACTATTTCAAACGAATAGACAAGATTTTTATACCATATTGTTCATTAGCTTTAGATCTATTTATTCACCGTGCCAGATTTTTAAAATTGCTTTGAATTTTCTGTATAAACTAAAACCATTAATTGTTACCGCTAGATGGACTCGTCTTCGCTATTTCTCATTCAAAGAAATAAAGGCGGATCCGTCATAAAGGGTGAATGTAATGCCTTTAGAGTGGTGGTTTAACAAAATGCAGTTTTGTCTTACTGTTACGGTCTGACAAAAAGACAAGGCAAAGTTCTTGACTAGACTACTTTGGAATATTCTTCTCTGTAATTTATCGGACTCAGTGATTTAAACAATTTCGTCACGGGAAATAAAAACGGAAGGAGAAAATAAAGCGAAGCTCAAGACAATTCTAAAAGTATCTAATCTTGGATGTCCCATTCGATGTATTTGGTTACAGTAAAATGGAAATTATGTCTTTGGATATTGTTTTGTTCAAAGTTGTTCAACAAATCCGAATATAATTTATTTTTTTACGTTTCATTAATTTATCTATGTGCATTTATTACCAATCCACAACAAGTAATGAAAATGCAGCATGGAAACCGATAGAATCTTCTTAATTCATGTATTTTGAAATTATACCGAATCACGGGCTATCTTTTGAAAGTTAGCTTCCAAAAAATTAAACATATTCATACATTTGCCATTCACGCTTTTTCCAGCATAAAATCACTACTGTTAAAATGGGATCTAATGCCTAGACTGGTTACAGTCCCAGTTGAGAAACTAACTTTGTAGATATTGTTTGTTAGATTTTTTTCCCATTTGTTTCTCATCAACAGTTTGTTCGTAATGTCAAACCAATAAAAGTGAAATCAATAAATTTAGTGTCTCACTCTTTACCTGATGAAACAATTTCCGCTAATATTTCAATATAATTACTAGATTAGTATGTTAGGTACTTATATATTATAGCGACCACACTTTGTTCTTGATCTTTAATGAAATCGGTTCTCTGTCTTCACTCGGAAATAATCAGCTTAACTTGAGCGAGAGAAACTATTTTGGGGGTATATTTTAATTAAATATTTAATATATAGAGGTGGCTAATTTAGATATTAAATATAATGTGTTCTGGCCGTCCTGCTTCCCATAATTCTATTTTCCTTAATTTTTTTTACTTAAGTATTATATTTTCATTAACATTTTGATATATTTCATTATGATTAACCTAACCTCACTTCTTTGGTGTGGTCGCTATAACACGAAAGCGCCAAATATTATTTGAATATATTCCAATATAGCCTATGTGGGTAACAATGGAAGGAAGCACGATGCTCTGATTAATAGATAATAACTGCAAATATGAAGTGACATTTTTTTTTTTTTTATATATATATCCTAGAATTATACCGTCAATCATCTGAGGGTAGGTGGATTGTTAAAAAAAAGCTACCATGTTATTTGGAAAATACATTTTGTAGTACTACTGTTATTTTATTAGGATGTTTCCATGAGATTGGACTAACAACATTGACCGCACCCTCCCCCCCCCTCATTACAAAGTCGTTCCTGGCGTTGGCGATGCGGGAGAAAAATTGATTACCACACCCCTCCCGATTCAAATATAAGTGAAAAAAGCTAAATCAAAATCAGATCAAACTAATATGTTTGCTCTGTTACTGCGGTACTTGTGTCTTATAGCCACCACACTCAAGAAGTGAAGTTGGGTTAATCATAGTGAAATGTACCAAAATAGGATGTAAATGTAATAGTTTAGTAACAAAATTATGGAGACTATAGCAAAGAATTATGGAAGGGGGCCGCCCAGACCGTATTGCATAAAACACGACCTAAATTAACAAAAATACCAACTAAATATTTAATTAAAATATAGCTTCAATGTAGTTTCCCACCGAGCTGAAACTAATATTGTCAAACGTTTCATATTAACGAACTGTAAGTAAGGAGCGACGTTGCTCAATTGTAATCGAAAATCTAAAAAAAGGAATTTTGATAAGAAGAGATATACCGAAAGAATCAGATTTTTATTTTGATTTCAAATATATAAGTTTAATCAAGTTTAGGCACCCCCTGGAAGTAACAGAACCTTAATGAAAACCCCACCATCAGATTCAGTGTATCAGAGAACCCTACTGTAGAGGTTTCAAGCTCCTACCTACAAGAATGTGGAATTTTGTATTTTTTGCCAGAAGAAAGATCACGGATGCGTGTTTATTTTCTTTCTTTTTCTTTCAGGGGTGATCGTATCGACCCAGTGGTCCTAGAATATCGTGGAAGGGCTCATTGAAACGGAAATTAAAAGTTCTAGTGCCCTTTTCAAGTGACCAAAAGAAATGGAGGGCAACTAGGCCCCCTCGGACGCTCATTTTTTCCCATGGTCACCCGATCAAAATTTTGAGACAGCTATTTTACTCAGCATGGTCAAAAATATAATACCTATGTCTTTTAGGATAACTTAATCCCCAAAAGTCCCCGGGGGGGAGGGCTGAAAGTTATGGACTTTACCCAATGTTTACATATAGAATTGTTTATTGGGAAGTATACAGACGTTTCCAGGGGATATTTTTTTCTGGAAGTGGGGGGGGGATCGGGCGTTATGGGAGGATCTTTCCATGGGGGAAGGGACATTGCTATGAAGGGGGCGCAGGATTCCCAGCATTGTTTAAAAAACAATCAGAAATTAAATTAAAAAAAAGTTTCAACTGAAAGTAAGGAGCAACATGAAAACTTAAAACGAAAAGAAATTATTACATACATGATTGGGTTCGCCCCCTAGTCAATACCTCGCTCTTTAGGTCAAATATTTTTTAGTACTTTCATAAGAGCTATTTATTCTAACGGCTTTTGTGATTAAGGGGTCATTTTTAAAGAATTAGAACAAAATTCGAACTTTAGTGTAAAGAGCGAGGTATTGACTGAGGGATGAACCCCCTAGTATACATATTAATAATATATAAATATAGAAGTTCGTTACGTATGTTAATTCGTAAGTTACGTATATTTATTACTAAAAAAATGTTCGTAAATAAAATTAAACAACTATCGAGAAAGCCATTTAACCAAATAAAAGTATAATTAATATGCATTTTTTTAAATTTATTCATGTACGGTGAGCCAAAATTATTCACGCACGGTGAGTCAAAACCTGCATTAATTCAAAAATGTTCAAAAACTAATAATAAAAAAATAGTTTTTTTAACTGAAAGTAAGGAGCGGCATTAAATCTTAAAACGAACAAAAATTATTCCGTATACGAAAGGGCTGTCCCCCCTCAACGTCTCCCTCTTCACGCTAAAATTTGACTCCTTCTCACAACTCTATTTTTTCGGAACAATATAAAAACTTTAGCGTAAAGAGCGAGACGTTGAGGAGGGGACACCCGCTTTCATATGCAGAATAATTTCTGTTCGCTTTAAGTTTTAATGTCGCTCCTTACTTTCAGTTAAAAAAAAACTTGTTTTTGTGTTTAATCTGGTATAAAGACCATGAAAACCAGTTATTGTCTCATGTTCGCGATACAAAACCTCGAGAGAACTGAGTGTGGTGGCTTTAAAACACAAGTACCGTTACTACTACTGCTAACTGCTCACCGCAGCACCAAGCCACCTGGGGCCAACAAAGCTATGCACGCTCCTTTTCTCTGAAGTCCTTCTTTACGACATCCTCCCACCCAACCGCGGACAGCATGCTTTCTGTTAGGCTCCGACGGTTGGCCGAAAAGCACCATCTTTGGCAATCTGTCATCCTCCATCCGCAGAACGTGCCCCAGCCATCTCCACCTTTCTCACATTATAGCCCTAGAAAGCGGGATGGAACGACACTTACTGTACAGCCTACTGTCTGAAATATGGTCATTCAGCCAGGCACCCAAAACAATTCGTTGGCAATTTCTCTGGAAAAGGTCTGGGAATCATCTCTGCCTCTATAATCACCACACTCACTCTTATTACCTTTCTTATACAGTGATTTAATTAGGGCTTTCCTAAAATCGCCAGGTACTTCTAATTCTTCGAAAATCAAATTCATAACCTTCAGTAACTTGCTTCTAATCTCAGAGCCACCATATTTAAGAAACACATTTACCACGCTATCAGCACGTGGCGCCACCACAAGATCACCTATACTATCTGAAATGGAACTGTTTTCTTCGCGAATGGAGCAGGACATGATCGTAGAGGGGTTTTTACTTAGTTTGTCCATGCATCGATCTCGGATTGTTGGGGATGGGAATTGAAGGATATATCAACGCAATATAGAGCGTGTGGCCCATGGAAAGGGTCTAATAAAAAACGAGTGCGCCAACCATGTCACAAAAAATTTGACTTCTATAAACCTTGTCAAGAACATGGCCGATTTTTCAAAAATTCTCACCAAAAGCTGTATCTCAAGCCTCACTAAGGATCTTCGCGGGGCTATAAAAAAAAAAAACACGACAATGGTGGAAATACTGAAGAACTAAAATTTATAATAAAGAATGTACCTTTTTTGCATTTGATAACCACCAACAATGTTTCTCGGCATGCAGCAAATCTGAGTCTCTTGAAAATAAGTTTTCTAGGGTCCCTGAAGTTGTAATGCTAGCAGTCAATGAAAAAAACTGGAGAGGTATTACATAAGGCTATCAACCTTTTAATCGATTCAACCACAAACCTTACCGAATCTTTCATGAGAGTCGTTGTTAAATTCTTAGGGCCCAAACAGGTTCGCTGATCCAAAAGAAATTCGCATGCCGTACGTATCACGGCAGTAGCTCTTGCCAAATATCATGGCAGTAGATGGCACAATCGCTCATTAAATAGCATATTATAATAGGTGTCTTAAATAGTACGTCGCCTTAGTTTATTTGTAGAATAAGAAGGTGTCTGGAAATTTTGTTAAACAAAACGAATAAAGCTGAGCTTATTTTCAATTTATATCAGGATTAAGAAAATAAAATGATCTTTAAAATGAGGGGTCTAATTCCAAGTTAATTCTTAAGTGGGTGGAAATGCGAGCCTATGTGACGTCACTTCAAATATAATTCTCATTCATCGTTCTTTTATAATCAAGCGGTAATGATTAATATATTCGCAAAGAGTATTGAATGAGGAATTGCATTGCATTTCTCTTTTGTTGCATAAGTGTTGAGTTCAAATTAATTTTTTTAAATGCAATTTTTTTCAGTCGACAGTAAGAAAAAAATGGGGGGGGGGGGAGCTGTCTTAAAGTCGGCCCTCTTTAGAGAGGGCCGACGAAGGGGCAGTACCTGTCTCCCACATATATGAATTAATGTCTGGTACTTTTAAGTTTTATTGCTGTTCCTTGCTTTCAGTCGAAAAAAAAACTTGTATTTAAGTGTATGTTTCATTTAAGTGTTTTTTTATGATGGCCGATGCAAGTTCATTATATTTGGGCTCGTTTTGTGTTCATGGCCGTATTTTTGGCTTTAATACGCTTATCTATCTATTTGCCCATAGTCCCACGACAAGGGTAAAAAAAATTTCTATGAAACGTGAAAAACGTACACGTTGCGCGAGACAACTAATTCCACTGTCGTTTGGAATCTACAAAAGGGGTATAAAGCCCGTCTAGTGAGCAATGATAGCAGCGTGCAGGGATTGCTGCCAAAATTAGATTCAAAATATGGCCAGAACTAGGTCTCCCATCTACTGACTTCAAGGCGGCGAAAAAAGCCTACTTAAAAAAAAATTGATTTCCACTAAATATCAACTCGTGCAGTTACCTAGCATTACTGCGGGACAATCTGATAACTCAAAATTTATTTTCATATTAGATTATTATTGGTCTTAAGTATCTAGTATGGACTTTCGATTCCAGCCCCTCCAATACCCAGTGCCGTCCTTTGTGGGTGGTAAGTGGTGCTACCGCACTGGGCCTCGCGCTAACAGGGCCAAATATGTTATGAATTACAATCACATGAGTGATTTTGTGACTTCATGAGGGGACTCACAGAAAAAACCGTGGAATGTACGACTTGAGTTCCCAAATGTGCGCTCCCTCTTTATATGAAGCGGGGCCAGTGGTTTTAAAACTGTCAAAACCCTCCTTCGTTAGACCCGCTTTTGGCCCTAAACCACAACGCTCCCGCTAAACCCTATGAATCACATTGGTAACAGTCCCGCTAGAGACTACATTATTATTGTTCCCGCTATATTGCCCCGCGTAGTGCCGGCTGCACAAGGCCTTGCGCACCAGTAAGGCCGCGTCTCCCAATAGCCCAGTTGTATATCTGATTTCAATGAACTTTATTAAAAGAAATGGGTGATTTTGTAGAAACAAATATTTAAGTTTG
This sequence comes from Artemia sp. Qi Xiang Cuo, assembly GCF_049724085.1. Taxonomy (NCBI): domain Eukaryota; kingdom Metazoa; phylum Arthropoda; class Branchiopoda; order Anostraca; family Artemiidae; genus Artemia; species Artemia sp. Qi Xiang Cuo. The sequence continues at coordinate 42,942,754 of NC_142796.1, forward strand.
AATCCTGTTTAAATCCTCTACATGCTATCCTTCAGTCTAGCATCAGGTTGTTTGATAATGCTATCGGAATCGAGTCAGACTTCAAATTTAAATTTATTTAGCTTTTGTATTTAGTTCTGAAAACGCTGAGTTTAGTGACTGTGATTCCCATAGCTTTATGATACAATTTTTACACATTATATTATCAATTTTTGATATGTTTTTTAAAGTAATTTTGTAATCCCCCTCTCTCTTTCTCTCTCCCTCCCTTAGAGAAGCTAGATATCTTGGGTCTAAAAATAATAATTACTGTCTACGCTTAGTGTCTCCAAAGGAGGTAAACTTGAGAAACTTCTCAACGTTAGGAATCATTTTAGGTTTTTGCTTCTGAAATATGAGTTAGAAGCTAAAATTAAGAAAAACCACGGTACTTGTCTATTATATAAAACACACTCGAGAATTGAAATTTGGTGAATGCTAATGAAATAAAACAAAATATGATAAAAATACAATGCTTAAGCAACAAAATTATGAAAAATATCACAAAGAATTGCGGAAGGGTGGCCGCCCAGAGCGCTTAACCTAAAATTACCTAGCCTAACCAAAATACCGACTAAACATTCAACTATAATAAAAGCTTTTATTTGGTTTTTCAACAAGCCGAAGATTATTGTCTGGTATTGACAGCGTGAAAAACCGGGTAATCGCAATAGAATTTCTTGAGTGTGTTTTATATTTTAGACAAGTACCAAAACCATATATAATTGACAAGGGCGCATTCAAGATTGTTGTTTGGGGGGCTGAAATATTTTTTGGAAGAGGGGAGTTACAAAAAACTTCCAAATTGATTTTGTAAAAATTGTTGTTACATTTTTGCGAGTAAGCCAAATAATTGTTGGAAGGAGGGGTAAAAACCCGGTAGCTCTCCCCACTTGGATGCTTCCTCGATCATAAAAAAATTCTCCCACTGAAACACATGCGGTCAATCCCTCTTTGACACATTGTTTGAGATCTGCACTTCTAAACCTAGATATTTCTAAAAAGCAATGATCGGTTTCTGGCGTTCTGGTACGAATGTTACAACAAATACTTTTTTTGCAATAAGAAACATATCACCCCCAAAAAAGCTAGTCAACAGTATGGTACAAGCTTAACTGACGGAGAAAACAACCTAGTGGTTATTGACTTAAATAGCATTTCAAATTTCAATTACTTTTGTTCTGGTATGTATGTAAATAAAATATATCATGTTACAAAAGGAAACGATTTTTGAATAGCAGAAAAATGTTTTCTTCGATTAAAAACTCAAGAGAGAAAAAACGGGTTAGTACTTTTCTGTTATTGCAGCCCCACTCAAGAAGTAAAGTTAGGCTAGTCCTAATAAAAAAAATACCAAAACGTGATGAAAATGATGCTTTAGAAACAAATTTGGCTATTTGTTTACACACTAGGGGGCGGGGTTAAAATATAGCGGGTCTGCATGCAAAATGTATTACCTGCAATTACTCTGCATATTATGAAGTAAGAATTTTTTTTCTAATTTCACATTGTCCAAATACTTTACTCCCCCCCCTAAGATGCAAATTGATAGCCCAAATTACATAACTCTGATGTATTCTGTCACCCGCCCCTTTTTTTTCATTGATCATAGTCTAATTGTCTTTTAATACTGACACAAGAATAACCGGTTCTAGGTTTGTTCTCCAGTTTTACACAGCGTAATTCTTGAGTGGGATCAAGCTTTATTTAAATTAAATAAAAAAAAAAACAAGATTTTTTAACTGAAAGTAAGGAACGACGTTAAAACTTAAAACGAACAGAAATTATTCCTTATATGAAAGGGGCTGTCCCCTCCTCAACGCCTCGCTCTTTACGCTAAAGTTTTTTATTGTTTAAAAAAACAGAGTTGTAAGAAAGTCAAACTTTAGCGTAAAGAGCGAGGCGTTGAGGAGGGGGCAATCCCTTTCATATAAGGAATCATTTCTGTTCGTTTTAAGTTTTAACGTCGTTCCTTACTTTCAGTTAAAAAAAACTTGTTTTTTTATTTAATTTTTGAACGTTTTTGAATAAATGCAGGTTTTGATCTTGGCTCACCGTACATGAATAATTAAAACAAAATTTGCATATTAATTTACTTTTATTTGGTTAAATGGCTTTCTCGAAACTTGTTTAATTTTATTTACGAATGTTTTTATTAGTAATAAATATACGTAACTTACGAATTAACTTACGTATCGAACTTCTATATTCATAGATTTTTAATACGTATATTCGGGGGTTCGCCCCTTAGTCAATACCTTGCTCTTTAAGCGTAAGTTCGAATTTGGTTCCAATTCTTTAAAAATGACTGCTTAATCACAAAGGCCGTTAATTAGAATAAATAGCTCTTATGAAAGTACTAAAAAATCTTTGGCTTAAAGAGCGAGGTATTGACTAGGGGGTGAACCCAATCATATATGTAATATTTTTGTCCGTTTAAAGTTTTGATGTTGCTGCTGTTGCAGTTGAAAAACTTGCTTTTTTATATTTAATTTCTGATCTTTTTCTTAAATAATGCTGGGAAGTCCGGCGTCCCCTTCATAGCAATGTCCTTTCCCCCATGAAAACTTCCTTTATGGAAAGATCCTCCCACATAACCCCCGGCCCCCCCCCCACTACCAGGAAAAATATCCCCTGAAAACGTCTATATACTTCCCAATAACCAATACTATATGCTAACATTGGGTAAAGTTCATAACTTTCAGCCCTCCCCCTGGGAACTTCGGGAGATTAAGCCATCCTTAAAGACATACTTATAATATTTTCGAAAATGCTGAAAAAAATAGCTATCTCAAAATTTTGATCCGGTGACTTTGGGGAAAAAATGAGCGTGGGGGTGGGCCTAGTTGCCCTCCATATTTTGGTCACTTAAAAAAGGCACTAGAACTTTTAATTTCCATTCTAATGAGCACTCCCACGATAGTCTAGGACCACTGGGTCGATACGATAACCCCTGGGAAAAAAAAAACAACAAATAAACACGCACCTGTGACCTTTCTTCTGGCAAAAAATGCAAAATTAAACATTTTTGTAGATAGGAGCTTCAAACCTCTACAGTAGGGTTCTCTGATACGCTGAATCTGATGGTGTGATTTTCATTAAGGTTCTATAACTTTTAGGGGGTCTTTCCCCTTTTTTCGAAAATCAGCCAAATTTTCTCAGGCACGTAACTTTTGATGGGTAGGACTAAACTTGTATATTTGAAATAAGCATTAAAATCTGATTCTTTTAATGTATCTATATCAAAATACCGTTTTCTAGATTTTCGGTTACCATTGAGCCGGGTCGCTCCTTACTTACAGTTCGTTACCACGAACTGTTTGATTAAACCTATTTTTATCTTTTTCATTTTTGTAAATGAAAATGCAGTGTGGTCTAAGAAATAATTTTCTTTCTTTAGAATGAACGTTTTTGATCACCACGAAGATGGCTAGCCTACTCGAGTCAACTATATCGCGCAAGCATCCGCGACGGGGAAAAACTGGCAATTTGATTTTGAAACAAGCATTTCATATTTACAGCTAAACAAGTAAAAAATGCCAGGCCCTAGAAACTCCTGATCCCTCATTTCTTTCTTTTTTTCAATCTTACATCAAAATATACCTTATCCAAAAGTCGTCGGCTCCTTATATCGTAGTCAAATCTCCGCTAAAATCTCGTACTTTGGCGAAATGTCAAGTCTAGAAGTTAAACGAGAAGGAATTTCATTGGTTGGCATGGGTTTTACTTTTGACCAATAAACTGTGCCGGTGAAACCTATAGAACATGATCAAAGTTGCAAATAGCGCCACTATAGCGGAGACATATGAATGGGCCCGAATCCAAACGTAAAGTTAAAGAAATGTATTTGCATATCTTTAAAACCTTATAAATTGGGTTTGAGCAGAGTTGTGAAGCTGAAAATAATTTTGTTGTGCTTCATTTAAGGAGAAGATCTATTTTGCAAGGCTTCACTTTTATAACACACAAATTCTTAAAGGTTATCAAAGGTCAGGAGCCTCTAGAGGGAGAAGAAGTGGAGGTAGGTACTTCAAAATATCTTCCAAGGACATACTTTAGCCTGTAGACCCACCCCTGAAAGTTTCATTTTCTTAACCTAGCCACTTTCCAAGACAGCCAAATGTAGCTGAAGTGCAATTTTAACCTTATCTTTAGCGTTTCACAAGATGTAAATGATGTCAGAGGTTAGTAGGATTACTGCTTGAAACAGTATAGGTTAATTGTCAGATAAGTTGCACCTGCTAATCCGGGAAGATGCAAGATCAGTGTGAATAAGTGATGTCATCTATAAACAAAAAAATTGTATCTTCTCAAAAATGAAAAAAACATGTGAAATTATATGTAAAGAAGAAAAAGTGACACTAAATTTGAAATGCGACACATCTTTAGGGCTTTGTAAGTAAGCTATATTTGGAGTAAAGTACACATGATTAATTTTGCTATTCTCCTTGTTGCCTGTAGTGTTTCTAGGAGCTGCTCTTGGGGTAAGTGAAGTAAGTGGTTGGATAGGACACCAAGTGATAGGGGGCACCCTCTGTGGCAAAAATGGTGTGCAAATATATATGGTGAGTAAATTGTTGCAAAAAGTCATGAATTATTTTCAAAGTTTGATGGATCTCATAAAAAGTGTGCAATTATTTCTCACCAAGATGAGATCTCATGAAGGTTTAAACAATGTGATCACCAATCCCTAGGAACTTGCAGACAAAATTGGTATTGTTCCTGAGTTTGAAAAAGAAACCACAATTTGCCAAAGAAAAATAAATAGACAATTTTCTTATTGGGGGGAAGAAAAAACTGTAGATTCTGGAGCACATTTATTTAAGGTCTATTTCTTCTATTTTGTGCTAGACCCTGCAATATCGTCATTAAAGTAGAGATTTGAGCTAATGAAAAATTTTAGTGATAGTTTGAAATTTCTCTACAACTTTCAAAGCTGTCACAATTTCTTGGATAAAGATGCATTGAAGAAAGCCTTTAAACATGTTCAAATCATTTTGTGTGAGGGAGAAGATTGCAATGTGAACAGCAATGAGGAGTTACAAATTTTCAAAGAAATGCTGCCCTCTAGAAGACTCTCAGCTCAAGTTTTGTTCTGTATAACAATTATGGATATATGGACACATTCCCAAACATTTTTATTGCACTGAGTATTGTATTAATGCTTCCAGTATTAGTTGTCTGTGGTGAAATGAGTTTCTCCAAATTAAAGATAATAAAAACTTACTTAAGATCCATATTGAGTCAAGCTTGACTGTGTGAGCTTGTGTTCATGGTCATTGAAAATGATGTGCTAAGTGAATTCAATACAAACAGACCATTCAATGAGTTTTCAAACATGAAAGCCAGAAAAATTTATTTTTATTATAATAAGTTGCATGTATTATTGTTTTATAAGTGCTATATTAAACCAATAAATTGTGAATCATATTTTAACTCCCCATTTTTAATAAATCACCTGGCCATTTATTGACATAATAAATGTTTATTTATTTTTATTGTTATACTTTTTACTAGAGAGCACTGCACACCTTACTTTAAGGGTGAATAATTATATTTTGGTCTACCAGGGGGGGGGGGCACTGAAGAATAGTTTGCTTACCCCAAGAAACGTCTAGGGCCAACTATGAGTGTTTCATTTGACAAGTTTTCAGATAAATAATTGTTGACAGGTTTAATGGATTATGCCCAAGGAACCTAATATTAAACATAAGGGATGCTTGAATGCACACTGATTGGCATCTTCACCTTCTAACTAGCTAAGTAATTGGGAAAAACTTCACATTTATCGGCAACATGGACAACTCCTAATCTCTTGCAAATATTTTAATTAAGATGAATACTTCTTATACATGGACAGCAAATCTGTAATCTTGGACATGATGTATATAGTTTGAGATAAGACTAGACTAATCGAAGCTAGCTGATCAGAATCTTTAAAAACTTAATATGTAAGGTTAAGCCAAAGTTACCCTTGTAGATAAACCTATTTAAATGCAGATATTTTTCTTTACAATATTTATTTGTGAATTAGACACAATATTTTTTTTTTATTTTTTTTTATTAACTGAAAACCCGTGTACAAAAACTTGAAAAGGACGGAGCAAAATATAAAAAAGAAAAGAAATCAATAGTACGAGACAAATATCGACAAAACCAATAAGATCATAAAAGAACGTCAATTATGAATAAATCAAGGATAAAATAGGAACCAAATCAAACAAGGCAAATTCACACATACAACATCAACTTATTCATATATAATATATATATAAAAAAAAAGAAAAAAAATCAACAACAGACAAAGTTATTGCACTAGAAGTGGGCCTAGCTCATGACCAGCTACTTTTCTATTATGTTTTCCAATAACTTGAGAGATAGCCGTTTCTGGGTCTGCAATTTTGTATATTTTAACTATAGGTGAATTTCTGTGCCAAGGTGGTAGACGTTTTTACTAAACGGAAAAACAGCGAATGGATTTTTGACTTTAGATTTTGTAAATATTTTCCAAAATGGGACGATGAACAATAGATGGGGGAGGGCTACTGCATTGAACAGACTAGCTAAGAGATGACGATTGAAACGGAACTTGCAAGTGACAATAGAGGCGTAAGATGCTGAAATTCGATGATCAGCAGGCTGAATCGTTGAGCTTCCAAGCGCAATTAAAGGGGGAGTAGGACTCTTCCAGTTGAAAAGAACTGTGTCGGACTTCGCCAAATTGAACTGAAGCCCAATATTTAGGTATTCATCTTGAAGGATAGCAACAATTTCACTTATTTGCGGTAGCGTACGACTGAGATTCGGAATATCATCCGCGTATTCTAACGTTTGTGGTATTTTTTTTTTTTTTTTTAAGATCTTATGTCCAGGATTATGCAGTATTTTCCAAGATTAGGCTGAATTTAAAAATTTGAATTTGTTAATTAATAACTATTAACTATAAAAGAATAAAGGAACTATAACTATAAAAGAAATTAAGGAATTTAAACAGGTTACATTTCATTTGGATACAATGTAGGAATTAAAATATAATAACAAAACAGTTGTAGTATTTGATTCCCTGTTCAACTTTCCAATATAATTATGACCACCTTGACAATTTCAATGCAGCCCCCTCCCTTCTCTTCCCTAATTTGGCCAGGCATAACCCAAGTCCACACGCAAAACTTTGCCATTATGTTCATTTCCATTATTTTTTGTACTTATTTCTCGCCAACAATTGGTTCATAATATCAACTATGAATTAAGGTATCAACATCAGAGACAATATTTAGCAAAGTTATTTGCACAGAATTCTATGTGCCCCAATTTAGAACTACTTTTGGGGGGCATTGCTGATAAAAAATTAATATGCAAATTTGTCGACTGGTAGTGCAGTTTTTACAAGACATATGAGCAGATAAGAAGATATAGTCCTGTTTATTAATTAGATTTGGTGCATCTGGAATATAAGTGCAGTGTAAAATTATAGTGACAATTCACCCCTTCCTTACATTTTCAACTTTCTAATGTGGTATTTTGAGAAACCATTGAGTGAGGACCTAAATGACATCTACTGTCAAGAAAGGTCCGAAATCCTGCTAATGGTGGTTCATAATATAAAATATTACCATTTTGAAAAAAAAACAAAAAAAAACACTAAAGTTTTTATATTGCCTAGGGCTAAGATAATATACCTATAACCAACCAGATACCAGTCTACTAGACACTATCTGATGAGCATGCTGAATGCTTGAGTGTCAAATTCTAAATTTATTAGGTCAACTGTCGACTCCAACCCCAACTCCATTCATCATAAAAGTTACTTAAATTCCAAGTTCAGGGCCTTGTTCTAAAAGACTCTTTTAACTAGATTTGTAATTTATACCCAATTTGACTAAAGGTCCAGACATTTTCAATATAGTGACTCCAAGTCCCTTTCCATTCAGGAGAAAATTAATAAAACTCCAACTTCAGAGCCTCCTTCTAATAGGTTCTTTTAACTAGATTCAGCAAAAATTACTAAAACTCCAACATCAGGGCCCCGTTCTTAGAGGTTCTTTTAACTAGATTTGCAATTTATAGACGATTTGACTCGTATACATTTTTAATATCCCGACTGCAACTCAAACTCCATTCAGCAAAAATTACTAAAAGTGTGTCACAGGTCAGTAATAGTGTGGCAATTTGGCATGAATTGCTTAGAGTATCAAATTCTAGCAAAGAACGGGGAGCGACTTCTCTGTTTTCTTCGAAAAAATACTGTTTAAAGTCATTCTTTAGCTAATTTTTGGAGCGAAAAGGTTGAAAATGTCCTAGGCACGGGAGAGTAGTACCACAAGGATGATGGATGGGGGGGGGGTTGATAAGGGCTGGTCCAGTGTGAAAACACTGTTGCAGAACCATTTCGCTCTGGGCCATAAGTGTACTTTTTAACGGTTTGGGTATCTACTCTTCTCGCAAGATGAGCCACTTATCTTCCAACCTATCCCATTAGGTGTCATTGCATAAGATGAGCACCGTTATTTACGCTGCACCCACGTGTGTACCCGTGTTTTGTTACAATCCGGGATTCCTCATGGACTCCTGGAGTCGAGTTTGTGACATACGAAGATTTCATCCATATAAGAACTGGTCACAGAAATCCTGAGAATCTTCAAAAAAAAGTGTGCCTAAATGGGTCGGAATCAAGCCAATACTGAAGAAATATTAGAGCGCCTGAAATCCCGGGTGGCCTGCCATGGATGGGTGGGAACAATAATTTCTGGAAATACCATTCCCCCTTTGTGTGTTTTGATATTTGAAGCGTTAGATCTCGGCCTAGAAGAAGGAAAACAGAAATCTGAGGTATGAATGTAGCTATCAGGGGGGTGGGATCCTTATAGTGGGTAAAGAAGACCCCCCCTCCAAAAAACAACTCGTGGGTAAGCACTTAATGAATTTAGATTTAGAAAAAAATTACCTTTTTTATTAGAGTGAGAAGTTGAAAAACAAGTTTATTTTAGTTATTTCTGGGGGGGGGGGGCTGAGTCTTTTAAAACCAGGGGGGCATGGAACCTGAAAAGACATAGGTAGACTAGAAAAGCGAAAAAGCCAATCAAACGTTGAATTGGTGAAAAATGGCATTATCCCTGAGAAAGGGGGGGGATAGAATCTTTTGAAACTAAGGTGGGGGATATTGAACCGGAATAGGCAAAGGTAGACTAAACAAGCGAAATGACAGGAAATCTTTTTAATGTCTCTGATAGGTAAAAAAAATTATCAAATAAGGACTTGTTTGTTTAAAAAGTAAAATTTTTAACAAGGAATGTCTGAAAAGTGTTTTGGGGAGATGGGGCGATGTCAGAGGGGTGGCACAGAGCAGTAATAGTGTTCCATTGTGGGGTGATATGGGGTATCACTCTCTAGCAATGAAATGATGGCTTCTCTGTTTTCAAAAATATACTGTTTAATGCGATTCTTTAGCTTACTTTGGAACAAAAAGGTCAACAATGTCTTACGGGGCTGATGAGGGACTGATGAGGCACGAGTGATGGAAGGGGTAGCTTGCAATGCCATGGTGGTGCGGAGTGTTTCGTGGGGCATCCTGATAAGCTTGGGTTAGAATTGACTGAAAAATGTATTAGGAATGATGAAACTTGGACTATCTGTCTTGGCTTTTCTCTGTCTACAATTACCCAGCGTCTTGATGCAACCTATGCAACCTATTGCAAAATACTTGATAACTTCAATTCAAAATCCTTGACAACTTGGGGACAGTCAAGTAATGTCATAGTGTTGAGATATCTTTTGGAGTATTATGTTCTACAGCTTAAAATTTAATGTGGAGGCGTTAAAGGATTTTTTCCATGGAGGAGGGTGAAAGTCTAACAATTACCGAAAAAAATGACGCTTTTCGTTAAAAATAGCTCTTAGAACACTTTGAAAGTACCACTAATATCAGCTCACCCTCTCAAAATGATTTTTAGGGTGGCAGTCGTATATTCTCGGGATATTGTGAAATATTCATAAGTTTAACTCAATGAAATGGATATTTCCATAAATAGTCCTTCAAGGATACCTCTTAGAATGCTTTAAATCTATCTCTAATATCACTCCCCCTAGAAATGTCTGTTAGGTCCCATACCTTTCTTCTATTTACGTGTGTTTTTGTTTTTCAATTCTCAACGTTCTCTCTCAAAACGTTGTATTTTCATAATATCCCTAATTGCATATTTGCCTTGGGAACAATAATTTCTCGAAATAGAATTTCCCAGCTCTTAATACAGCACAAATTTAACTATATAATCAAGGCGTCCCTCCTCTGGAACTAATTGTTTGGACCCTTCCCCCATCTTTCTTTAATTTATAAATGTTAGTGTTAATATATTTTTTGTAAGCCTTTTCATGTTTTTTTCCTTTCGTATTGTCCTGTCTCAAAACACTGTATTTTTGTTAAGGGCTTAGAGAAATACCTCAATAATGCCTAAGAAATTGCATCTAATATCAAACTCCTCTCCTCTTGAACTAGTCGCTTGGACCCCATCACCTTTCTATAATATTAGGAACTAAAGAAAAAAAGAACAAGTAAAGTAAGAAAAAAACGTTGAAGGTAAGAAGCGAAGAATAATATGCCAAAAAGGGTATTAACTGGCAGTGATGGTTGCGCTATCACTGTGTAAGATGACATAAAGTGTACACCGTCATTCAGTTAAAGAAAGAAAAAACGTGTTGAGTGTTTCGGGCAGAAAATGAAACTGACGAAGAGGTATTACGTGTAATCTCCGGCGCCATGCCGGCAGATCGACCAAACGTCACCGACAAGAAGCCCGGTCGACCACCGCCAAAGTTTTGCTACACCGCCGACAGAGGCGGTGGCGTTCGGCTGACTTTGAATTAATTTTGTGGCAATTCTTTATTGTGTCAACCGCAAAGTCGGAGCTTTTCTTTCTCGTGTGATTTAGTACTTTAATTTTCCTGATTAGAAATCAAGCAGGGCTTTCACTATCCCCGAATTTTTGGGTGTTTCCCCGAAAATCTATGGGTCACCCCGAAAATAAATTTGGTCCCCCGAATCCCCAAAAATCACGCAATCCCGGTGCCAACCCTAGGGATTTATCACCAGTGACTTTCTCTGCCAAATATTACTTTGCATACCACAATTCTTCACTACATACCATAATTCTTCACTGTTCGTTAATTTTCGTCCCTTTTGTTACTTTGCATAAAAACCAGACAGATGCAAAATGCAATTGCAAATATTGCAATGTACATAGTTCTTCATATGTTGACAAAAAAAGTATCGTCTTTAGGAAATGAGTTTAAATCATTTGAATGCAGTTTCCCAATTTCTATTTCTTACATCATTCGTAGTCAAGAATTTTATTTTCAAGTTGAATAGAATTATAGAACGCATTCACTACTATACCGCTTCACCCTTCAGCTGGATTTTGAAATTGATAGCCGACAGCCTGTTTCTACTGCTGAATTGAAAGTTGGCAGAATTTTTTTTTTCTTTCGCTGTGTTTAGATAAGATTTTCTTAATGTTTAATACCCAATTGTTGACCGCCTGATAGATTAAAGAAAATAAAATCTTAATTCTGAAAAAATTCCCCCCTCCCCACAAAAAACCTTCTAATGAGACAAAATCTAGCTATAGATTAAGCTATAATAATAATAATAATAATTTATTTACTACCCACTATAAAAAAGATACGGAGTACATCAAAAAAAAAAAAAAAAAAAAAAAAGCAAACACCCGCCCTTAACAATTATTTAATAAGACGACGTAAATTATGGTGCGCAGTAAGACCTGCAGACAACGACAGCTTTCCCGCAAGCACAGTCACATTTTCCGTAAATCAGGGAGGCCGAATCGCGATATTAGATGCCGGTTCCGGAACCACGGAGGGAGGCACAAAAGGTACCGAGAAAATTTAAAATAATAAATCCAGATAGAATTAAGATCTTTAGGCTTCAGAATTGGAAGAAAACCAGATAAAAAAAGAAGAGAATCATCACAAAACGAAGAATATAATTTCCCAAGTGCTTTTCTATTGTACCTCCCTCTATATGCAACAATTTTTTAATATCCAACCTGAATTTTTTTTTTTCGCATTTGAAACTATCAGAGCCCGAAGTGTTTTGAGATTATTAGTAATGTGAGGACCAAGTCACTGAAAAGCAGCGACACAGGGAATAGAGATAAAAACACAATTCAGCGGGAGACTCGCACTCAAATTAAATGAAATATATTCGCACTTATCAACATTCAACATAAACCCAATCCGTCTGAACTGGTCTGAGATCCAGCTGACAGAATGTGAGAGTGCAGCCCTAGAACGACTGACAAGGAGAACATCGTCCGCATAAGCAAGATACGAGACATCAATTCCATCAGAAATGAAAGTTGAAGGAAAGTATTAAAGGATAGTATAAGTACATAAATTAAAAATAGTTGGAGAAAGTTCACCACCTTGACAGACCCCACGCCGAAGAAACACCTTTTAATCAGAAACTACTCCATTAAAATTCACCCGAATAAATGAGTTCGATTACCAGTACGGTAACAAAACAACAATAGAAAGGTTAATATTGTTGGAAAAAAGGGAATAAATTGCATGTGAGTGGACTATACTATCGAAAGCTGTCAAAAGATCAAGAGCACAGATATGAAGGGAGATTTATCCATTAATAGATTGCAACAGGAGGGAAGCTAGAACACAATGGGCGGGCTGACATCCCGGCCTATTTTGAAAGCCAAACTGGTTTGCATCAAAAATAACATTTTCCGAAGTGAAAGGGAGAAGAATATATTCAAAAACTTTGCTAAGAGTGCACAAAACAGTAATTGGTCGATAAGAACTACACTCTGACGAAGTTTTTCCATGCTTCAAAACCAAGGTGACTATGCTACAGAGAAAACTGTCGGGAACCATAGAAGTAGATAAACACATCTGAAACAGTAGCTGAAGATGATCTATCAAAGTTGGGCAACCTACTTTTAGATGATAAGACGAAATTCCGTCTTGATCAACAGAGCTAGATTGCATGTTCTTAATAGATTGACTAATATCAACAGTAGAAACTGGTAATACATTACTCTGAGAAATATGATTAGGCAAACACGACTCAAGAAGGTTACTAAAAAAACTTTTCAACTTCCCGGTTAACCTTGCCGAAAATATCATTATAATAGGACACCCAAGTATGAACTGCTATAGGACTTTCAGAAAAATCACTACTAAGCTTATCCGAATTCATAACATTGAGACCACTCCTTTCTCGACGCAGGAAAATCAAAACCAGATACCCTAGACTGCCGTAAACGTTTTTTATAAGCACGCTTGGTACTTTGCTTCAGATCGAAGACAACTCCTCGATTTGGCCAACCGTAAGACACCCATATTCGTAGCTAAAACTTAGCTTTATTCTTTACAGCTTTTAATTCTGGTTCCAAAACCTATTCTGGTTTTCAAGTTTTAACTTTAATCTTTTCTAGAGGAACAGCAGTGGCCTCTGCTTGTTTTAAGCACCAAATTATTTTATCATAATATTCATTTAGAGACTGCTTATCATTTGAGAAACGGTCAGTAGCTTTAAGCAAATGGTAAGGAACTTTTATAGAACCCAATAACGCGGACAACGTAGTAATATGAAGTGCAAAATTAGCTCTATTCCAGTTATTCCTGTAAAACCACTTAGATCTTTGTGTAAATGGTCTAGTAGAACGGGAAGCAACTACTGAAGCAGAGAACGAAATCGGGAGGTGGTAAATATCACGATAGTCTTCATGAACGAGAACTGTCGATACATTAATATTTGGTGAGGAAACAACATGGTTTATATTAGACAAACTTCCAGATTGGTGAATATATGAATAATCAACACTTTTCTCAAATATTTTATAAGCAGAAAAAGCATCAAGGACTATATCAGATCGAACTGACTGACTTGTAATATCTGTGTTGAAGTCACCAACCACTATGAAATCATAACCAGTCGATACAACAGACGCATGAATAGCCTTAAGATGTGCCGAGGCTTTCATATACGCCTTTAAAGCGCAAATAGTTTTTTTTTACACGGGAGATATACATTTATCAGCACAGTATTACCAAAACAAACCGAAAAGATGAATTTATCACTGTGAAAATACACTGGAGAGAGAAAACTCAGGTTATTCTTAACAATGCACGCGAGGTCTCCATAAGCTCTACCAAAAGTGACCTCACCATTAGATGTACAAACTGAATGATTAAAAGTCCTTTTTAACACGTTAATGCTAGTATAAGTCAGGAGGTGTTCCAAAAGGCATACTATATCAAATTGTTCACACAATTCATCAATGATATACTCCTTTAAACGAGTACCATTTATGTTAAGCGATATAATCGAAACAGGCACAATCATTCCTTCTTGGCAATGATATCTCTCAGCATCTAAGACTAAAGGAGGCATGATTTTCACCACAATTGGCACATCTTGCATCAAGCTGGCAGGGAGAATCCTTGGTGGAGATATGAGGGCCCGCACAGCGTGCCTTGACATGGAGTCACAAAACCCAAGCTTAACCGTGCCAGTGTCACCGAGCCGCATAGCTTCCATCACACCTGGATATCCTTGAAAGAATGAGAGGTCTAAGTCCTTCGATATTCCTCTGACTATCTCGAAAAACCGTTTAGTGACCACCTTGGATGGAGATTCTGCTAAAATTACTGAAATAGTCTTTGAATTCTTCAGCAGCAGATTTTTTAACATTGATTAGCCATTTGTCACCTCGCAAACTCAGCTTGGTAACCGAATCATGACAGCTCCCTTTATCTAGCACTTCTTTGCGTTTTATCGGGTCATTTAGTGTTTGCAGCACTTAAGAGACAACAAGAGTAGTGAGAGAATCAGTTGACGGCATCTCATGGGCAGGCAGTGGTGGAAAGTGATAATCATACGACTCAAACTTACTTGAAACAGTCTTTATGAAGTGTTCCATTCTATTCATTTCGCGTTCAAACTTGAATAAACCAAAGCAGGAATGATTGGTACATCATTTGGAGAACAAATTACAAACATCGGTATGTCTTTGTCTTCATCGTCACATTTCTCGAATATACTTAACATATCCTTCGGATGGCTTTCCAAAGCCTTCGGCCCCTGTCTTCTTGGAAGCTCAGTCCCAGGTACAGCCGCATCGTAGAGGAGTTTTTTAGCTTCGATTACACTCGGCAAGTCCAGAAAAAACTCCTTTCCAATTTTCACTATTTTGTTTGCATTCACTCCATTATCACGGTTAAACTGCTAAAAATTTAAAACCGGCGAAAAAACAAGTCCATTATTCATTATTCACTGTACGTATAATAAGAACCAGATACCAATAAGCAAAGGAAGTGTAGTTTCTTACTACCAGATCCCTATAATTTAAGGAAGCAACGCCCTCAACTGGTAATATAGCCCTTGTAGCAAGAACATCCATTATTCCGCCCGCTTTTTAACACATCCGAATTATAAGCAGATTGTGAGACCAAACTAAAAGATAGTAGGATAGTTGATATTTTATATGAGTAAGTAAATATATCCAAATGGTAAAATAGTCCGTAAATATAAATTTATTATTTCACTTATTTCGAAACTAACGGTCACTACAATCCACTGTAATTTATTCCAAATTTAATCCGGCTTAAATATCAATAGATGTTCACAGGTCAAATGCGAAAAGCTTACTATGTACAAGGTTGGGGAATTAAAGATTGTAACGGAAGCTACTCCAAAAAAAATGATTTCATAAAAAATTTGTAAATTATTGTCTATAAGGGGGGGAGGAGGATAGGGGGCTATCATTTTTAAATGATAATACCTCATTTTTTTTTATTGAAAGCAGAGATGCCAAAAAGATAATTATTTTTTTCATTTAAAGTGGAGACGGAAGAAAATGATATAAGCTCCCTGGGAAATCATTGAAATATTTTGATAGAACCAGGGCACCCCATTGGGACTTGTTCATTGTCTTGGGTAGTTTGCGATTTTCTCCTATTTGGCTTTTGTGTGTGCTCACTTTTAATTAGATTCTTTGGATCTTATTGAATGCCACGGCGAATCTATGACTCAGTTTTCAAATAATTTGAGGTATATCTGAACCGTTTCGACATTTTTGTTGTTGTCTTTGTACCTCTTTACTCATACCGTCAATTTTTTTTTCAAGGAAACACTAAGCTATTTAACATTATTTTGCGTGTTTGTGTGAACCATATACTGACCTAGTTAGTTATTAAGTAAATAATTTTTTTTTTAATGTAAAGCTGAGACGGTATCCTATCAAGGCGGCATCCAGAGGGGGGGTAGTATTTTTTATTAAAAGCAGAGACGGCATCCTATCAAGGTGGTATCCAGAGGAGGGGAGGTAGGGAGCTATCATATTTAAATGAAAATACCTCGATTTGTTTTTGAAAGCAGGGATGCCAATAAGTTAATTATTTTTTTTTAACTTAAAGTAGAGACGGTATCCCATCAAGATGGCATCCAGAGGGGTGGGTTGTAGGGAGGTATTACATTTGGATGATAACATCTCAAAAATTTTTATTGAAAGCAGGGATGCCATTTTTTTAAGCAGAGACGGCATTCTATCAAGGTGGTATCCAGAGGGGGGGCAGGGAGCTATCATATTTAAATGATAATACCTCTATTTGTTTTTAAAGCAGGGATGCCAATAAGTTAATTATTTATTAAAGCAGAGACGGAATCCTATCAAGATGGTATCCAGAGGAGGGGGGCATAGGAAGTTATTATATTTAAGTGATAGTACTTTGATGTTTTTATTGAAAGCAGGGATGCCAAAAGGTTAGATAGTTGACAAAAATTAACAAGATTTTCGTGAGTTATACTTGATACAGCCCTTGTACAGTTTTATCGTCCAAAAGGAAAGGGACACATGTGTCCAACCTGTTTTTTTCTTATTGATGAAACGAGTTTACTTTGAAAACATTCATTCTTAAGTACCAGGCAGATTCCCACTAAAACGAATTGGCGTGACAAAAGTGATATCGACATCCTCACCTAACGTTGCGCTCGAGTGACAATGACGCCCTTGGCCCAGTGCTCAAGTTACTTTAAAAGGCCATATCATAATAATAAAAATTCAATTTGGGAGGTTCAAGGTGGAGTCTTTGACAGTCTAATGCCCTCAGGGTACGAGATGTTGCAATATTCTTACGTATCTACAGTGGTTTAAAAAATTTGATCACTCCACAAATGGTGAACAAAAATATATACAAATATAACAAATGTAACATTTGGAAAATTATAATACTTTTTTCAAAGCTTTGAAGAAAAGCAAAAAAGACTTAATAGCCCTAATTACGCTTGAAAGCTAACTTAAAAAGAAACTCTTTGGAGATCTCCATGGATATGACCATAGCAGAAGCTTTGAACCTCGGTGGGGATCAAAGAGGAGTTATTGAGTATTTTGCCCGCAGGTGACTTATTGTTGCAACTTTTTTGAATTTGGTAATTTTGTGAGTATTGGAAATCAACACTTAAATTCAATAACTGATACTAAGTCTCCTAACATTTTGCTTGGGTTAAAAGTGAAGAACTAGGAAGAAAATCTCAACATTTTCTTGGAGCTACTTCAGTCAGGTTCAGGTTCATTTATTATTCAATCTTACATAATGACATTAAATATATACAGATATCTGGCAGTGAGACAAGCTCGTTTTGCACTGATAAAAAAAGAAAAACAATAAAGAAATATACGGATTTTAAATCAAAATGGTAGACTTCACAAACAAATATAAATAAATCAATAAATGTAAAGTTAATTACTCACCACATCACGGCAGATACCCACCCGACGATACATAAACAACTCTCAACCAGCAATGGGACAAGAAGAAGGATATCAAGATCCGAGAGAGATCAAAAAATAAGAAGAGAATATTATTATAAGGAAAATATATTAATGATAAAATAATATTTGACTAATAAATGTCCAAAAGGAATGATTTTATTTTTTAAAATTCCAATAGACACATCAAAATCAAAAATAGATTCATATTGGTTCCACGCGGCAACCACACTATTTCGTAGAGAAAACCGGGACCTCTCTGAAATTATCAACGGCTGGCGTAGTTGGCGTATGCTGCGAGCTAGATGAGAAGATGGCGGAGCAACTGGGAACAAATCAAAAGAAAAGAAATAACTGGGCAGTGACAGGAGATTATGATTAACCTTGAATAAAATCGAGTTAAAAGTAACTGCAAGTTCAACAGGAAGAATATTCAATAAACAATATAAACTCTTTGTAGAAGACTTACTGGGGAAAGACGCTGGGGAAGGAAGATAACTTTTTAAAATACGAAGCGCCTTATTTTGTTGCCTCTGAAGCGGAATTAAATGGGAACTGAAAGTATTCAAGTAAATAAGTGGGCAATAATTTAGATAAGAATGAACAAGAGCAAAATAAATAGAACGCATAGCTTCGAGCGGCCAAATGAATTTCATACGTTGCATAATACCTACGTTCCTTCCAAGCTTCAATCTTATACCATTTATATGCGGCTTCCAACTCAAATTTGAGTCAACCAGCACACCAAGGTAACGAATAATTTCAACACATGATATATACATACCTGAAACAGATGACTTAATCAACTTCAGACATGGAAGTGCCCGTGACGTACGCGAAAATACCATAAACTTTGTTTTTGAAGTGTTCAGAGCTAGCCTATTTGCCATAAACCATGCTACTAGTCTATCGAATACTTGACTTAAATTATGTTTGACACGATCTTCATCGATTCCAGAGACACTACAAGCTGTGTCATCTGCGAAGAGAACGGTCAGCCCTAGGTCCTCAACTTAATTACTAATATCATTAACATAAATTAGAAACAACAGAGGGCCGAGAATTGAACCTTGGGGCACTCCAACTTTATTTGACTGGTTCGAAGACGTTGATATAACATCGCCCCCATCAATACACTGGACTCTATCGCTTAAATATGACAATATTATCGATTTAGCCGGACCACGTATACCACAGTTAGACAATTTTTCATTTAAAATCATGTGACAAATAGTGTCAAACGCTTTCCGTATATCCACTAATATAGAAGCTGGAATTTCACCCTTATCCAAGGCATCATGAATAAACTGGGTTACTGCCAAAATAGCATGCTCAGTAGAATGTCCTTTTCGAAACCCGAATTGGGACTTACTGAAAAACTATTCTTGTCAAGAAAATTTACAATCCTCACGTACAAACAACGTTCAATAATTTTTCCAAAATCAGATAGATTAGATATGGGCCGATAATTGGACGGATCATTTATATCTCCCCCTGGGTGTAATGAACTGACACGGGCGGACTTCATACATGAAGGGACAATACCATTCTTGAAACACAGATTAATTCTATGCACAATAAAATTTACTATACTAGGCATAATCTATTTAAGCAAGTTCGTAGAAGATCCGTCGATTCCTTCTGAGTGTCCATTTTTGAGTGGATGAAGTACAAGCATCAATTCAGCAGACGAGACTGGAGTGAGGAATATGGATCGGTCAGTAGAAGAGGGTAGAATACTTTTGAAATCAGCAGAATTTGGCGTTGATTTTTGGGATGCCTCTTCCGACGTCTTTTCACCTATTTTAGCGAAGTGCGTGTTGAGCATGTTGGCGACGTTAAGTTTTCCTTTAACAGCTGGATCACCACCTGGGGGCATCATTTCGTCCGGAAAAGAATTCAACTTTTTTTTGCCGATACAATCGTTTATTAATGTCCATACCTTCTTAGGAGATCCATGCGCGCTATTGAATGCCTTCAAATAGTAGAGCTGTTTAGCAGACCTGAGAGCCTTGGTTAAGCAATTTCTGTAAGCTTTAAAAAAGGCTTGATTTGTTTCATCTGGATTCAATAGATATATTTTATACAGCCTGTTCTTTGATTGGATCGACCTTAGTAGTCCTCGTGTAACCCAAGGCTTTTTAGATCTGTTGTAACGTCTTAGACGGGTCGAAGACATCGGACAAGCCACATTAAGTGCTGTGGTAAATTCGTTGACAAAATACTGTGAAGCTTGATTTACATCCTCGCAGTCTAAGCACGGAGAGGGGTCAATTTTAAGCAGCAGTTCATTCAACCGCTGAACAGATGTAGCATCAAGCTTTCTAGTTGTTTTGATCGGAGTCGCCGTTTGTCGCCCAGTTTTTATCTCCATCAAAAGCATAAAGTGGTCTGACGTGTCATCGATAATAACACGACACGAATCAAATTCCATATTCAGAAAAATATTGTCGATTACCGTTGCTGTCGAGCTTACAACTTTAGTTGGAATACGACAAGCTGGGAGAAGCCCCAGCGAAAGACAAAGTGTCAGAAAATCAACAGCCGAAGGCGAATATTGTGTATATGAAAGATCATGACCAGCATTACTTATATCAATATTAAAATCCCAAATGTACATAATCTTCCGACTTCGCTCGAGTGCGATCGAAGAAAATGCTTCCAGCTTACTTATGAAATGTTGCACCGAAGAGCTAAGTGGTCTGTAAAACAAACAACACAACACTTTTTCATTACCAAAATCAAGCTCAACAACCAAAAATTCAAACAACATTTCTTCATACATCGAATCAAAATCCGAAACAATCCTGTAAGTAATATCATTATGAATAAAAAAACCAAGGCCTCCTCTCGATCTGTCATTCCTAGTCTTAGAAATAAAATGGTAACCATTAATATTCGCTAGGTGACTAGTTGACTCATTTAAGAAAGTCTCACATACAGCTAATACATCAACTCGGCAGCATGGAAGGAACGAAGATAAATGGTCCAAACTACTCATCAACCCGCAACAGTTTAAACTCGCCACCCTCACACTACCAGGAGAAACATGTCCATTAATCTCATTAGGGAGTAAATACTTGTTAATAGGGAGGGATCTAATAGAAATATCATATTCATCATCCGAAAAACCACAATCTGCAGAAATTTTTATTAAATCTAATGGGTCTCTCTCAAAATCTCTTAACCTACTCGATGTCCCATCACCAGTAGAATTAATCATAATCATTTTGACTTACCAAACCGTCTGGTGGGAGTCTGTAGTGATGCGGCAATTAATCATCAACCAAACCTTGATGTGGAAAAGTACGGCACGTCTTGTGAAATATCTGATCTTCAACTGAAAAAAACACATGAAGCAAAAACAGAACCTGATTTCTAGGCCTCACATAAAGAATAGCGACGATGAAGCATAATCTGGCATGGCAGACTTAACAAGTCGAAGTCGCATTGAGCACTGAACACAATAAGAAAGAAAAAAACACCGAAAAGAAAAAAAACAACACTGACTAGTGGTCATTTTCCCAATCATCACACACACCAACAAAATGAACTTGTTTCATCTCTCGATCGCGGACGTATTTCATTAAACAAATAAAACAAATAATGGTCCACGTATACACTACAAACAAACTAATTAATCTTTTCCCAGTTAGAAGAATCACTTTTTTTCACTTCTAGCCATAAGTTAATACCCCTATGACGCACTCTGGATGAAACGATATGTTTCGACTCTTTCATTTCTTGTGCTTTCGAGAGTAGGGAGTTTCGAATCATGTTGAGAGCAGGGGGCAGGTCTGTAGAGATTATAATCCCACTACCTTTTAGCTTTTTAACATTGTTCATGATCGACTGGACATCACTCTCCGAGCTTAGTGAAATAAATACGGGGGACTCCTTGTGTCGGCTATTTTGCTTGCTGCGCCTATTTGTGATGTTTGCAGCCCGTGAAGAAATCCGATAGCACTTAGTCATAGATATGTCACTAGTTACACCCAGCTTTTCGCTAACTAATTTAATGACGCTATCTTCAACTTTCTTGTTAGGCTCTTCTGCCGGTAAACCATGCACAATAAGGTTCAGACGGCGATCTTTCACGTCGATAAGTAATAGCTGTTTTTCCAGGGCCTGGTACTTGTCGACATACTCGTCGATAGTTTTCTCAAAGTTATTAAGCCTCACATCTCGGTCAGCAGCCTCCGTTCTCAGCGACGCGATCTCAGAAGTAATTCCGTCAAGCTTATTATTTAATTCTGTCTGCGTACCAATAATAGAATCTAGTTTTCCGCTCAAAACTTTTCTGAACTCGTCGAACGATTTTTGCGTAACATTAGCCATGATAAATTTCGATTATAAATCCGCTTCGGGAGGATTGGGGATTAGCAGTTCATTCGAAATAGCATCAAAAGGGACTTACTGGCAAGGGGTGTGTGTGAATACCCCCCGCTAACCAAATATAGCACGATTAAATCAGCTCTTGACTCCTACAGGCAATGCATCAAACAGATTTGGTCAATTAGCTATAAATAATTCAAGTTCAAAAATGTTGATTATGCTAAGTCCATAGGGAATCACAATTGAGTCTTACTGTATAATGAGATTATATCCAGACTTGATTCTGTTGACTATAATAAGTCCGTAGGGAATCACAATTGGGTCTTATTGTATAATGAGATTATATCCAGATTATATCCAACAGAGGTGTTTACTATCTGTATATTATTTTATTCAACTACAATTAAAACGGATGAGCTTTTCTTTTTTGTACCTAAGAAAATAGCTGGCGCTTCATTTTTCTTCATACCGAATAAACCATTAAGTATTTTTTTTTTCATTGTATTTGAAAGTGTTCTCATGTGAAGTGTTCAACATGTATTTTTCAATATCATAAATTTACTCCTTTTAGATACAGTTTATAATTCAGCTGATATTAGGTATTTATAATTTGGAATGAATACCCAAAAGAAAAATGAATATTATCCAAACGGGCGGCCAAAAGCAATAAAAAAAGCAGCAGTTCAGCCTTAGCCTACATGACATATTCTATAAAGAAGCAAAAAAACCTTAAAAATTCATTTTTTTTAAATTGTTATTGAAAACCAGTTTTTAATGCAAGGAAGGCTTTTTAGGAATCCGAAAGAGCAAAAAAAAAAACAAAAAAACAATCAATATCAAAGTCGCCCATTTCAACTGTTTTAAAGGTGACAAAACAGATAGAGGCAAAGGGCATTATGAAAACTTAATCTTCTAAGTTCAAACTTACTGTCAAAGTTCTTACTTAGATAACTGAAGAATTTGTGATACGGTATTTGAAGTTTTGTATGCAGTAATGCTCGATGAAGAAACGCTACTAATTTTGATAATTATTTATGTTAAGAATACATAGCTAATAGATACTTCAAGTATTATGCAAGGGTTCCGAAACGCCACAGTCATTTCGTTTCTACCAGATTTCTATTTCTTTTGATGAATAACGAAGAAGACCAGTTTCCAGCCAGCGACCACGCCACCGACATCTTACCGACGGCGCGGCGCGGCTCACTGTTTTCGGCCCCACTGCCACCAGTCTTCCCTTATCGGGGCGGCGCTGGGGAACTAATTATAAGGCAGGGATGGTTGCAGTATCATCACATAATATGTGTGCTGTCTTTGTGTTATAAGCGGGGTGAAACGGCGTGTGTTGTGACGTCATTGGAGTCCAAAGGGATGGGTCGAGGGAGTCTTGCCAACTGTATAGCCTTTAATAGAATCGGTGACAGCGTTACACGGGTGTGACGGCTTGAGGGGCTGGTAGGTCCACTTATCTAATGTGCTATAAAATGGCTGATGCTAAGAAAAATATTGGACGTGATCCATAATGGCCGTATGAGGTTCTTATTAGAAAAACGTCGTGGGGAAATTTAGCATCTGAGGGGCATGTTTAGACAAGATTCTTTACAAAATGGGCGTCTATGGTTTTTCATAGAAACACACAATGTGGGAACAGAAACAAGAGGCGGCATTGGCTAGTAACTCCATTTAATATCAAATATATCCAAACCGAAAATCCCATCCAACAACCATAACCAGCAACCAACATTCATAACCAACAATCATAACCGACAATCACATCCGACAAAGATAGCCAATGAACCACATAACCAACAAACAAAACCAACAAACATAATCAACAACCAACAAACCACATCCCCAACATAACCAACAACTAAAAAACATGACAATCAATCAATAGCCATATCCAAAACAAACAACACATAGCCAACAACCATCAAACAATCATAACCAACAAACTACACAACCAGAAAGCATAACCAACAGCCATATCCAAAACCAACAAACATAACCAACAAGCATACCCAACAAACTACATAACCAGCAAGCAAAACCAACAACCAAAACCAAGAGCCATATGCAAAAACAACAAACAAAACCAATAATCGTAACCAACAACCATCAAACGTAACCAACAGCCATATTCAGAAAACATAACCAACAGCCAACAACCATATGTTAATTTCCATATCTGGGCGTTTAAATAGATTGATCCCTCGCCACTAAATTTTCGGGACTGCTCGAAATATAGCACTTTCATCAAGGCCCTAATGCTGGATAAGGGGTTTAATCTACCACCTTCCCCTCCCATTTCCCAAAAAACATTTATGAGTTTTCTATTATTTTGTTAAATCGCATTTATTTTTATCTTAAAAATTGGTTCTTCATCTCCAGATAGGTTTCACGCACGTGCAAACCTCGATGCTATTGAGAAAAATACAGCTGTACTTTCGTTTTGTGGCACTGAAGCTTTGCCAGGATCAAACTGAGAGGCCCTTATGGTGGACAATGACGTAGGAAGAAGGCAGGAGGGGGTCTAACCCAGAGACACGCAGAAGCAGTTTTCTGGTCTGGAAGAAATCTACATGCAAAATCTACTTACTTTCAATTCCCACGAATATAGCCAACCTCCTGCTCACTCTTCGACAAACACGTAGTTGATGAAAAAAAAAACATGAACATCTACAACTACTGTCAACAGTGGTATCAATTTACAACAATGAAGGGGAGGGGAAAATGCATTTTTCTAAATCTGAGAGGGGACAATTTTGTTTTTGATTTTTGTTTCTTTCCGTGAAAATACCGAAAAACGGTATTTTTCATTAAAAATTCCAAATATAGCATTTATAAATATGCATTTTCGACCATCAAACGGCTATA
This sequence comes from Artemia sp. Qi Xiang Cuo, assembly GCF_049724085.1. NCBI lineage: Eukaryota > Metazoa > Arthropoda > Branchiopoda > Anostraca > Artemiidae > Artemia > Artemia sp. Qi Xiang Cuo. Next base: position 42,967,782 of record NC_142796.1, read on the forward strand.
TTGAGACCGAATATATCAGAGATATAATTCCTTTTTTTCAGTAGTCAGAGTAAAGGGAACTCTGCTTCAAATGAAATTTTGAGCAAAACGGTTTAGCTTTTAATGTAAATTTGTTCATTTTTTTAAACGTCTGTGTCCCTTGGTCCTCGACTGAAAGGCTCTCCTCTTCTATCGTTGTACTAGGGTATCAATCTTTCTTTTAAGCCTTGCAACCTCTCAGAATTTTTACGAATATTTCTTGATTATAATCTTTGATTTGACACTGGTGTTGTCAGAATTAAATTTTGCGATCTCAGTTTTATATTTAATCCAAGGTCCAAGTGCAGAAAAACTCTCAGTCTAGCCATAGTCTGATAAAAAAAAGTATGAATTTTCAAATTTAAGAACGAGGTTGTAAATCCTCCAATCAAAACTTTTAGATAGCCATTTCGTTCAATGTAATTATAAGTTTTAGAAAATATGTCTTTGAGGATGATAAACTCCTCAGGGCGCTCAGGGCAAGGGTTGTAAGTTATGCCCTGTATTACATACAAGGTTTTTTATGGATAGTGATGTTGTAGAAACCTCAAAAAGGGCTCATTCGGTTGGAAATTAGAAGGGCTTGTGCCCTTTTTAATAGTTGAAAGTGATTGGAGGATGCCTAACACCCCTCTCAGACCCACCATTTCCCCAAACACATCCAATCAAAATTTAGAGATAGCAATTTTCTTCAACGTAGTTCATATTAAGGCATATAAGGTTTTTATTAAAAGCGTTGTCGTAGGAACTTCAAAAGAGCTCATTCGATTTGAAATTGAAAGGGCTAGTGCCTTTTTAAATAGTTGAAAGTGATTGAAGAGCAACTAACGCCCGTTTCAAGCCCACCATTTCCCCACACATCCAATCAAAATTTTGAGATAGCCATTTTTTTAATGTAGTTGAAAGTTCTGGAAATTATTTCAAAATTTTGAGATAACCATTTTGTTCAACCTAGTTGAAAGTTCTGGAAATTAGGTCTTTGATGATGACAAACCCCCCCCTTCCCCCAGCCCTCAGGGCAAGGGCTGTAGGTTATTCCCTGGAGACATATAAGGCTGTTTTTTTTTAGAAAGAATTGTCGTAGAAACTTCAAAAAGGGCTCATTTGATTTGAAACTGAAATTGCTAGTGCCCTTTTTAATAGTCGAAAGTGATTTGAGGGCAACTAACTGTCCTCTCACGCCCAACGTTTCCCCAAACACATCTAATCAAATTTTTTTAGATAGCCATCTTGTTTAACGTAGTTAAACGTTTTAGAAATTAGGTATATGAAGATGATAACCCCCTCAGGGTCCTCAGGGCAAAGGTTGTGCCCTGTAGGGCATATAAGGTTTTTTTTATAGATAGTGATGTTGTAGAAACTTCAAAAAGGGCTCATTGGATTGGAAGTTAGAGGGGCTTGTGCCCTTTTTGATAGTCGAAAGGGATTGGAGGATAACCAACACCCCTCTCACACCCACCATTTCCCCAAACACATCAAATAAAAATTTTGAGCCATTCTGTTCGATGTAGATAAAAAGTTTGGAAATTATGTCTTTGAGGATGGCACTCCCCCCACATCCCTCCGGGCAAGGGTTGTAAGTTATGCCCTGGGGGCATATAAGTTTTTTTTTTTATAGAACGCGTTGTCGTTGAAACTTCAAAAAGTAATCGTTCAATTAGAAACTGAAACGACCAGTGCCCTATTTAATAATCGAAAGTGATTGGAGGGTAATTAACCCCCCTCTCACTCGCACCATTTCCCCAAACACATCCAATCAAAATTTTGAGATAGCCATTTTGTTCAACGTAGTGGAAAGGTCCGGAAATTATGTCTTTGAGGATGACAACCCCCTCACAGCCCTCAGGTCAAGGGTTGTAAGCTATGCCCTGGTGTATATAAGGCTTTTACAGAAAGTGTTGTCGTAGAAACTTCAAAAAGGGCTCATTCGATTGGAAATTTAAAGGACTAGTGCCATTTTTGATAGTCGGGAGTGATCTGACGGTAACTAAGCCCCTCTCACACCCACTATTTCCTCAGACACATCCAATCAAAATTTAGAGATAGCAATTTTCTTCAACGTAGTTCAATGTAGGCAAGGGTTGTAGGTTATGCCTTGGGGGCATATAAGGTTTTTATTAAAAGCATTGTCGTAGGAACTTCAAAAGGGCTCCTTCGATTGGAAATTGAAAGGTCTAGTGCCTTTTTTTAATAGTTGAAAGTGATTGAAGAGCAACTAATGCCCCTCTCAAGCCCACCATTTCGCCAAACACATCCAATCAAAATTTGAGATAGTAATTTTTTAAATGTAGCTGAAAGTTCTGGAAATTAGGGCTTTAAGGATGACAACCCCCTCACAGCCCTCAGGGCAAGGGTTTCAATTTATACTCTGGGGGCATATAAGGTGTTTATAGAAATCGTTGTCGTAGAAGCTCAAGAAAAGCTCATTTGACTGGAAATTGATAGGGCTAGTGTCCTTTTTAATAGTCAAAAGTGATTGGAAGGCTTGACATTTTTATAGTAAATATCGATGTGGGTTTAACATATTATTATTTTTTTCTTTTTTTTCGTTTAGACCTTCGTATTGAAGGAGTTGTCTTAGGAACTTCAAAAAGGGCTAATTCGATTGAAAATAGAGAGGGTCAATCCTTTTTAATAGTCGAACGTGATTGGAGGGCAACTAATTCCCCTTCAACGCCCACCCTCCAATTTGCCCAATATGTTTAAAAACTAAAGATTCCTCTTAAGATTAAATCAAAATGCACTCTGTTAATAAGACATCTCAAGGCTAATAAGGCATTCCCAATAAGGCATCTCAGCAGTATCCCAAGAACGACTCAGGGTATTATGTTGAAACTTTCGGGGCTACTTCTGCTCTTGAAATTTAACCAAATCAAAATAGCGTAAGTGTATCCAAGCTATCAAAGAAAGTAAACATATTTTTTTTGCGAATGGTATCAAGTTTTCTATTTCAGGTCAACTGGAGGAGGTATGAAACTAAATTAAGCACTACTATTTGCGTCCAGATTTTTAAAAGGATGAAACCAAAAGTGAGCAAAAATAAAATCTAATGATCTTCCAAGCGTGAAACTACCACAAATAAGCATCGATAAATAACTGAAACCCAAAACAAACATAAATTACAATAAGTAACCGAGGCAAACTCAAAACGAGCAGAAATCAACATGAGTAGGGCTCAAAGCCCCTGTGCCTTCCGAAGGCCAAAAAATAATTTAACCTTTACTGAAAAAAATATAAATGTTTTTACTTTTATAACTTTAATAAATCAAATATTAACATTTTGATTAATAAATATCAGTAAATGTATATAAACTGACAATACACATTCATTTGTATTTTTCAGTAAAGTGTAAATTATGTTCTGGCCTTGGAAAGGCATGCTGTAGGTGTTTTGAGCCCTACTCATGTTAATTTTGTTTGGTGGTTTGAGCCCTACCTAAAACAGTTTTGGTGGTTGTGGCCAAAAATGACTATCGTTTTGACTAGGGCTTCTTAAAAAATGGCACCGCTCAATCATTCCTCCAAATATCATTCCCACAGATACACTAGGAAGTAAACATGTAAACTGACGTCACCTTGTCGATGACGTCATTTCCTCTAATGTCTAAATCTCCTTGATTATTTACCTTTTGATGACTCTATCTTTTATTTATTTTTCCAAGGCTATTACATTACAATACTGACAAGATTTTTTTTTTCTTAGAATATGCCCTAAATCAAAGAAATTATATGAAAAAACGAACTGTTGCCCATGCGATGAAATTTTCTGAGGAAATATATAATGCGTGACAAGATCTTCGGCTAAAAGACACACAACAACGAAATTACAGCGATTCCAAATGTAAATAACGGACAATTAAACTAAAGAGTCAAAAGCTGGATAATGTAGAATACGGAAGGAATTATTTACGGAATAATAGACTAAGAAGATATAGTCAGTGAATAATGATGTTTAGGAACAAGAGATACTGAACGATAATTTATTTTAATATGGCTTTTATTAAGTGAAAATATTTCTATAAGAGCAAAATTATAGCCAGAAATTGAAGAATAAAAATTTCAGTGAATTTTTATCTTTTTTTAATCATTAAAGGAAGAAAATTAAAGAAAAGGAGTAGAATAAAGAAATATACAAAATATAGAGGGTAGTTGAAACCTATAAATAAAAGAGTTTTAATGTTTTTCTTAAATTCGTTAAAAATCTCCATAAAACCTCTAAGGAAGAAATAGAAATAAGCATGTAATTAAATAATCTTCCGCCGAGGGCTACATAGTTTAAATACTCAAACCATGAGTTTTTTTTTATAAATGAGTGACTTTGGGCAAAAAAAAAATGTGGGCAAAAAAAAATTAAACCTTGCATGTTATTTTTCTGAAAGTAAGGATTTATTCAACCATTTTCTAACTTATTAGGATAAAAAAATTTAAGAAACTAATGTTTGCTACCGTTAGTTTCTAGGGGTCGACTTGTAACGAGACATTGAAAGGTCTTATCTTTATACTTTTTCTGCGTCACCGATGTTTAATAAAGTTTCTCCCAAAACTCTTTATCTTAGTGTTTGATATTTAAGTTTTCAAGAATAGGTATATTAGAATAGAATAGATATACATGTACAGGAATAGGTACATATACAGGAATACATATACAGGAATTGGGCAAAAAAAAATTAAACCTTGCATGTTATTTTTCTGAAAGTAAGGATTTATTCAACCATTTTCTAACTTATTAGGATAAAAAAATTTAAGAAACTAATGTTTGCTACCGTTAGTTTCTAGGGGTCGACTTGTAACGAGACATTGAAAGGTCTTATCTTTATACTTTTTCTGCGTCAACGATGTTTAATAAAGTTTCTCCCAAAACTCATTATGTTAGTGTTTGATATTTAAGTTTTCAAGAATAGGTATATTAGAATAGAATAGATATACATATACAGGAATAGGTATATTATATAACAATTTAGAATGAACATAAAATGCGCATCCATCGAGGTAAACCTGTAGCAGGGGTGGACCCGGAAAGGTTGTCGGTCTTTGCTGAATTTTTAACAGTTTTCACTTGCATGCTTATGAGTTTATCGAGTAAAAAGAAGTAATAAGGGTCTATAAAATTGCAAGATTCTGCATCAATACTCAATCCTTAATTTTGTCAAAAATCAAAATACGATATTACACGTTTTTGTTCAGTATTTTCGATACATTTAATAACGCAAAAACTTTATGAGAGAAGAATCTTTGTGTCTAACGCCATCTTTTCCACCCTAGAGATGTCCCTACCTGTGAGGAAGCGTAGATCCTCCTGCTCCAAGGGTGGTCAAGATGTTAAGCCTCGTCCTTCGTGGTAAGTGTGTGTGCAATTCAGGTTTATGTAACCATAAGTTTAGAGTGAGGTCTAGTCCTGCCGTTAAAAATAAAACCCTGCCGTTAAACAATAAAAACTGTATATTAGTTATTATTTAGCGTTTATATTGGAACTTGTTTTTACGCTTGATTTGTCTTTCTTAGCCTTAGTTGACAGATTCAAACAAATCTCCCTCACTAGGAAATATCGTCTTTTTTGAAATCGATTGAATAAATTTATTTCCAATAATATTCAACAATTTTTTTTTATAATGACTTTCATAAAATAAAATCTATATAACTGCCGTTAGTAATAATTGATGTATGTAGATTGTATCTTTATTCGTTTTAATGCGCTTAGTTTGGATTTTTAATTGTTGTAAAAATTGAAACCCTTTCTACATCCCAATTTTTCCGAATTACATCTTTGTGGAAAAAAAATTTCAAGAAAAGTACACAAAAGGATGTAGTTTGATGTTTTTCCAGGGGGGGGGGGAGAGGAGCCGATAAAAACATTCTCCTATGTGCAACGTCTTCTAACCTTGTCACAAAGAAAAACTAATTAGACAAATAATCCCAGGATAGACATAGACATAGACATAGGTTTATTAAGATCGAACAGTGTAGCCATGGCTAATTTATGCAGTCTTTACAACAGTATGGAAAAAAAATACAAATAACACTATAATAACACTATAAGAACACTAACACGTGAATACAAATAACACTGAGTCTTGTTGTATGCTTCTACAAAAAAGGGGACAAACGTGTTTTTGTAGCGGTTGGTCCTGAAGACCGGGGGTGTAGCTTCGACTGGGATCTGGTTCTTTGGTTAACAAGAGCATCGGGTGGGAGGATCAGTCTGTGATGGGGCGAAGATAGCAGTGACTTGCCGAGGGACATGATCAGTGATAATCGTCTGTCGCTGAGAGTTTTAAGGTTCAGTTCTTGCAAGAGTTTGTTGTAGTCGTCACTTTTGTTACCAACGATTATGTTAACAGCTCATTTCTGCAAAGATTCAAGGTCATCGCAAAGGTAGTGGGTGCTCTGGACAAAAGGTCCCCAGACAGCGACGGCATATTCGAGTAGAGGTCTCACATACGTAATATAGGCATTTCTTAGGCTTTGAGTGTCGCAGGATGATTGGTTGTCATAAATATGAGTAATAACGCTTCTTCGTATCTGATCTTTGGTTATTACATGAAACGTGAGCACAAATATAACGGAAATTTTGTGAAATGAGGAAGCTGATTTGTGATTTAACAAGCATTTCATAGATACGTTTGTTGATAAAATTGTATGATGCAAGAGGGAAAATTTTTAACTCTTAAACTGTAAGAATCTCAACCTTTTTTCTGATATACGTTAAAGTATTTAATTATAAAGTTTTTGGACTGCTCAAAATATAGCACTTTGATCAAGGCCCTAAGGCTGGATAGGGGGTTCAATCTACCACCTTCCCCTCCCATTTTCCAGAACAAAATTATGAGTTTTTATGCTATTTTGTTAAATTACCTTTGTTTTTGTCTTAAAAAATTGGCCCCACATCTCCAGAAATAGTTTCACGCACCTGCAAAACTCGAGGCTATTGAGGAAATAGAGCTGCATTTTCGTTTTTTGGCACTGAAGCTTTGCCAGGATCAAACTGAAAAGCCCTTATGGTGGACAATGACGTAGAAAGAAGGGAGGAGGAAGTGGGGTTCTAACCCAGAGACAAGCAGTGAATAGTTTTCTTGGCTAGGAGAAATCTACATGCGAAATCTACTCACTTTCAATTCACATGAATATAGCCGCACTAATTTACAAGAATGAATGGGAGGGGCAGAATACATTTTTCAAAATCTGAGAGGGGGCAATTTTGTTTTTTGATTTTTCCGTGAAAATACCAAAAAAGGTATTTTTCAATAAACATTCCAAAAATAGCATTCATAAATATGTATTTTTGACCTTCAAATGGCTATATTGAGAACGAAAAAAAAACCGAATATATCACAAATATGATTCCCCTTTTCAGTAGTCAGAGTAAAGGGAACCCTGCTTCAAATGAAATTTTTAGGGAAGCGGTTCAGCTTTTGATGTGTATTTGATAATTTTTTTAAGCATCTCCGTCCCTTAGCCCTCGACTGAAAGGCGATACCTCTACTATCGTTGAAGTAGGGTATCACTCTTTCTCTTAAGCATTGCAACCTCTCGAATAGCTTTTACGAATATTTCTTGATCATAACATCTTTGAGTTGACGCTGGTGTTATCAGAATTCAATTTCACGATCTCAGTTTTATCATTAGTCAAAATTACTCCACGGAGGAGAAGCGGGGGGAGTTCCAAGTGCAGATAAAGTATTATTCTAGCCATAGTGTGATAAAAAGTATGGATTTTCAAATTTAGGAACGAGGTTGTAAATCCTCACAGCTTTTCTCAATAGGTGGCTCACTGTCATATGAATGCATCCATGGTCACATCAAGGATGTGATGTGTCCCTGTTTTACAAGTTCTGTTTTTTTTCCTTTCTTTCCAAGAAAAACATAGGCATGTTATGGCAGTTTGAAACAACCATCTAATTCAATAGCTTTGCTCAATAATACAAGTGTATTTAGAACATCCAAACACCAATCAAAAACCTAAAATTCTCACTGAAAATTGAATTAAAATTCGGATTTGAATCATTAATCCATTATTGAACATGGTTCCTTGGTGGTGATAGTAAGGCTCAGCTGCTTGTCGACATGTCCTTTTCAGATATTCTAAGATTATAAAAATTCTTTGATCGAATATGTAGACTTTATGGTTCCTAGAAAAGATTATATGGCTCATAACACTTCCCCACTGGATTTCCCCTGCTAGACTCTGCTCCGTCTGCGTTGTGGGCATTGGTGAGGTGTTTCTTGGGAGCTTGAGTCGTATTCTGACCCATACCTTCTTTTTAAACTTGAGAGAATTGATCTTTTTGAATTTATGTTGCAACTATGCTGCCCCCCCCCCATTCGTCTGCTGAGTCAGAACGGCAGTTCTGAGTTTGGTCAAACGTGAAGACAAAGCTTGAGAATAGGCTAAAGATGGAAACTGTTGCTGCGATGATGCACACGAAACAAATAAACAAACGCCACCATTAAGGGGAAACTTTCAGCGTATGTTGAGAGGGATATTGAAAAAATAAAAAGTTTTATGTGCACACTGCTATTAATGCTATTACTGTTGCTGGAACAACAGCTATTGCCACAACTGATTTTTTTTATTTATAAGTTATTGAATGAAGTGTTAATTTGTGAAGTGTTAATTTTAAATGTTAATTTATTAATTATTGAATGAAGTGTTAATTTGTGTGGTAAGTTTGATTGAAGGCCTTTGCGTACTTGTTGTTATATAGTTTAAAAGTATTTTTTGGCCTGTTGATTAGCGGTTATTACTATTTTTTTTTTTTTACTCTTCGTACTTGGAGGAAATAAAAAGTTTGAATTGAAATGAAATGGTGCGTAGAGAAAATGAAAATGGCGGAGTAGCGACTTGGTCCATACCGCTGCAGTTAGAGTCAAGCATATCAAGGTGGAAATAAGTTACGTCTTGACGGCAGTTTTTTCTTTGTCAGGCATCAAGAACTACCAATAGCAATAAACTGCAGTCTACTCAGAGAGCAAATTACTGTGTAATTCACGGAGCTGCACAAAGCAACAGAAGGATTGATGCATTCGAGGTTCTTGAACACTTCATCGGTGCCAGGACAGCATCCCGTAAAAAGATGGCAAGAAAAAGCCGTCAAATACAGACAAGCTGACTAGGCGGAGTGTCGTTCGTAATCCGTTTCCGATAGAATATTTTCTCCCAACAAGATACTGTTAGAGTGATGAGACAACTATTGCTCTTTTGACTTCACTTCTTGCAGGCGCAAACGGACAACAGTTGTCCTACTCGGTCAAGTCTGCAACAAGTGAATTGAACAAACAGGACAGTACTTTACCGACTGGTGAAAATTCGAGGCAGGTTGTTGATTTTCCTTCTCCGACTGTCATGACCGATCCCAATCGGACGAAAACGGTCTAGTAACAGACTTATGAAGAGGTCATAAAAAAGAGACACTTCAAGGTTCTGTTTGCTTCTGTACTGTGCAAGCCCGCTCCTAACCTCGACCAATAAGAAGTAGCATCACGCTTTTTAGGAAAAAAAAATTTCCGCTTCCCGTAACTCCAACAAATCGATGTTGTCATCCTATGCTGCGACATCTATAGTTTTCATTAAAAAAAAAAAAAAATGAGTGACAAGCGACAGCAGTCGCTTGTCATAAAGCAGTCGCCTTTCGAATTCCAATCGAATGAGCCTTTTTCGAGTTTCTACGACAACACTTCCTATAAACACCTGATACGGCCCCAGGGCATAAATTACAACTCTTACCCTAATAAAAACATAAATGTTTTTATTTTTATAACTTTAATAAATCAAATAATTTTACGATTTTGATTACTAAATATCAGTAAATGTACAGACAGTGCACATTCATTTGTATTTTTTTCAGTAAAGTGCAAATTATGTTCTGGCCTTGGGAAGGCATAGGGGTTTTGAGCCCAACTTAAAATATGAAAAATATGATAAAAAAATACGTATGAAAATCTTTTCGTTTTTTTAAGAATTTATAGTTTGGCCTGCTATTTGTATGCTGGAGAAAAATTTTCAGCAATTCTTAACAACATACACCCTCTTAAAAGTCTGGACACAAATAGTAGTGTTTAATTTAGTTTCATACCTCCTCTAGTTGACCTGAAATGGAAAACTTAATACCATTCGCAAAAAAAATCTGTTTACTTTATTTGATAGCTTGGATACACTTACGCTATTTTGATTTGGTTAAATTTTAAGAGCAGAAGCAGCCCCAAAAGTTTGAACATAATACCCTCAGTCGTTCTTGAGATACTGCAGAGATGCCTTATTGGGAATTAGCATTAACACAGTGCTTTTCGATTTAATATTATGGAAACGTTTATTTTTTAAAAATAAAGTCAATTGAGAGGGGGGTGTTGGTTGGGAGATTCGTTGCCCTCCAATCATTTTTGACTATTAAAAAGGGCATTAGCCCTTCCTATTTTCAATCAAATGAGTCCTTTTCAAAGTTCCTACGACAACTTCTTTGGTACAAAGTGCTCTTGTCTAAACAACAACAACAACATCAAAATAAACATTGTATCCACATCGATCTTTACTATAAAAATGTCAAGCCTTCCAGTTACTTTCGACTATTAAAAAGGGCACTAGGCCTTTGGAATTCCAATTGAATGAGCCTTTTTCGAGTTTCTACGACAACACTTCCTATAAACACCGTATACGCCCCCAGGGCATAGTAGGTAATAAATCTTACCCTCAGGACTGTAGGGGTGGTTGTTATCCTCTAAGACATAGTTTCCAGAACGCTCAACTCCGTTAAACAAAATGGCTATCTAGTAACTTAGAGTGAATGTGGTTGAGAAAATGATGGGCGTGAGAGGGGCCTTAGTCTTTCTCCAATCACTTTCAACTATCAAAAGAGGCGCTAGCCGTTTCAATTTCCAATCAAATGAGCCCTTTTGAAGTTTCTACGACAACGCTTTCAATAAAAACCTTATATGCCCCCAGGGAATAACTTACAACCCTCACCCTGAGGGCTGGGTGGGGGGATTGTCATCCTCAAAGACCTAATTTCGAGAACTTTCTACTACGTTGAACCATATGACTATCTCAAAATTTTGATTGAGTTCGCTTTGGGGACTGGTGGGCGTGAGATGGGGGTTAATTACCCTCCAATGACTTCCAACTATTGAAATAGGCACTAGCCCTCTCAATTTCAAATTGAATAGCCCCTTTTGCAGTTTTTACAACAACTCTATCATTAAAAACCTTATATGTATAACTTACAACCTTGGCATAACTTACAACCTTTGCCCTGGGGACTCTCGGGGGTTTGTCATCCTTAAATACATAATTTCCAGAACTTTCAACTACGTTGAACAAAATGGCTATCTCTAAACTTTGATTCAATGTGTTTGGGGAAATGGAGGGTGTAAGAGGGGGGTTAAGTACTCTCCACTCACTTTTGACTATTGAAAAAGGCAATTTCAACTTCCAATCAAATGAGCCCCTTTTGCAATTTCTACAACAACTCTCTATATAAACCTTATATGCCCCCAGGGCACAAACTACAACCCTTGCACTGAAAGCTCTGATGAGTTTTTTTATCCTAAAAGACCTAATTTCCAGAACTTTCGACTACGTTAAACAAAATGGATAACTCAAAATTTTGATTGGATGTGTTTGGGGAAATGGTGGGCGTGAGAGGGGGGTTATTTGCCCATTTTGATAAAAAAAAATTATATGCCCCCAGGGCATAACTTATAACCCTTGCCCTGAAGACTATGGGGAGAGTGTCCTGCTCAAAGGTATAATTTCCTGAACTTTAAACTTCGAGGAACAAAATGGCTACCAATAAATTTTGATCGGATATGTTTGGGGAAATGGTGGGCGTGGAAGGGGTGTTTGTTGCCTTCCAATCACTTTCGACTATTAAAAAGGGCAGTAGCCATTTCAATTTTCAATCGAATGAGTCATTTTTGAAGTTTCTACGACGACGCGTTCACTAAAAGCCTTATATGCCCCCAGGGTAAAACTTACAACCCTTCCCCTGAGGGCTGTGGAGGAGTGTCCTCCTCAAAAACATAATTTCTATCTGGAAATCCAAAACACTGAATAAAATGCTATCTAAAAATTTTGATTGGATGTGTTTGGGGAAAAGGTGGGTGACAGAGGAGGGCTAGTTGTCCTCAAATCCCTTTCGACTATTAGAAAGGCCACTAGAGCTTTGAATTTCCAATCGAATAAGCCCTTTTTCAAGTTTCTACGACAAAGATTTCAATAAAAACTTATATGCCTCCAGGGCATATCTTATAACCCTTGCTCTGAAGACTCTTGGGGAGTGTCCTGCTCAAAGGTATAATTTCCTGAACTTCAACTGCATGGAACAAAATGGCTATCTTGAATTTTGATTGGATGTGTTAGGGGAAATGGTGGGCATGAAAGGGGTGTTAATTGCCTTCCAATTACTTCCGACTATTAAAAAGGGCACAAGCCATTTCAATTTCTAATCAAATGAGCCCTTTATAAGATTCTACGACAACGCGTTCTATAAAAACTTTATATATCCCTAGGGCATAACTTACAACCCTTGTCCTGAGGAATGTAAGGGGATTTTCATCCTGAAAGATCTAATATCCAGAACTTAAAACTACATTGAAGAAATGGCTATCTCAAAATTTTGATTGGATGTGTTGGGGGGAATAATGGGCGTAGGGGGGGGGTTAGTGTCCCTCTAATCACTTTTGAATATTAAAAAGGACACTAGCCACTCCCATTTCCAATCGAATGAGCCCTTTTCGAAGTTTCTACGACAACGCCTTCTATAAGAGCCTTATATGCCCCCAGGCCATAACTTAAAACTTTTACCCTGAGGGTTGTGAGGGAGTGTCCTCCTCAAAAGCATATTTTCTATCTGGAAATCAACTACGCTGAACAAAATGGTTATCTCAAATTTTGATTGGATATACTTGGGGGAATGATGGGCGTGGGAGGGGGGCTAGTTGCCCTCCAATCACTTTTGACTATTAAATAGGGTACTATCCCTTTGAATTTCCAATTGAATGAGCCTGTTTTGAAGTTTCTACGACAATGCCTTCTATAAAAACCTTATATGCCCCCAGGGCATACCTTAAAACCCTTGCCCTGAAGGTTGTGGGGGAGTTCCCTCCTCAAAAGCATATTTTCTATCTGGAAATCAACTACGCTGAACAAAATGGTTATCTCAAATTTTGATTGGATGTACTTGGGGGAATGATGGGTGTGGGAGGGGGCTAGTTGTCTTCCAATCACTTTTGACTATTAAATAGGGTACTATCCCTTTGAATTTCCAATTGAATGAGTCTGTTTTGAAGTTCCTACGACAACGCCCTCTATAAAAACCTTATATGCCCCAAGGGCATAACTTAAAACCCTTGCCCTGAGGGTTGTGGGGGAGTTCCCTCCTCAAAAGCATATTTTCTATCTGGAAATCAACTACGCTGAAGAAAATGGCTATCTCAAAACTTTGATTTGATGTGTTTGGGAGAATGATAGGCGTGGGGGGGCTAGTTGCCCTCCAATCATTTTCGACTATTAAAAAGGGAACTAGCCACTTCTATTTCCAATCGAATGAGCCCTTTTCGAAGTTTCTACGACAACTCCTTCGATACGAAGTGCCCGGGTGGAGAAAAAAAAACCAAAGACACATTGTACCCACATCGTTCTTTACTTAGGCAGCGCAAGGGTGCTGCCTATGATTTTCTCCATGTTAACCTTTGTATCCGACATATGATGTATACAAATTCCCTTTCTTGCATCTCCGATGTTTTAATAGACATTCTAAACTTTTGATTTGCTAGCATACTCTAAAAATAATGAAAACATAACAATATAATGCATAATATATTTTTAATGAAATAATGACATGCAGAAAATTAATACAAAAAATATATTATTATACATTATTAATATCATTGAACAACTTTGGACATTTGGAATCTCTTCCGTAAAATAGTTTGCCGTGATCTCTCTTGATACTGTAGCTATTGTCTTCTCTTAGTTCGTAATCAGTAGAATAAACATTATTCCATTTTGAGTCATACACAAGTTTTACTGGTGTGTCGTTGACAGGTTCAATATGCGTTTAGTCTTTGGTATTATTTGGTTCATTGACTTTTTGATCAATTATGGTAGTAACGTTTGCTGGCACTTTGTTTTTCATCGATTCATCTTTACATTCCTTTGTGATATTTTCTGCCAATGCCCTTTTTATTTTTCTGGCAATTTCTCTGTCTATTATCATATTATTTTTACACAGGTAACAGTTCCGGCACGTAGACAAGATATGGTTTATTATATTAGTAGAAGAGTTTGCCTTTCTATTCCCCTTTGCTGTCATTTGAATGCTAAAACCTAAAAGATGACGATGTGTTCTATCAACAGGTAGCATGTTACCTGAAGCACTAGCAAGAAGATACCCCTCTTCATCAACTAATATTTTTATGTTAGCATTCTCTTTGAGTATTAACTTTTCTGGAAATGATACTTTTGCATATACACCATTTGTTTAATGGAATTTTTTGGTGCTCCAAAGAAATTTAATTCCCTACTGTCATGACAACGCACGTATGCGTTTCTGATAGTGCTACCACCTGTACTTGTTTCAGAGTTCACATGCTTCTCCGTGTCAGTATTCAATGCTACAATAACACTATCATGTGAACACACTTTCTTAAAATGCTTCATATTCACTTTTTTAAAGATATGAATTGTGTTTATCATTCCACTGTGTGCAAAATACTGATTTATTACATACAATAAACTAGTTAGTGTCGATAACCCGTCATAGAGTACCAGTGGGAAAGCCGCGTAGTGTCTATGAGCAAGCATGGGGTACGATTGGTAGACCCGCAAGCATATTTCATGTCATTTTAGGATACGTAAAAAAAGTTGAATAATTTATAAGTCAAAAAAAATTCAGTCCAAAAAAAGTGCTACTACAAAATATTATTTTTCTAATAGTAAAAGTCACGACTTAAATATTAAACGTGATTTTTTTTTGTTTTAAGTATGTTTTATCTCATTCGAATACATGTATAAAAAAAAGTTGATAAATATATCACGTTCAAAAAATAATAAAAAAGTTGAAAAAATAAAAAGTTCGAAAAAAAACTTAAAAAAAGTATAAAAAAGGCTGGGGGTAGGGGGCCCTTGGAGGTTGAGGCTCTTGGTGGTTAGGGTCGTTGGTGGTTGTTGTCCTTCATAGTTCAAACCCATAATCATCTCACTAGTTGATTTCTAAGGATTTTTAAGGATTGTTATGAATTTCTCTATTAAAATTCTTTTCTATGCATCTATATATTTATTAGTTTCAACTTTTTAGTATACCCCAATGCTAAGGCATATTTTATATTGATAACACTACTCAAATGGTACTTGTGTATTATACAGAACACAGTCGAGGAGTAAAGCTAGGCCAAGGCATAAGGTCATCTTGGCGCCTATGACTCTATTAGTTTCAACTTTTTAGCATATCCCTATGCTAAACCATATTTTATATTGGCAACACTGTCCAAATGGTATTTGTGTATTATACAGAACACAGCCAAGAGGTAAAGCTAAGTCAAGTCCCATGATAACCTTGTCATCATTAATCATTTCCATAGATTGATGCCAATGAAGTTATTCCAAATTTATAATAAATTGCCTAAGAGTTACCACCCCCTTCGGGCTTACCTTAACTGGTAAGCAGTTTCACCCTATTTACTTCTTTTATACAATCCAATTAAAATAATCTTTTCCGTAGATTGACACCAATGATGTTATTCCAAATTTATATTAAATTGCGTAAGAGTTAACATCCCCTTCGGACTTACCTTAACTGATAAGCACTTTAACCCTTTTTACCACTTTCATACAATCCAATTAAAATAAATCTCGAGCTCCGTTTCACTCCTATTGTTCAATCCCCAATTAAGATCATTCAGAGCAGAGTTATGCCAATGGAATACCTTTTTTCGCAAATTGAGTTAGTTTTACGCAAATTACACTACTTTCAAGTTGAAACAGTTATGACTGTACCATACCATTCATCGTTCTGTAATTACCCATGATATACTCTTGACCAATGGAAAAGCTTTTCCGCGAATTGAGTTAGCTTTTACACAAATGATATAAGTTTCAAGTTGAAACAATTATGACTATACCATACCATTCATCGTTCTGTAACTACCCATGATGCATTCTTAACCAAACCTGATGAGATGCAAGATGCCTTTCAGCTAAAGGTTATCAATCTCGTTGACAAGCTTTGACTCATAAACATGTCCGACTTGGCTGTATCACTAGTAGAAACATTATTTTATAGTAAAAAAAACCTTGGTCCAGAAAATGGATGTTGCCTCAGAAACATTAAGTACCCTCTGCATCCGCTCTCTCTGATTGACCCAGAATATGGGCTTTGACACAGAAGCCGGTCTGGTAAGGCATGTCCCTTCCCTAGTAATAGATGCCTGTCCGTGGTAAGGCTTATTATGTAATCACTGGCTGGACATATAGAATGCACACTACTCTTATGTTACTGAGTCTTAAAAAAAAAAACTTCTAAGAAAAAAAGTCAATTTTTTCAAGGCAAGTCGTATTACTGAGGCTAATAGTCTAAAAGTTCCCAAAGAAAAAAAAATCAGAAAAACAGCTTCTGATTATTGTGATTGTAAAGTCAAAGATCTATATTCTAATAGGCCCAAGCACTGATGCAGAAAAATTAAAGTTATATGTGGAAAAGTCCTTCTGAAGTTAATTTTCATCTCCCTCAACCCTCTAATATGACTGCCAACGATTTGAGCTTGTACCTTGCTTCCATCGTTAAAAGTCTTCCCCCCCCCTTTCACTGGCTCAAGTTCAACTATTCCTCCCAATGCCTCCTTCCCCTTATTTTGGTACTTTCTCATTATGTGGATACCTATAAAAAGTCAAGTTTGGTTAATGCTAATGAAGTAAAACAAAATAGGATGAATATACAATAGTTTATAAACAAACTTAGGCTATATATTTGCACATTAGCGGGAGGGGGGGGGGTAAAGCATTGCATATATTAAATATATATTAATAAACCTAACCTAGGTACCTTTTTCTCCCCCTAACCCCCAAAAACAACAGTTTAAATATTGTAAATTCAATGTAACCACCATTGGGTACCGCAAGAGCCCAAAAGACCTGTGGCTATCTGACCAAACATGGGAACTCATAGAGACAAGGAAAAAAGTAAAAGTATCACTTATCCAAAGACAAACCCCCGACCAACAGATCCTCCGAAACGATGAATACAGAGCCGCAGATAAAGAGGTAAAGAACAGTGCCAGAAAAGACCAGAGAAACCTGCTGGAGTGAAAAGCAGCGCAGGCAGAGGAGGCGGTGGAGAGAGGTGATTCAAGAGCCGTCTATAAAATCACTAATGAGATTATTGGAAAGAAATCCTCTATTCAACATGGACCAGTAACAGACACCACGGACATCCTGATAGCACACCAGTCTGACGTAAACGAAGTTTGGGCCAGTCACTTCGAGAAGCTGTTGAATAGACATCCACCAGACGATCCCCAGAGATCCCAGCAACAATATTGTTTTCCTTAAATATCAGCACGGATCCGCCGTCATCCACTAAAATTATAGCAGCAGAAAAGAAGCTGAAAATGGTAAGTCGCCTGGCGAAGACAGGATATCCGCGGAAATGATCAAAGTGACTGTTATGACCTGCCTCAAGTTCTGGACAGCATTGTTCGCAACAATCTAAACGACCACAAAAATACCTTCGGATCTGAAACGTAGCACGTTTGTGAGGATCTTTAAGAAAGACGATGCGACCTTCCCAGGTAACTGGCGAGGACTGTGCATGCTTTCCACGCCTAGCAAATTGCTGAAACACATTTTACTGCAGAGAATCAGCTCGCAGCTCGACACGCATCTTCGCGACAAGCAACATGGATTCAAACCAAACCGTTTATGTGCAGACTTGATATTTACCCTACGGCTACTGACGGAAGAAAGCAGAGAATGGCGCTCCAAAATCTATATGATATTCATCGATTTTGAGAAGCCATTTGACTCAGTATAACGCCAAAGTCTGGGGAAGATACTACTGCATTCCAGACTCCCGGGAAATATAGTTTCACTGATCGTTCCGCCCTATGACTATAATGAATGATGTGTAAAGACGCCAGATGGCAAAAGTCGTTTCTTCTGCATTCAGTCAGGAGTTAAGCAAGGTTGCGTCTTGTCACCACTACTTTTCGTAATCGTCATTGATTACATACTGCGAAGTACAAGCACAGACGGAATCCAGCTAAATACAGAAACACGCCTCAGTGATGTATACTTCGCTGACAACATCGCCGTCCTAGAATCATGCAAGCAAAGACTCCAAGAACTCCTTAACAAAGTGAGGGAGAGAAGTGGCCATGTCGACCTGAAAATAAATAATGAGAAAATAAAATGCATGTCCACCACAGATTCACCCCTGAGCATCACTTGCGGAGACCAACACATAGAGCAAGTCGTCCATTTCAATTACTGGGGAAGCATAATAGAAAGTACCGGATCGACCACAAAAGAAGTGCTCACAAGAATCGGCCAAGCCAATGGGGCCTTCACTAGATTACGGAAAGTATGGCGGTCCCAAAGCTTCTCTATATGGCTAAAGTTACGACTCTTCAATAGCAATGTTATGCCAGTGCTGCTTCACGCAGCCGAAACCTGGCACCTGAACCAGAAACAAGAGAGAAGAATACTTGCTTTCGAAAACACATTTTTCAGAAGAATTCTCAACATCCGTTGGCAGCAGAGAATAACAAACCAATCCATCCGTGACAAGACTGGTCAGCCTCTTGTGACATATATCATAAGAGTCCGCCGATGGAGATACCTTGGCCACGTACTACGTATGGACAATCTCCGAATACCAAATGCAGCACTCCATTGGCAGCCATCGGGCCCACGCCGCAGGGGCAGACCCAGAAACACCCTGCGTCGAACGTACCAGACAGATCTCCGTAACCTGCACACATCAATCCAACCTCAGTGGGAGGACATACTTGCAGCAGCAAACCGGTGGGAAGATTGGTGGCTCCTTCTTGATGCCCTGGGTGCCTCTGGAGGCACAGGCGGGTCTAAGGTAAATTCAATGAGAAATCACGCTCTTCGATCAATTTAGATAGCAATTACCCGCTTTACGAGTCTCCATCGCTGCATTCATTTGACTGTCTATAGCCGAGGTGTCTACATAATGGGAAAGTATCCTTATTTCTCCCTCTGCTGTTATAAATAAAATCCTAAAGCTCAGAAAATCAAATACTTGTCCCTTGGACATCCCAGTTTACTTAACTAAAGCATTTTCAAACAAAATTGCTGAGCAATTATCAAATATTTTCAACCACATTACAAAATCTGGTAAATTCCCAAGTTGCTGGAAACAAGGATGTATAACACCTATAACAAAAGGGCACCAGTTTGACTTTCGCCAATATTGGCCCCCTTTACACTCCCTTAAATTTTTTCCAAACTATAGGAAGGTTTCCTCTTTGACTGGTTTAAAGTTAAAATTTGTCCACATATTGACATCCGGCAGTTTGGTAACTTAAGGGAAACTTCCACCACCCATTACCGTGTGCACTTAACATATATAATCGTTATAACTTTGATAAACAAAACGTTTGGCTGAACCTTGTCTTAGCTGATTTCAAAAAAACGTTTGACCTTATTGACCCCACCACCCTAATTTGTTCACTACTGGTTAACTTTGAACTTGATCCTCTGTTAGTAAATTTTTCTATACCGTTTCTTTCAAATAGATTTCAAGTTGTAAAATACAAAAATTTTCTCTAACCCACTCCCTATATATTGTGGAATTCCTCAAGGAACCTTATTGGGACCACTTTTATTTCTAGTTATGATTCACGATATTGGTAAGGTCTACCAAATGTAAAATACATGGATGACTTGTTGATCGTTGAAGTATGTCACAGGAATATTAAAAGTGACCCCCTCAAAATCCTAAATCCCCTCGCCATATTTCGGATGAAGCTAAGAACCTAAATATGAAAGTAAATTCCACTAAATAAAATGTAATGACGATAAATTTCTTATAATTCACTCCCGCTTTTCTTGACCCTATCCCACCCGAAATGCTTTTGAAGCATGTTAAACTCCTTGGTGACACAATTTTAAATAACCTTAAGTGGGCCATGCATGTTTCAAATATTGTTAAACAATTTAATGTTTCATTATCTATGTTAAAACTTTTAACAAATTTAATTGCCTTAAGATGCATTCCCTCTGTGTTTATTTATCATTTATCAGGCCGCTATTGGAATATGCATGTCCGGTCTGGCAATTGCAACTTTCAAGTGAACTTAGCGACAAAATTGAGTCAGTCCAAAAGCGTTCGCTAAGGATCATCTACAAAGAGAGCAAAATTCCGTACCCCTTCCTCTTTAAATCCGCACGTGTTACCACGTTAAAAGAGAGGAGAGAAGAAATTTGTTTGCGTTTTGCTAAATCCGCAGTATCTAATCCTCGTACTGAGGACATCTTTCCCGATTTACGCGACCCCATTAGATCCCGACTCCCCCCGCTTAGCTTCCTTGGCAATTCCAACCTATTCACCTATCCATACCGTTACTGAGAGGTGCTGAAAAAGTTTTATCTCCTCTATTTTGGAGCGCCTAAATAATTCCTGAACTATGTCCTGCGCCAAAATTAATTCCTCCGTCGCTTATTTTTGTAATTGGTGTATACCCACAATAATCATGCGTCCTTTTTTTCTCTTTATCTTTGGTCACTTTTATTTTGCCCTTTTGTGGTATTTATTTATGCTATATTTCATTTTTGACCTTTAATTTTAAATCCTTTGACCTTTAATTGTAATCCTTTCTTTAATTGTAAAACTTTTCTTTTTGACAGTTAATTTGGCTTGATTATAAGTGTTTTTTTTTTTTAAGGTATTTGACTTTGAATACGAACTCGGCAATGTCTTTCATCTTGCCTGTGATTTTTTTTATTCCCCACCCTTTCTGTTTTTGCCATTATTCGTAAAAAGTTCAATTTAGTTCTTGGACTTGGATTTTTTTTTATTTATTGACCATTTTTATGCTTGATTGGTGTTTCTTTTCTTGCTGTATTATTTGTTTCTTTGTTTTGCTTTTTCTGTTCCTTTAGACATATGAAGCGAATTCGGCTCTATTAGAGCTTGTGATAGCCTTTTGAAAATAAACATTATTTTATCATACTTTTTCATCTTTTTATTACAAGAAAACATGCAATTTGAATAAGCTGTTAGCTTTACTCTTGCTTTTGTCACCTGCTAAACTATGGTAGCTTACGTATAACAAACATACAGAGAATGAAAAAAGGGGAGACTGGCCTTTTCTTTTCCGTTGGTCATTTGAAAAATATGATAATGTAACTTGCTTGGTAATTAAAACCAAATTAGAAGAGGATTACTATAAGCTTAGCTAATGGGCTGTTGTTCTTACTGGAATTATTGGACATGCATTTAGAGGTAAAAGTGTAACTAACACTAATAGGCTTTAATTCTAAGCCGAGCTTATGCTGAACTGGAAGAAAAGATACAATTTAAGGGCAAGCCTTTCCAGAAACTACTATAAAATTGTGAAAACGACTAAAAAACATATTTACAATATTGATTTACACCATTAAATACTATTTTACATCATTTATAAGAGAAAATCAATTTACTATAGACCCTCCATTAATGACATAATAGGCCTCTGTTGTCTAAATCTTACATTCCTTGTAGATTTTCTTATTGCTTGATGCAATTGATGTTACTTGTTTTCTGTTAAATTAGTTTCAAGAAAAGCCATATATGGAAATTGTACTGCATATATACAAAGCAGATAAAACAAAAATATTCCCAAAAATTTGGACAATACTAAACAATTTTCAAATGTACCACATTGTACCAGAACCTCTAAGTTGTACCAAAAACGGTACAATTACACCACGTTGGCAACACTGAAGGTCAGTTTATGCTTAATTCTTTATGTCTTATTACTGAAAAGGCATTTATATATAAAACTGTAAAATAAAATGTTAGTAGTATCGATATAATAGATACTAAGACAGATGGTATAAAGCGACCAATCCCGCCATATTATGGAGCTATAAAGTAATCAAACATGTTATATTTGGAACTAGGGACGAGATTGTGTAATGCAAGCAGACTAGTTTCTGAGGCAACATGCATTTTTCTGGTCCAAACAAGGGTGTATACTGAGTTATACAAGAATATATTTCCAGTATCCTCGGTTCATGCACCTACCATGAATATATATACATATGTTTTTCGTAGGTTCAATATCCAAAACTTGATTCAGTCATACCGTATATTCAAAGATGATCTTTTTCTAGAAATACTGGTTTTCACCTTGCAGGCTTATAATCATGTTTTTTTACGATAAATGTAGAGCAAATTGGTCTTTGTGTATCAGTTGAATAATAGAACTTGTAATAAGCCTTTTACAGTTAAATTTATTCGTTTTTTCTAATGGAGAACAGCAAAAGAATCTTTATGGTAAGTAAAATACATTATTCTTGAATTATCAAAAAAAGCGTGATCTTTTTCCAATAGGTATCTGCCATATGTCTTTCAGATTTGCTTTGATTTGATGATTTGAATTAACATTTAGCGATATCCAAATCTGGGTTTGCTTTAAGCATCAGCCAAAGGTTTTTCGTTATAGCTGGCTTTTAAATAGCTGTAATAGTTTTCTGATTGACAGGGGACCGCATATTTTTCGCATGCTCTATAACAGCTGTTTAGATATTTTGACTAAAAGGGTACTTAGTCGCTTCTCGTGAAATTCCATCCATATTTCACTGCAGTCTTAATTAGGCAAACTTGATGAAAGGAACATCGCTTACTCGGTTAATAATCAACTTCTTGTATGCGCGTCTGTTGCAACTCATGGGGAAGAAGAGCGGGAGGGTAGGAAAAAAGAAGGAGTTGAGGGAAGGGGGTGCTCTCCATTAATATTCTGAATAAATAATAGATGAAATAAATAATCAAAATTGTATTTTTTTTTCATGTATCTTATTTAAAAATATGTTTTATGGCATTCCATACAGGTATAGGTTAGTTGGCTCTAAATGCTTCTTATGTATTTTACGGAAATATCTCATTTTTAAGACTATAATTGAACAAAACGTCTCCTTTAAATACAAACAATTTCGTTAATGTATTTAGAGTGGGCTTTGGGGAAGTGGGAGGGGTGCAACCCCACCATTAATATTCTGAATAAATTTAAAACGTAACTAATAGTTAAAAATTTTTTTTTTCTTTTATCATACGTTGAAGTGCAGTGCTTTTTTTTCTATGTGTTTTAAGATGATTGAAATTTAGGGCTATAAGGCTATAAGTTACCTAGTGAAAAAACTGAAAATGCACACGTGTGTATTTACTCATGGGGTTAATAAAGATGACTTGGGGGGAGGGGTGCTCCCCATTAATATTCTGAATAAATAATAGACGAAGTAAATAATCAAAATTGTTTTTTCTTTTCTTTACGTATCATATTTTAATTATATCGTGCTTAGGCTCCATCTAGAACTGTCATTCTTTTTTCAATGTGTTTTCAGATGATTTAAGCCTTTAGGATTATAAGTTACATAGTGGAGAAACAAACAAACTGAAATTAATTTTTATTCCAGGACACTGGTATTCAAACACCAAGCCAAAAGCGGTTGAAGATGGATGCCGGGCCGGTTACCACTGACACGGACATAATCAGATCCATGAATTCCATGAGGGATAGTGTGATCCACTTCGCACCTTGAACAGTTTCTACCGACCTACCTGCAATTTCCAAGGTAACCACCAATTTAACAGATATTTTTCAACTTTATAATATGCTCACAATTTTGCATCGGAAAAAGGAGTATAGATGTTGTAGAAAATGGTGCGGGGGGACTGGGGAAAAAAACCTTAACTTTACTACATGACTTTTGGTATTTATTCAGTACCTGGTAAACATGTGAGTAGAAGTGTATTGAAATGCTTCATGTGAAATAGGTTATTACTTCTCACTGAGATATTGACAGTTCATTGACAAATATTTTTTTATTGCACTTTATTGATATTATCAAAACGTCACGTTGTGTGTGTGTGTGTGTGTGGGTGTGTGTATGTGTGTGTGTTTGTGCCATAGCAAGTAGTAAATATTTATCGGGCTTTTTTCTGCTCGATCATTTTCAGTGTAATTAATAACATAAAAATCGTGAAATATAGAATTGATTAAGCTCTATTTGGGTACTTTATATGGGTGAGGGGTGGGGGCAAGTATTTAGTCAATATAGTGCTAGGGGGAAATTAAGTTTTGACGGGGTGAAAAATGGTACTTATTTAGTTCCTGGAAAACATGTGAGCGGAAGTTTATTGAAATGCTTCATGAAAAATAGGTTGTCATTCCTTACTGAGATAATGGGAGCTCCTTGACAGATAGTTTTTTCATTGTACTTTATTTTATTGCTATTAGCCAAACGTTGCGATGTGTGTGTGTGTGTGTGCTATAGCAACTAGTAAATATTTATCGGGATTTTTTCTGCTCAATTATTTTCAGTGTAATTAATAACATAAAAATGGTGAAATATAGAATTGATTAAGCTCTATTTGGGTACTTTATATGGGTGAGGGGTGGGGGTAAGTATTTAGTCAATATAATGCTAGGAGGGAACTTAAGTTTTGACGGGAGTGAAAAATGGTACTTATTTAGTACCTGGTAAACCTGTGAGTAAAAGTGCATTGAAATCGGTCATGACAAATAGGTTACCGCTTCTTACTGAACTAACGGCAGCTCCTTGACAAATATTTTTTATAATGTACTTTATTTTATTGCTATTAGCCAAACACTCTCGATACAAATGAATTATCTTTGGAGGTGGTAGATTTGTAGGAAAAGGAAACAGCTTCTAGTCTGGTCGCTATTTTTATGGATGGCTAGATTTGTAGGAAAAAGAGTCATTGTTTTTTCTTTTTTAATGGGGTATTAAGACAATTATTGAATTGAATGGAGGGTTCTGCCACTTTCGTTACTAATGAATTATCTACGAAGGCCTAGATTTGTATGATAAAGATTCTGGTTCTAGCCAATATAATGCTAGGAAAGAAATTAAGTTCAGACGCTGTGAAAAATTGGCACAGTCTTTTAACTCTTTAAGACAGTAGATATTTCACATGGAAAATAAACCCTGTTTTTTATAGATTAATGAATTAGCACCACCATCAAGTCATGAAGCACCTATTTTTAGTGGACCTGCGTCAATCATTGAACCGCCAGTAGAGTTTAAGGATGAGAATACTCTAGTGGTTGATAATATGGAGTGCATAGGTTTTTTTTAAATGATTGTTTTGGGGACTTGGCCAGCCTAGATGACTTAACTTGTGACATAGACATTGTGGAGGACCCGGAATGGACAGATAGACATATGAATGAGTATTTAGGAGATGCTAGTATAAGTGTATCTAAACCGGGTCCTCATAAAGAAGTTCCGTCACAAGACAATACAGGATGGCTTGATCAGCTATCCCCAAATACCCTGAAAGGCATACTAAGTGATCTGGGTGATTTCACACCAGGGCCCGCTAATACAATTGAACAGACTGGGGGTAGCACTATTGACGATTCTATACCACCCCCCACGATTGAGGTTAATGATACTAGTAGTAATGAAACCATATCCCCACAGGCATTTACATTTCCAGATTTTTGTCTTTCTAACTCTGCCTTGCACCATACAAAAGTCTACAGCACCAAATTCGGTGACCCCTTTAACTCTTTAATGACAGAGGACATAATAACACATCCCCTGGACATTACCCATTTATATGCTAACAAGATTCGAGTCCTTCTTGAAGAACAGATGGGGGTATAGGGGGGAAGGGACAGTTTAAAAGCATCAATAGCACTAAAAATATTTTTTTAATGAAAATGCGAGCGAGCTATATTCGAAATACTTGCATACAGAGGTGTTAGCAATTCGCCCGCATTTATCAAATTATGAGGAGGTTTGTTTATATTGGGTAAGTAGTATTGTAACTAAACTGGATAATTATAACGAGGGGGTAGCGGGTCGGTGTTTTTATTTATTGAGAGTTTAAACTTTAATATTTGTAGATTTAAAAAGGATTTTATTTTAAGAGGTGGTGGGGAGGGACAGGGTTCTATAGTTTTAAAATATCATTCTGATTTAGAGGGTTGTAAGGGGGTACAACGAATCTGTTTCGATGCGAGGCTACAGTGTTTCAAGTATGCATTTTTGATTGCCTCACATAGACCCCTGCGTGATAATGCCTCTAAGAAAAAGTTGGACAAATTAGCAGTTAATGAGATGGAGGGGTCAAAGTTTCCAATAGTAGATTTTAATTGTCTAAATGGTCAATTTCCCGTGACATTAAAAGGAATAGATATCTTTGACTGGGCTAATGCACATTTAAAGGTTGGTGTCACGGTGTTGCAGTATGAAACAGAATTTGAGGAAGGCCAGCGTTCTGATGAAAAAGGCTTATTATTTCCAGTGAGGGTACCGTCAATTGAGTCAGTGGAGCATTGGGTTTGGATTTTATACAAACCACCCACAGAGCCTGATTCAATTGGGAATTTTAATCCAATTACAGATATTAGTATGGTTTTGTGTGAGGGTAAAAAGGGGAAAGGTGTATGCTATTACTTTCCAACATGCCTGTCCAGATTTCGCTGTGATTTAAAGTTAAAGAATCACATGAGACACTGTAAACGTCATGGATACCAGGCTGTGGAAACGGTAAGTGGAGATAAAGCGATCTTACGTTTTAAGAATTTCCAGAACACGCTCCTACAGAGCAATAAGATCGCTTTGGAGTGCGAAGTAAGACTCACAGACGTGTACGATTTGTTAAATTCAAATTGTGTTAAAATAAATGAAGCCATAGGTGTCTATTACGCTCATGCGCAACGAGATTTCAGTAATACCATGCAAGTGTTGGATGTAGTTGATTAGTTGGGCGGTGAAGACTGCATGCGCTCAGCATTGGTCAGTCTAATCAAAACAGCAAACGGTGCAATTTCGCGCCTTCGTTACACAAACTATCCTATGCTCCTATCACCAGATGACATATTGGCAATTAAAAATCATAAAATATGTTGGGTTTGCAAGGGGGAATTTGATGATGGTGTTGGGAATTGGGGAAGGATGAAGGTGATTGACCATGATCATTTGTGGCAGGAAATTACATTGGGAGGGAGTAAACTTTAGAGGGGTGGCATATCAGTCGTGCAATTTAAACGTTAGACAGCAATATTTCGTACCGGTTTTTATTCACGATTCCAATTACGACTTAAAGTTTATTTTACCGGTGTTCGGTCGCATTGCCAAGGGTGGAGTTGTAGATAACGCATGGATAGATGGTTCTTTTTCATATAATATCATACCCAAATCATCGGAGAAGCTACTGCTGCTAGAATTCATGTGGAAAACAGTTGACAAGGGTAACATGTGCCTGAATAAAATCCGTTTTTTAGACTCTTTCAGCTTCTTCCCAAAATCCTTAAGCCAATTGATTCAGGTATAGAAAAGCAACAATTTTGATAGTTTCCCCCTCCTTAAACATCGATTTCAAGATGTTGAAATGTATGATTTATTAACGACTTAAGGATTTTGGGAAGAAGCTGAAAGAGTCTAAAAAACGGATTTTATTCACAATTATAATTACGACTTAAAGTTTATTTTACCGGCGTTGGGCCGCATTGCCAAGGGAGGAGTTGTAGATATCGTATGGATAGATGGTTCTTTTTCATATAATATCATACCCAAATCATCGGAGAAGCTACTGCTTCTAGAATTCATGTGAAAAACAGTTGACAAGGGTAAAACGTGAATAAAATCCATTTTTTAGACTCTTTCAGCTTCTTCCCAAAATCCTAAAGCCAATTGATTCAGGTACAGAATAGCAACAATTTTGATAGTTTCCCCCTCCTTAAACAGCGCTTCCCAGATGATGAAATGTATAATTTATATGTGTAAGGGCATATACGCATATGATTACTAAAACTCTGTCTCGAGGCTAGATGAGGTGTCATTATCGCCCATTGAAGCTTTTTAAAATTCTCTTACTAAGAGTTAGTGCACCACTAGCGACTATGAATTTTCTAAGAGGGTTTGGGCAAAGGGCGGATGAAAAATGGGTGGGATTACTGTAAATTGTAGTTGGCCAATGATCTCTTGACTTTTCTGGACATTGTGTACAATATTACGGATAATATAAATCGGTACATTGTGTTGGATCTAAACTGCTTTCTTTCCACTCCTTATCTGGTGGAGCAATGGATTCTTAAAATCAAAAAGGAATAAACAGTCCTGATTAGAAACATGGATCAGCATCTGTTTGTACCTAGACCAATGTGGGGTGGGTATGTTTTTCACGGGGATCGTATCATGAAAACGATCCGACCGGACAGCACACCGATGAAAAGTCAGACGCAGTTTTTTGGCTATGAATTCCCTTTACCCATCGGTAATGTCTCACTACTGTTTGCCATGTGGCAATTATAAATGGTTTAACAATCCATGTGCTTCGAATTTCCCCAACATTGCTAGCGTTGAGGAGAATGAGGCACAGCGATGTTTTTTTTAAATTGACGGTGAAATACCCATGGAAATCCATGACTCGGTAAAAGACTTTGTTTTTCTGTGCATAAATAGACCGGTGGGTAGGAACTCTCTCAGTCCCTACAATTTATCTTTAGTAGAGGATGGGGGTATGCACTAGGTGCCTTCAAAGCAAAAACTTATTGCCGACCACAACCCAAACAGAATATCGTTGTACATCACGTGCTATTGAAATGGATGGTGTCCAATGGTTTCAAAGTCACAAAGATTCATAGAGCCCTCCAATTCCATCTGTAAACTTTGGAAATAGGTTTTTCTTGGTGAAAACCAATAATTAAAATTCTAAGTATACGTCAGAAATTCATATGTATAATTCTTCCCAAGGTCACTTGAACGCAGAATAACCCCACTATCTAAAATGCAAACATTGTAAATTATCAACAATCGACAACCCCACTTCTTGGAATAAAGCGATAATATTTCCTGTCTGGAAGAAGCTCAATGGTCAAAAACCCAACCCGAATTGTCTTTATCAGAAGCAGATTGTGCTGAATATAAGTTACCAATTTAGATTATTTGAGTCAGTTCTAATTCTGTATCTGGCCTCGCCATATGTACATTTATTGTATTTTATGTATAAATAAACATTTTATACTCTAAACATAAACTATGTGATGGTTAGAGGCTCTAGACATCCTCCACCGGTAGAACCCAGATAATAGGTAAACGCTACCATAAGGCCCTAAAGAGAAGAAGTCTCACTGTACAGAGAAGTAGATAATTCACAGAGAAGTGAATACAGAAACTTTACACATCAAAAGCCTTATATTAAAATGTTTATCGACGCTTTTTTGTGTAAACACTCACAAGCGAAAATGATGGTTGAGATATAAATCTATAAACTCATTTGAAATACAGCCTTCGATACAGTGTGTGAAAGTTTACGGAACAGAAGTCGATTTGACATTGTAACCAATCCCAAAGATTGTGCTTGAATCATTGCGGATCCAAACTTCACATCGTTCATAATCATAGACTCTGATATGGTACTCCTATATCGTAAGAAAAGAATCGTTGTTTTAAACAAAAATATTGCAGGCGGGAGTGCCATAACAGAAATATTTAAAAAGCTCATGTTGTCATTTTATTATAATATGTGCAAGATACAATGGCCGATTGAGGGACAAGTTCAAGTGTATTACGGGGACACTGATTCACTCCTGTTAAAAGTTAAGACTAAAAATTTATTGAATGATTTGGAAAATGGCGAGTACATTAGCTAACGAATGGACTACACCAACTGGAATGAACCCAGAACTAGTGAAATGCCAGGCCCCAAATCAATTGTTCATGTTAAAATCTGAAATGGGTAGTGATCTGATATTCAGTGGTATGTTTCCTGGGCCGAAGGTATACTGTGTGGAAACGTACAACAAGGATATCAAACAAGTTTGCAAGGGGTAAAAGTCAATGTTGGTGATATTGTTCGAATTAATAGAACAACTAATGTTTTTGAAAAGCGCAATAACTTGTGGTTCACTGAACTTTTTAAAGTGGCAAAAATCCTACACACAAAACCCATAACTTATCGTTTGCGCGATACCAAAGATGAAGAGATTCTCGGCGGCTTTTATGACTATGAACTACAAAAAGTTAAAAATAAAAGTGAAATCTATCAAATTGAAAAGATATTAAAGACTCGTACTCGCAGGTGTCGGAAACAGCTACTTGTTCGGTGGCTAGGATACAACTCTGATTTTGATTCTTGGATCGGTGTTGATGATATTGATAATGCCCAATGATTTTTATGTAGCATTTATATCCAACGTATCCAACCCACTCTACAATGACATGAATAAAACAAGTGATTTTTGGACGAAACTCTCCCCCGCCATCAAATTCGACGGTGTCTATGAAGTGGCTCTTGTCGACTGTATTCTCAAAAATACCTATGGTATCCTGAGAAAAGATTGCGCGTATTAGATAAAAGTTTTACGATTTGACTGGTCGCTCTTTGTCGAGTATGAATGGGTTGAAGCATTTAAATCTAGTGACTATCCAGATGTTACATTGATATATAAAGAATATGGTACTATGATGGATTTGTGTCGTGCAATCAATAGCAAAATCTCATATCGTAAGAAAGGTACATCCCACTTTAATT
Source organism: Artemia sp. Qi Xiang Cuo (assembly GCF_049724085.1). NCBI lineage: Eukaryota > Metazoa > Arthropoda > Branchiopoda > Anostraca > Artemiidae > Artemia > Artemia sp. Qi Xiang Cuo. Next base: position 42,998,525 of record NC_142796.1, read on the forward strand.
ATTCAACGGAACACGATAGGATATACATTACCTCACCTGTTGACACTGAAATGATTCATCTCAATGATAATCTGAGAGATTTTCTTGGCTTTAAACAGAATATGATCAATGGGAAACGCAGGCACTGTTAACGGGATGGATCAAGTTATTTTTGCTGATTATCCAGATGTTCTCGCCTCGGACTCTTGTATATTTCTGTATGCATCCTTTGTGGAAGGATCGAGAGTTGGTAATTCAAATGTCCCTCTCCTACGTCTTCTTGAACGAAAAACAACCCCTGAACATGTCCATCACTATAATATAAATCATCTTCAGTATGTTCCTGTAAACACTTCGCATTTGGAACTCTTTCAGTTAACACTAAGAAGTGAATTGGGTGATCCTCTAGCAATAACAAAAGGTTTAGCTGTAATTACATGTCATTTTCGACCCATCGTCGTCGTCACTGCCTAAAATGAACAATAGAAGAATTTCATTTGTTTGTCCTGATATCACATGCTATGTTGGTGCTCTAAGTCCACGTCAAATTGCTCATGGTTTGGACTACTACAAAGGGCGTACTACAATGTCTGGCTATGGTCTTGGTAGTTGGTTTTCTAGGCTATTTCGTTCTGCACTACCCCTTGCCAGAAAATATCTAGTACCTGCTGCATCAAATTTTGCTGCCTCAACTCTACAGGACTGGGGGTTGGGTAAAAATTTCAACGAGAATGTTAAGGAAAATATTAGATCTTCAGCAAGAGCCGTTGGTGAGCCATTAAAATCTCAGCAAAATGGGAAGGGAATAAAAAGGATGCGTGCGCGTCAGTCACTCATCAATCTCTACCGAGGCGGGAAGCGAAGGACATCAACAACGACTTTGAGGAATAAAACGAAGAAGACCAATAAGAAGAAAAAGAAAACGATTGTTAGATCAAAGAAGGATTTATTCTCTTAAGATGACTTATCTCCCCCACAAGGAATAACATCCATCAATTAGTTCCTCGTTGAATCTGTTCAATGCTGAAAATGTTGATTTCAGTGTCAAGTATGGATACTATGAACAATTTCATCCTCAACAGCCCCTCTCGGAAAATATACACTTTCAGATATTTTCTAATGAAGACTATCTCATTGATTTGTCATCAACATTTATTGATTTAAATGTTGCGGTGAAGAAAAAGTCAGATAATACAACTCCAACTGCTGCCGATGGTTTGTCCTATGAAAACTGTATTCTACACAATCTGTTCAAACAAATTAATGTACTTATTAATGGCACATTGGTGAGCACTAGCAATAATTTATCCAACTATGCAAGCTACATACAATTTATAATGATGACACCAAAGGCATATAAGGAGTTGAGAGGACAGTCATTGGGTTATGAATATCGATCAGGTGTTGATACTGACGGTGAGTTAACTACTACAGTGACCCAGGAGTATCATTTAGTTGGAAAATTAAATCATGAGATATTCAATATATCCCAATGATTACCCCCCAATGTCAAGATAGACATAAAGTCGCAACTAGCCCCATCGAATTTCATTTTGAGAAAAACACTTCCTGCAGCACCCGATGCAAATGCCATTATCACTTCGGCAATTCTTCATGTTCGAAAACAACAGGTTATCAGCTCTGTTGCATTGGCAGTGGAAAAGCTAAGAGCCATTGGCAACAACATTAGACTTCTCGTCCCCCATACGATCACCAATCAACATCTCATTGCCACTGGGTCTTGTAGTTATACCGATTCATCATTTGTCAATGAAGAAATCCCATCAAAACTTGCTTTGGCCTTTGTGAAGAGTGATAGTGCCGTTGGATCCTGGACTGCATCCCCCAATGATTTTCATTTTTTTGTATATCTAGTCTTGTTTGCAAAGTGGATGGAATTTCACTGTACAATCCTATCATTTGAAGAAAAAAAACATATATAACTGTGTATGAGTCGACCATACAATCCGTAGATCATAACTAACAACTATTTGAAAATGGAATAACCGATTCAATGTTTTCAAAAAATCATGGTGTAATTGTTTTGGACCTGTCGGGGACCCAGGATATGAGTATAGTACGAATGGGGAATGCACGCTTAGAGTGCATTTTTGCTAATGCTTTGGATGTTAGCATCGCATTAATATTCCTGTGTTGGATTGATATTGGATAGGAAATGCACACTGTCGGCAGTGTGCCTATAGACTATTCGCATATAAATCACACCAAATAATCAATATGTACAGCGTGAGCTCATACGACATTATGCGAATATTCTTTTGCCTACAAACGGACTTCATTGAGAAATTCCATGTGTTAACAATACCCTAATCATTGTTAATACCAGTACATCGACTTTGAAGACAGGCCACTGGCTATGCATCTTTCAAACAGCGAAGAATATTGAATTTTTTGATCCTCTTGGCCTATGATATAAATTTTACACTCGACACATCAGCAACTTTATTGAGAGCAGTGGGAAAACTATTATTCAAAATCAAAGGAGGGTGCAGGATTTAACGACCAAGACGTGTGGCTTTCATTCATTACTCTTGTTCATGTTCAGATGTCGTGGCTATACCTACAAGCAGTTTCTCAACATTTACGTTGACTTTCCTCGATTGAATGTCTTTCTAATGTGAAATATACTTACAAATGTGTTTAAAATTTATTTTAGTGCCCTATGAATAAAATGTTCTAAAAATGTATTTAAAATTGTTTATTAATAAAAATAATGCTTACACATGATGATAACAACTCTTCTACTCTTTAGATTTCTTCTTCTACTACGTATAGGTATTTGTCAATGACAATTAATGTAGGTAGATCATCTGAATTCACAGTATACTGATCATGATGTGCTGCAATGTCAGGGTCACATTTTCTACAGTAGAGTGTAACTTCACTCGCATCATATCTCTTTGTATAGTTAATGATAGAATTCGCATTTTTCAATTTGCTTATTTGAAGCAATGTCACAAACAGTGCCCTAAGGTGGCGAATCACATTCCGTCACAGCCAAATAAAAATCAGTGGGCTTATAATCATAGTAGCCATCTTCTTCACAACGATGACCTAGAAACCGAATTCTTTTGTTATTTTAACAGTTGAATCGCTGACCTGGCTCCTCCTCCCAAAACAATCTAAAGCCACAACGATACCAATCTCTTGGCAATAAACTAAAATCACGCTTAGGATTCTTTCCAATCACACAAGGATAAGTATTCTCCCACTGATTACATTTATCATAGTGGCAATTCGAGTATAGGTGCCCTCTAGGATGAGATTCACACACCCCTTCAAGACAAGAATTACAACCTTTAATTTGTACAGCATATCCTCTATGGAATTTACACGGGTTGCATAATCTGCACTTTTCATTATACTCATCAATAATTGTGCAATTCTCACATGATGACCAGCTGCCCAGTGTATACATGCATAGTGGACATGTATGGAACATTTTTTCATGTGTTGACTCTCTCACCGCCAAAATGAAACTGAGCTACAATCAACAGATTCAGTGGGATAGAAAGAGAGAGGAGTAAATTATATTTGAACAGCATCTTTCTCATGAAAAAGTTCTAAATTTCTAAGCTAGTGTTTAAAAGCATATCCACAATATCATTCTGCCCTGTTTTGATTAATATGTCAATAAATTGTGTAAATGCCTTTGGACCAAAACGTAAAAGCTTCATGCAATAGTCTAATGACGGTGAATCAGTTTTCATTTCATCGACAAACATTGCCTGAGAAAATATCTTCCGTTGAATGGATAACTCTAGAAAATCATCATCTAGGAGCGAACGTTTGTACACAAACTCAAGCTTCTCAATGATTTGCTCTATCTCAAATCTATCCATTTTTTAGAGTCCTAACACTCTAACAACCAACTTCAGACTAAGCAGAATTTTTTTTCTACTTTAAAAAATATATGCTAGCCTACTATAGAAATAAAAATATCTTCGATTTAGAAACAGTTCTATTGAGCATAATTACAACAATAATAATCACTGATTCAATTTGTTTTCATCAATATATTTCACTAGTGTATCTAATGCCATCTAAAGTCTATTTATATGCACAATGTTCAGTTTCGCAGCAAAGCAAAATTGCTCCTCCAATTTAAATTTGCTCAATGATATCACGTATCTAGCATACATATCATCCCATTCAAGGCTTAGTCTACATCCTCGTGTTATATCCTCAGCCATGTTTGATACTCTCACCCTTGTATCATTGCTGCCACCGACTCCACCATCAAGCTCCAATAGCGTAAATGTTCCACTCATTTTCTTTACTAATATCGTCTCAAATAAACTATTCTCTCTCTGAATTCTATTCTCTTACTAATATGAACTATAATGAAAAACATCTCTGATTGACTCCAAAAAATGGGCGTTGCCTCAGAAACCCGTCTGCTTGTATTACACAATCTCGCCCCTAGTTCCAAATATAACATGTTTGATCACTTTATAGCACCATAATATGGAGGGATTGGTCGCTTTATACCATCTGTCTTAGTATCTATTATATCGATATTACTTTAGTTTACACAAAATATACTTTTCATTACTGTAACGAGTCAAACGATTATGAAAATATAATTTAAAGTAGAAATGTTATTTATAAAATTTATCTCGTAACATATTTTTCAAAGCCTATTTTCAAAAAAAATAAAAGCGTTTATATCCCTTTTACAGAAATTTGAATAACAAAAAGGGGAAAGTCGGGTGTACTCTAGTATTGGGCGATAATTTGATTAAACGATATATCGATATTTCTATATTTTTACTTTCGATATTCGATATATCGATTTCGATATTTCTGATTAATTTTTTTTATTCAGATTAACTCTTGGCTTTGCCAAAGTTAAATAAAAACTATCATTAAAGTATATTTTGAACAATTTTTTCAAACTTTGAATAATGTAAAATCTAACAATAAAAACAAACTTCGATTGCATAAAAGAGTGTCATAGAAATCCAGATTTGAAATTACTCGGGCACAGGATAAAGAAAGATAAGCTACTGACTACTTTTGGCTATTCAACATCAGCAACATGTCAATGTTTTCCCCCGATAGTTGGTTCTACCTCTCAGTGATTATAAAAAAAAATAATAATAAAAAAAAAAAAAAAAAATCAAATGAAATTAACGCTCAGCAGCAAAATTTGAAACGAACAGAAATTATTCCGTATATGAGAGGGATGCCCCTCATATATGTTTTTTCTAGTATTTTAAAAAGGATTCTTATACAATTAAATAGCCCTTATGTTTCAGGAATTGTTCTTAAGAATTTGGACAAAAAGTCAAACTTGTGCGTACAGAGCGAGGTATTGAGGAGGGGACATCTCCCCTTATGAGCGGTATGATTTCTTTTTGTTTTAAGTTTTAACATTCCTCCCTTGTTATAGTTGATATTTTTTTATTTAATTTCTGATGTTCATCAAATAATGCCGGTAAATCTGCCTTTCTCATCAATGGAAATTTCCTCCTGCGTTAAATCTCCCTCCTCCATGACAAATCCATCCCTGCTAAAAATTTCACACAGAAAGTTTCTTACGGACAATTTCATCTAGGAAATTCTCTTTAGCCTACTTTCATTAAAAAAAAAAACAACCTATTTTTCGTTTAATTTTTAATCTTTTTTCAAATCGTGCCGGAAAAGCCCTCGATAAGAAGTTTTTCCTGGAAATTCTATACTCTAAATGGAAAGTTTCTCCCACGGAAGATCCCCTTGGAGGATCCTGCGGAAAATTTCGCCATGAAGAAATTCTCCCATAGAAAACTTCCCCATGGAGAATTTCTCCTATTGGAAATCCCTCCCTTCCATGGAAAAAAACCCCAGATAATTTTAACCTCTCTGAAAATTTTGCCCGGTCAATTTCCGAACATTTCTAGATGTAAAACTGAATTGGCAAAGAGAAAGTAAGATAAATTTCGTATAGGAGCTCTGGTAAATTCTCCCGTGTAATATTTGCCTTTGTAAGTTCATCTCCCGAAACTTATCTGACGATGGAAAATTCTCCTCGTGAAAAATTTCCCCGTGGAAAATTCTCGTTCACTAAAAAATGTCTGTTTACTTCCAAATATCGAATAATTTATATAAACAATAGGCAAAATCCATAACTTATAGCCCTTCCCCCCAGGTACCATGGGGAGTCATGACAATTTCCCTGGACCATCTCTACATGAAAAATTTAATTGGCAAAGAGAAAGTAGGACAAATTTCGTATAGAAATGCTGACAAATTCTCCCATGTAATATTCCCCCTTGTAAGTTCATCTTCAGCAACTTCTCTATCCATGAAAAATTCTCCTCGTGGAAAATCTCCCCGCAGGAAGTTCTCCCTCCCCGAAAAATGTATGTTTACTTACAAATCAAAAATACTACACGTAAACAATAGGCAAAATTCATAACTTACAACCCTACCCCACAGGTTGTGGGGACCATGTCATCCCCAGAGGCACAGTTATTTTATTTTTCAGTTATGGTGAAGAAAATGAACATCTTGAAATTCTGACTGGACGATTTCAGGGAAAAAATGCGTGGGAGGGGGGCTAGTTGCCCTCTAATATTTTTTGTCACTTTAAAAGGGAACTAGAACTTTTAATTATCGTTAGAACGAGCCATATCCCAGACCATTAGTTCGGTACGATCAACCTGGAGAAAAAAGACAAAAAATAATAATAATAAATAAATAAACACGCATTCGTGATCTTTCTGCTAACAAAAAATACAAAATTCCTGATTTTTGCAGCTGGTAGGTTGAAACCCTTACAGTGAGGGGTCCATAATATGATGAATCTGATGACGTACTTTTCATTTAGATTCCTTGGGGAGGTGTCTCCCCTTTCTCGGAAACCGCACAAATTTTTTCAGGCTCGTAGCTTTTGATGGGTACATTAAACTTAATGAAATGTATATATTTGGAACCAGCATAAAAAGGCAATTCTTTTGATGTATATATTGTTGCGAAAATCCAATTTTTTAGATTTTCGGTTACTATTGGGCCGAGTTACTCCTTACTTGCGGGTTATTAGCACAACTTGTTTGACTAACTGACTAGTCTTGGAAAACGCTCTCAGAAGGGACAATGGTGGCGGGCATGGACATTAATTTCAAGATCACCCAGTATACATTTTCTGAGACCCATATTACGAGACTTCCACTACTTAAGAGGAATAGTTTTTCTTCGAACCATAGACTCCCTATTGAAAATCTGCAGAGCCTTTATAGATTTTGCTGCTGGCAAAACATGCATTGAACTGCCTACTGAAACTTTGTCATGCACTCCCCACAAACTAGCTTGATACTGTCTTGGCACTCACATCTTTTGATATAAATTCAGCAGTCAGAAAGGCCAAATACATATCTCTCTATTTTACTCTCAACTTGGAGAAGATCGTCAGGGGAAATATATATTTTCATGAAACGCGGATCAAGACATGTGAGAATCGTGACGGATGTGATCTGAGCAAGACCTATACACCTTGAAGGCATTTGATGCAGCCAAGCCCTTCGGAGGCCATCAGCAACATTTGAAAGTTCATCGTTACTAAACGTATTTTTGTTTGAGAACAGGCTATGCCAACTTATAGATACAGATATATATGCTATGAATTAGCATGTATGAGTCAATGGATTGAATACATAATTGTTCTACTTCTCGGCCATTTTCGAAAGAATTTCTCACTTTGGATCTTTTCTGAAGACGTTCACCGGTAGATATCAGAAAAAGTCGAAAATACTCAAAATTTTGCGAATATCGTTTTCGATATCAGTATTTATATTTTGATATTCGATATCGATATTTGTTTCAATATCCGATATCGATATTTGCTCCGATATATCGATATTGAATTTCGCCCAACATTAGTTTTTAAAATATCAAGTTTGATCAGAGACAATCTCTATCAATATTACATCTAACAGAGCGATGGTTATTATAATGAGATAGCCAACAATCCCCTATATCAAACAGTTCGTTGTAACGAACTGTAAGTAAGGAGCGACCCGGCTCAATGGTAACCGAAACTCTAAAAAACAGAATTTTGATATCAATAGATACATCAAAAGAATCAGATTTTAATGCTGATTTCAAATATATAGGTTTCATCAAATATAGTCTTACATATCAAAAGTTAATCCTACTGTAGAGGTTTCAAGCACCTATCTACAAAAATGTGGAATTTTGAATTTTTTGCCAGAAGAAAGATCGCGGATGCGTGTTTATTTATTTATTTTTTTCCCAGGGATGATCGTATTGACCCAGTGGTCCTAGAATTTCGTGGGAGGGCTCATTGGAACGGAAATTAAAATTTCTAGTGCCCTTTTTAAGTGACCAAAAAAATAAAGGGCAACTAGGCCCCCTCCCACGCTCATTTTTTTCCCAAAGTCACCCGATCAAAATTTTGAGATAGCCATTTCGTTCAGCATGATCGAATATATGATAATTATGTCTTTTAGGATGATTTAATCCCCCGAAGTCCCCGGGGGGGGGCTGAAAGTTATGAACTTTATCCCATGTTAACATATAGTATTGGTTATTGGGAAGTATATAGACGTTTTCAGGTGGATTTTTTCTGGTAGGTGGGGGGGGGGGGTCGGGGGCTATATGGGAAGATCTTTCCATGAAGGAAGTTTTAATTGTGGAAGGATCATTGCTATGAAGGGGCGCCGGACTTCCCATCATTATTAAAAAAAAAGATTCAGAAATTAAATAAAAAAAACAAGTTTTTCAACTGAAAGTAAGGAGCAACATCAAAACTTAAAACGAACAGAAAACACTGCGTATATGATTGGGTTCAACCCCTAGTCAATACCTCGCTCTTTAAGCCAAAGATTTTTTTGTACTTTCATAAGGGCTATTTATTCTAATTAACGGCCTTTGTGAGTAAGGGGTCATTTTTAAAGAATTGGGACAAAATTCGAACTTTAGCTTAAAGAGCAAGGTATTGACTAGGGGCAAACCCTCTAATATACGTATTAAAAATCTATGAATATAGAAGTTCGTTACGTAAGTTAATTCGTAAGTTACGTATAATTATTACTAATGGCTCATTTAATTACATTTTTTACAATTTTTACAAAAAATTACAATTTTTTGTTGTTGTTGTTGTTTAGACCAGGGCACTTCGTATCAAAGGAGTTATCGCGGGTACTTCGAAAAGGGCTCATTTGATTGAGAATAGAAAGGGCTGATGCCCTTTTTAATAGTCGAAAGGGATTTGAGGGCACAGTATAATTATTACTAATGGAGGGGGGGGGGGCTCGTTCTCAAAGATCTAATTTCTAGAATGTTCTACTATTTTGAACAAAATGGCTATCTCAAAATTTTGAATGGATATGTTTGGAGGAATGGTGGGTGTGAGAGGGGGGGTAGTTACCCTCCAATCACTTTCGACTATTACAAAGGGCACTAGCCTTCTCCATTTTGGATTGAATGAGCCCCTTTTGAAGTTTTACGATAACGCTATCTATAAAAAGCTTATATGCCCCCAGGGCAGAACTTACAACCTTTGCCCTTGGGGCTCTGGGGGGTTTGTCATCCTTAAATACATAATTTCCAGAACTTTCAACTACGTTGAACAAAATGGCTATCTCGAAACTTTGATCGAAGGTTTTTGGGGAAATGGTGGGCGTAAGAGGGGGGTTAATTACTCTCCACCCACTTTCGACTATTAAAAAGAGCAATTTCAGTTTCCAATCAAATGCACCCTTTTTGAAATTTCTATAAAACTTTCTAAATAAACTTTATATACCCCCTGGGCATAACTTACAACCCTTGGACTGAGGGCTCTGATGGGGCTACGATCCTTAAAGACCTAATTTCAAGAGCTTTCAACTACCTTAAACAAAATGGGTATCTCAAAATTTTGATTAGATGTGTTTGGGAAAATAGTGGGTGTTAGAGGGCCGTTAGTCGCTCTCAAATCACTTTCAACTGTTAAAAAAGGTACTAGCCCTTTCAGTTTTCAATTTAATTAGCCCTTTTGAAGTTTTGACGCTTTCAATAAAAACCTTATATGCCCCTAGGGCATAACTTACAACCTTTTCCCTGAGGGCTGTGGGAGGGGTGGAGCTTTCTTCCTTAAAGATCAAATTTCCAGAACTTCCAACTATGTTGAATAAAATGGCTATCTAAAATATTGATTGGATGTGTTTGGTGAAAATATGGGCGTGAGAAGGGGGTTAGTTGCCCTTTAATCACTTTCGACTATTAAAAAGGGTACTAGCCCTTTAAATTTCCAATCGAATGAGCCCTTTTTCAAGTTTCTACGACAAAGATTTCAATAAAAACCTTATATACCCCCGGGGCATGACTTATAACCCTTACCCTGAAGAATGTGGCGGGAGTATATAATATATATATATATAATATATATATATATATATATATATATATATATATATATATATATATATATATATATATATATATATATATATATATATATATATATATATATAAATTAGTTTCTTCTAAATTAGTGTTACAACGTTGAAGCAAGTGAACAAGTGTTACAAGCTACAACCGTGAAAAATTCGAATGTCGCTTAATGTTTACAGTTTTTTAAAGTTAAATGTTCTACGGAGCACTTGCATGTCGGTCCGCGTTTTTATAATGGTTGTAATAGGGACAGATCATATTGTCTATCATAGGCAGCTCGCTAGCGCTACCTAAGTAAAACATGTGGGCACAATGTGTTTTTTTTTTCTTCTTCTTTTTCTTCAGTCAGGCACTTCGTATCGAAGGAGTTGTCGTAGAAACTTCAAAAAGGGCTCACTAAATTGGAAATTGGAGTGGCTAGTGCCCTTTTTAATAGTCGAAAGTGATTTGAGGGCAACTAGCCCCCCCCCCTGCCCATAATTCCCCCAAACACATCCAATAAAAATTTTGAGATAGCCATTTTGTTCTGCATAGTTAATTTTCAGATAGAAAATATGATTTGAGGAGGACACTCCCCCATAACCCTCAGGGCAGGGTTTTCAAGTTATGCCCTGGGGGTATATAAGGTTTTTATAGAAGGCGCTGTCGTAAAAACTTCAAAACAGGCTTATTCGATTGGAAATTCGAAGGGCTAGTAACCTTTTGAATAGTTGAGTGATTTGAGAGCAACTAGCCCCCCCCCCCACACCTATCATTCCCCCAAACACATCCAATCAAAATTTTGAGATAGCCATTTTGTTCAGCGTAGTTGATTTCCAGACATAAAATATGTTTCTGAGGAGGAAACTGCCCCAGAACCCTCAGGGCAAGGTTTTTAAGCTATGCCCTGGGGGCATATAAGGTTTTTATATAAGGCGTTGTTATTGAAACTTCAAAAAAGGCTCATTCGATTGGAAATTCAAAAGGCTAGTGCCCTTTTTAATAGTCGAAACATATTGGAGGGCAACTAGCCTCCCCCCCCCACGCCCATTATTCCTCCAAACACATCCGATAAAAATTTTGAGATAGCTATTTTATTCAGCGTAGTTGATTTCCAGATAGAAAATATATTTTGGAGGAGGACACTCCCCCAGAATACTCAGGGCAAGATGTTCTGGGGGCATGTAAGGTTTTTATTGAAATCTTTGTCGTAGAAACTTGAAAAAGGGCTCATTGGATTTGAAATTCAAAGGGATAGTACCCTTTTTAATATTCGAAAGTGATTTGAGGGCAACTAGCCCCCCTCTCTCGCCCAACTTTTTCCCAAACACATCCAATCAAAATTCTTAGATAGCTATTTTACTCAACGTAGTTGAAAGTTTTGGAAATTAGGTCCTTAAGGATGACAACCCCTCCCCCCACAACCCTCAGGGCAAGGGTTGTAAGTTATGCCCTTGGGCATACAAAATTTTTATTGAAAGCGTTGTCGTGGAAACTTCAAAAGGGCTCATTCAATTGGAAATTGAAAGGGCTAGTGCCTTTTTAATAGTTGAAAGTGATTGGATAGCGACTAACGCCCCTCTCACGCCCACCATTTTCCAAAACACATCCAATCAAAATTTTGATATGTCCATTTTGTTCAACGTAGTTGAACGTTCTGGAAATTAGGTCTTTTAGGATGATAATCCCCTCAGAGTCCTCAGTGCTAGGGTAGTAAGTTTTGCCCTGGGGGCACATAAGGTTTGTATAAAAAATTGTTGTATAAATCATAGGCAGCACGATCGCACTGCCTAAGTAAAGAACGGGAACACTCAAGAACGAGACAAGAAACAGAAACTAAGTAAAGAGGAGGATACTCTCCCAAAACCCTCAGGGCAAGGGTTTTAAGTTATGCCCTGGGGGCATATAAGAACGATGTTGGCACAATGTATTATTCATTATTTTTTTTTTTAGAACAGGGCACCTCGTATCAAAGACGTTGTCGGAGAAACTTCGAAAAGCGGTCATTCAATTGGAAACTGGAGCAGCGTGTGCCCTTTTTAATAGTCGAAAGTGATTGGAAGGTGACTAGCACCCCTCTCATGCCCACCATTTCCCCAAACACATTCAATCAAATTTTGGGATAGCCATGTTGTTTAAAGTAGTTGAAAGTTCTAGAAATTCGGTCTTAGAGGACTGACAACCACCCTAACAGACCTTAGGGTAAGGGTTGTAATTTATACTCTTGGAGGCATATAAGGTGTTTATAGAAAGCGTTGTCGTTTCCAAAACGGCTCATTCGTTTGGAAATCGAAAGGCCTAGTGCCCTTTTTAATAGTCGAAAGTGACTGGAACGCTTGACATTTTTATAATGAAGATCGAAGTGGGTATAATGTATTATTTTTTGTTGTTGTTTAGACCAGGGCACTTCGTATCAAAGGAGTTGTCGCGGGTACTTCGAAAAGGGCTCATTCGATTGAAAATAGAAAGGGCTGATGCCCTTTTCAATAGTCGAAAGGGATTTGAGGGCAACTATTCCCCCTTCCACTACCCCCCTCCCACACCCAACCTACCACGCCAACCCTCCCATTTCTACGCTTAAAATTTAACCAAATCAGTATCCAAGTGTATCCAAGCTATCAAAGAAAGTAATCAAATTTTTTTGCGAACGGTATCAAGTTTTCCATTTCATTTCAACTAGAGGAGGTATGAAACTAAATTAAACAGAACTATTTGTGTCTAGATTTTTAAAATGGCGTATGTTGTTAAAAATTGCTGAAAATTTTTCTTCAGCATACGAGTAGCAGGCCAAACTATAAAGTCTTAAAAAACGAAAAGATTTAAAGTATGATTTTCTTTTTCCCTGAAAAGACTATTTCAATATAAAACGAACAAAAATTAATTTAAAAAACTTTTTCGACAAAATAAGTTTTTCAAAGAAAAGTAAAGAACTCAATTAAACAAAAAATGAGCAAAAATAAAATTAAATAATCTACCAAGCGTGAAACTACCACAAATCAGCATCGATACATAAATGAAACCCAAAACGAACGAAAATTACAATAAATAACCGAGTCAAACTCAAAACGAGCAGAAATTAACATAATTTGGGCGCAAAATCCCTATGCCTTTCCAAGGCTAGAGCAAAATTTGTACTTTACGGAAAAAATGTAAATGTTTTTACTTTTATAACTTTAATAAATCAAATAATTTTTACATTTTGATTACTAAATATCAGTATATGTATATTAGACTGACAATGCACATTCATTTGTATTTTTTTCATACGATAAACCACCGTATATAAATAGTTAATTTAAAAAACTTTTTCCACGAAAAAAGTTTTTCAAAGAAAAGTAAAAAACTCCATTAAACAAAATATTAGCAAAAATAAAATAAAATAATCTACCGAGCGTGAAACTACCACAAATCAGCATCGATAAATAAATGAAACCCAAAACGAACGGAAATTACAATAAATAACCGAGTCAAACTGAAAACGAGCAGAAATTAACATAAGTTGGGCGCAAAATTCCTATGCCTTCTTAAGGCCAGAACAAAATTTGTACTTTACGGAAAAAAATATAAATGTTTTTACTTTTATAACTTTAATAAATCAAATAATTTTAACATTTTGATTAATAAATATCAGTATATGTATATTAAACTGACAATACACATTCATTTTTTTTTTTTTTTTCATATGATAAACCACCGTATATAAATAGTTAATTCAAAAAACTTTTTCCGCAAAAAAATTTTTTCAAAGAAAAGTAAAGAACTCCATTAAACAAAAAGAGCAAAAATTTAATCAAATAATCTACCAAGCGTGAAACTACCACAACTACCACATACCACAATAAATAACCGAGTCAAACTCAAAACGAGCAAAAATTAACATAAGTTGGGCGCAAAACCCCTATGGCTTCCCAAGGCCAGAACAAAATTTCACTTTACTGAAAAAATACAAATGAATGTGCATTATCAGTTTAATATACATATACTGATATACAGTAAACAAAATGTTAAAATTATTTGACTTATTAAAGTTATAAAAGTAAAACATTTATATTTTTTTCAGTAAAGTGCAAATTTTGTTCTGGCCTTGGGAAGGCATAGGGTTTTTACGCCCAACTTATGTTAATTTCTGCTCGTTTTGAGTTGACTCAGTTATTTATTGTAATTTCTGTCAGTTTTGGGTTTCATTTATTTATCGATGCTGATTTGTGGTAGTTTCATGCTTGGTAGATTATTTGATTTTATTTTTGCTCATTTTTTGTTTAACGAAGTTCTTTACTTTTCTTTGAAAAACTTTTTTCGTGGAAAAAGTTTTTTAAATTAACTATTTATATACGGTGGTTTATCGCATGAAAAAAAATTTTTTTTATCATTTTGAACAAAATGACTATCTCAGAATTTTGGTCGAATGTCTTTGGGGGAGGGCAGCTAAAAAGGCTTGGAGGGGGATGTTCCCCTCCAATTTAATTAGATTGTAAAAAGACCATTAGAATTTTCAATTTATAATCAAATGACCCCCACCAAAAGCTGCCTAAGGGAAAATATATGATAAATTAAAACTTTAAAAACAGAAAAAATGTGTTGCAGAATCTTCCACGGGCGCTCATTTGATTATAAATTGGAGTTCTTGTTCTAATTAAAGTTGAAAGTTCTAATGCCCTTTTTAACCAACGGAAGCGATAGTGGGGCGACTAGCTACCCTCCCATGTCCCTTTATTGCCGAAAGACATCTGATCACAATTTTGAGATAGCTATTTTGTTCAAAACAGTCGTGAGGTCAAATAACTATACCTTCAGGATTGACTAAAACCCTACATACCCTCCTGACCAGTCCTATTTACCCTGTTTAAACGCCTTCCCTTCAACCAAAATCTGAAATTTAGAAACATCATTGTGTTCAAAACAGTCAAAAGGTCTAATAGCTATGCATCTCGGGATGCCATGTTTGTTACGGCCCACAGGGCAGGGAATGAATATTATGTGATTTGTCCATTTTCTAAATGCGGAATTTATCATCAAAGGGATTAATGTTTGTTCATGGGTGGGTAAAAAAAACTAAGTGCGTCCAGGTTATCAAAATAGGCGTATGCGCAATGTCTTAGGAATAGCTTAGGGTATTAACCTGAAGCTTTTAGGGCCACTACCACCGCTACTGCTGCTATAACTGTCACCTTCTTTTCCCCTTCCCTATTTTTTGAGCATTGAGGATGGTATGCTGGGGGTCCTCGCCAAAAATACCCCTTCGCCTGTTTGTTTCTTTTCCACAGGCTTAAAATCACCCTCATTTTGGTTTCCTAATTATTTTAACGTTTTTTTCTTCTTTTTTTTCAAACTTGTGTTTGCTATTTTAGAGGCAACTGTTTTAGCCACAAGAAGAGTATCAATAACTAGGAAAACCATCATTTTTCACACGTAGAGAAAGCTGCTGTTTCTTCACCTTATTTTTGACATAGTTCAATGGTTTCGAACACAAGCCTTTTTTCAAAACCTTCTAGCAGCTATCTTACAATTGTGTCACCTTCTTTCTCCTTCTCTCCTTTTTTGAGCGGCGAGGACTGCTTGGCTGAGTGTCTTATTGAAATATCCCCTTCGTCTTTTTTTTGTTTTTCAGTAGCTAAAAATCACCCTCGTTTTGGTTTCCTAATTATTTTTTTTTTCGTATTACTGTCAAACTTTTGTTTACTATTTTAGGGATAATTTGTTCAGCCGTTAAGAGTCATTAGCAAGGAAAATCAATTATCTTTCACATTACGTGAAAGTTGCTACTTCTTTCCTTGATTTTCGACATAGTTAGTGGTTTCGAACACATGCCGTTTTACAAAAAATAACTTGTCATTTTGTTGCTGTGATTTCGCCTTGCGCAGACTAATACTGTTCTTGCGTTAATTCATTATAACAGTACCATTGAAGAAGGACTTCAACATGATTTGGTGAATTTTTGTTTTGAAAATGTTTTCTGGATATTTTTACAAATCAATTATGGAGAAAAATCGCTTAGGATACAGACCTTAAAGGTAGGTTTATTCCCCTTAATTTGATTGGAGTAAATCAGTAAAGGCATAGTTTGCTTGGCAATGGCATTAGCCTACCTAAAGGTGATATAGAAAGGAAAGTGCAAAAAGATAAAAAAAAATGTTCTTTGAAATTTGTAACCATTAGTGATAATTGAGTTCAGTAACGTCTATTGGAGGGCGTGTGACCCTCTGAATTTATCCCAAGGTTTGGAAACTTACCTTTCTAAGGGATATTTTCATTGATAAAAGGTTTTATTGGTAATTAGTTGCAAGAATTGAAAAAACAACAAGTCCACCCTCCTAGATTTTAAAAAGGTACTTGTTTAGAATCCAGGGTAAATATTTACCAAATCATATTATTGAGCTACGACTAAAGTGAATATACCACTCAATGCCTTTTTTTTATGCTCTTTACGAATATAATAATCATTTTTGTCGGAAATGAATTTTACCCACATCCCTACATATGCCAATTCAGGGTATATATTTGCAGATAAGGGGGTGGGGGGGGAAGTTTAAACTTACCTCTCGTTTACATCAGAAATAAAATCACCCCACCCCCCTAATGTGCAAATATATACCCTGAATTGGTATATATAGGGAGTGGGGGCTAAAATTCATTTACGACTAAAATGATTATTATATTTGTAAAGAGCATAAAAAGAGGGCATTGAGCGGTATATTCACTGTAGTCGTAACTCAATAATATGATTTGGTAAATATTTACCGAATCCAGAAAACTTGCGAGAAGTGAAGTTTCGTTAATGCTAATGAGATAATACAAAGTAGGATGAAAATATAATAGTTTAGGAACAAATTTGGGCTATATATTTGCACATTAGGGGGTGGGGAGGTGAGGGTAAACCATAGCATATATTAAATACGTAACCTAACCTGGGTACCTTTTTTGGCCCCTTCAACCCCAAAAAGCTAAAGTTCAAATCTGTGTTACGGAGTGAGCAATACCTCACAATGCAGCGAAAACCTGTTTTTCATTAAGCATCTTTGAGATTTAGATGCGGTCTTTCTCGTGTGTTTTTTGGATTCTAAACAAGTACCTTTAAGAAATGGATTTTGCCCCCCCCCCCTCTATTTTCGCCCTTTTGGGCAAAGGCAAATATTGCAGGATAAAAATCAGATGGAAAAAAAAGAAATATCGTTATATTTTCCAGTCAATAGTCTATCCAAATATAATTCTTGCTGTCCTAATTGCGCCCCAACTTCTCTAGTGGGGCTATATACAGCGCTAGTCTATATAAAAAATCCGCTGGTTTTGTAGGTTTGCTATCTTTTGTGGGTGAATACCACAGTTTATAGATAATATATAATTATATAAACTGTGCCTAAGACATACATATGAGACAAAATTGTATTTGGCAAGGTCCTTCAACAATACCGATTGTTATTTTATTTGTGTTTTTCTTTTAATGAACTTAGAATTAGTTTTGTACATTTTTTAATCGTATATTGCATTTATCTTCGACTAGTATTCAAGATCATTTTCAAAGTTAAACAGCAAACCCTCCTTCTATATCGCCACAAAATTTCCTGAAGATTTTCATCTTCATTTTCTTTGTCATTGGATGATTTTTTGATGTCATACATGTCAATGGTAAATCTGTTCAGCATATAGGGTGTAGGATAGAAGTCTGTGCAGCACTTTCCCTGGCAATTAAGCCTAAGTTGGATGGTCACAGTAGAGTAAAGCATTTTAAGGTGCATCCTGTTTCAAATTTTGTACTTGACAAGATTCATAACAGAAAACACTCTCTCGACAAAGGGGTTACTGATGGATAAGCTTAAGACAGAAAGAGCTGCTTGAGCTACGTCGAACAAGGGTCAGCTTTTCCCACTCTTTTCTATTTTTTTTTTTTTTTCAAAATTTGACCACTTTCCCATTTGGTTTTTCACGCGGATAATCTAAAATTTAGGTCGTCATGGATCCTGGAATGCGATATGAGAATTCCCACAGGGTTCCAAAAATTCTACCTGTCTTTACAGACAGATTCCTGAATCTGTCAGTAGAAGTTGTCAGTAAACACTGGACTTTAAAATCTCGAGTTTTGTCACTGTTATTGTAAAGGCAAAATGCGCCCACTTTGTGCCGAATTTTTTACATGCGCGAAATTGGCGCAATGCGCCAATTTGAAAAATTCAATGCGCAATCAACTCAAAAAAAACCACACAAGTGGCGCAAATGCGCACCACCTGGCAACTATGCTAGTACCGTGGAACGTTCTACAGTGTAGTGTGAAAGAGCCATTACGGAGCAAATTTTGTCCGTAACGTAGTAGGTAGCGCCAAATAGACTCGAGCTCTGCTTCGAATTTAACGTTGCGTAAGTTCACGTTAGATAGAGATGAGTCAAAATAGCAGGAGCAAAACGAAATCCCTGGATGAACCAGTTAAATTGGTTTTGAAAATAAATCAGAAAGCCTTTCCCATTGTCTTTTCATCACAAGGCTTCCAACTGCAATAACTATAAGATCAGAGCTTGAATTACCATATTGATTCCACTTTTTAATTTTTAATAGTTTACTCAAGGGTGTATCAAGGGGGAGGGGGGTACGGAAATGGAGTTTGAGCCCCGATCCTGAAAATAAATCAGAAAGCCTTTCCCATTGTCTTTTCATCACAAGGCTTCCAACTGCAATAACTATAAGATCAGAGCTTGAATTACCATATTGATTCCACTTTTTAATTTTTAATAGTTTACTCAAGGGTGTATCAAGGGGGAGGGGGGTACGGAAATGGAGTTTGAGCCCCGATCCTGAAATTTTATAAACTGTGGTCTTAGGCTTCTGTTTTATGACAAAATCTCAGAACGTTGTCTTTTGTCTGTAATTTTATAGATAGTTGCATTAATAATGGCCAGTCTAATTTCTGATCTTTGACTTGGTCGTTCTAATTTATATTTTAAAAGCTACGAAACATTTTGTTCTCATAACTAAGTTTGAGAATTTATATCTTTTTGAAGCTTAGAATTGCAATGTCATAAAAACATTGTATAAATGAGTAAACTTTAATGTCAATTACCTAAATGATATTTTGGAGAGATGTGACCTTCAAGGATCATGCTTCTCGTTAGTTCTACATTAAAAATCCTATTTATTAGTTATCTTTATCAAATGTGCTTTTAATTTCCACGTTTTTGTATAACTTGTCTATATTGCAAGACCAGTATACTGAGTACCTATTTCTTTTTTTAGTTCTTTAATCACAATTTCTATTGTTGATGGGAATAATTCAGTATATTAGCCAGAAAGTAATGTAAAATACCACCTTAGATACTGGCAAGTATTTTTTTTTTTTTTTAGATCTTCTTTAATTCCCTTTTTTATTTAATTCTCTGACCTTACAGAGAACTAAGGAAAATAACTTTTTTGTCAAGCCAGAGACTGAGAACAGAAAACCTCGACCACAAAAGCGCAAGTAATCAGTCAAAAATGCTTCACTGTTTCAGATTTCAGAATATGGTGCCGATATATGTCAATGAAGACTGAATCCTAAAGATTTTGAGTTCTATTATTTCTGAAAAGCGAAATTCACACTTCCTGGTAACATTGTTTCTGAATTTCTTTTTTTTTTCTTCTTTTTTTTTGCACTCATCCCTGCAAGATCTAATTTAGCCTGAATTTTGAACTCCAACCAAAAAATATATAGCGAAAATGCGCCGATGGTGCATTTTTGCTCCCCTGGTGTGCTATCTGAAGTCAGGCACCTGGCATTACTGGGTACTACTGTTCTGACCGAACTGCTCAAAGCAACGGCAGGATCGATGCACTCGACGTTTTTGAGCGGTTCATCTTCGTTGTCGAATCTCTTGTCGATGTGCCTGCAGAACACTACATAATATGACCTGCAGTTTTTTCGGAATTTTGCAAGCTTCAGCAGGAAACGACTGTAACAAATGACACCCACTGTTTGGCCGGAGGTTCAATCTGCTCAAGGAAAGAACTACACTCTGGAGTGTCTAATCCTCCAGGGAGAGTTTCAAAACTTTCTCGTGTGCAGCCCTTTCTATCACACTGGGCTTTATAAAGCACTTCAATAGCGAGGTAAATGCAGTTTTGGTGCTATTCAGAATACTGTGAACGCGAACTGCTCCGCTCAGAAAATTCAGATTGAGTACATTGATTTTCTTCAGCGAGAAAAACGGAAAATATAGATGGGCTTTGCAGATGGGATCGTTCATGAAACGGTATAACGGCTTTGCCTTCTCTCGACTAGTCCTATCAGTGACAGCGTTGTTAGATTAATCACCCAGGAACCAAACCAAGGCACTCCACTACTCTAAAATCCTGTAAACTGCTGCTTCAAGAGACAGCCATCGTGTTGCACTGATGGACAGTAGCCTGTATTTGCCAATATTTGTAAACTCTTGAAACTGTTCATACTCCTTGACAGGTTTGGACTAACGCCAATATAGTTGACTCGGTCTCTAATAAAGTCTTCCACGCTTTCGGGTAAGAGTTTTGAAGCACGAGAAGAACAAAGTGCCAAGGAGTGACTAGAACAGCCTAAGGTAAAACAGATGAAGCCCCTGTTATTTGAGTATATAATAACTGTTTCCATTACAAATTTTTGGCAATAAGGTAAAAACTTATTATTTATTGCCAATAATTTTTTTTATCTTCTTAAAGTTGCATGCCTTGCAGGAGCCATGTAACAGGTAGCAATACAAACTTGAAAAAAAAAACTGTATATAAAACTCACGAGGTAGTATTATCTAACCTTTCAAGTCATTTTTAAGGGTCAAGCCCCCTTGGAGCTAGATATTCCTGGGTATAATTGCAATAGCAGGTTCAATATGACTGGAAACTGCTTTCAGATTGCATAAAACAAATATTTCATGACGAAGGAGGACCTGAAAATAAGCGTATTTTTGTCAATTTGGACCTGTACTACAGGCTATTTTGATTCTCTATGTTTGAGATTCTTTTAATCCAATTGATCGGTTAGACTGACTGATAATTGAACTTATCCGACAAAATAGGCAATTTAAAATTTAAATTAAGTTACAAAACTTAAATTAAACAAATTTTCTTGCACCTTAAATCCATGGCTAATTTATTGAATTTCAATGGAGTGTGATTTGTATATCTTACTTTTATGTCTGAATTTCTTGGTCTTGCAACTCGTATTCCAATTCTTGGACTACGCTACCGTACACTTTTTACTATTGGATGAAAATGGGTTGTCAGATAAAAATGTGATACCAGTCAAGACAGATACGATTCTTGACAATTACCTGAGAGGATGAACAACTAAAATACGCAAAAAACATGCATTTTACAATTTTTGTTTGACAACGGTAAAATTCTACTTTAGCTACTTTTGTCTTATCTTGGAAAGGGGTTAGGTTAGGAAAATTAAACTTCCAGGGATGGGTCTACAGGCTAAAGTATGTCCCGGGAAGGTGTTTCGAAGTACCTACCTCCACTCCTTCTCCCTCTAGAGAGTCCTACTTATTGAAACCTATTACCTATTGAAATTTTTACAAAACAACATTTTACCTTGGTTTTCAGTTGTCAGTTTCTTTTCCTGTGACTTTAGTTCAGAAAATACAATTCTTGTTATTTGAGTAGAAATTAAGCGATATCAATTTTTGTTTTAAAAATTTAGGAAATGTATTTGTATATCTTTAAAGCCTTATAAATTGGGATTGAGCAAAGTTGTGAAGCTGAAAACAAATTTGTTGTACTTCATTTAAGTAGAAGATCTATTTTGCATTGTTTCACTTTTATAACACATATATATATATTTAAAGCTCATCAAAGGTCAGGACCCTGTAGAGGGAGAAGGAATGGAGGTAGTTACTTCAAAATACCCTCCCAGGACATACTTTAGCCTGTAGGCCTATCCCTGAAAGTTTCGTTTTCCTAACCTAACTCCTTTCCAAGATAACCAAAAGTAGCTAAAGTAGAATTTTACCAAACCTAGGAAACAGTAAATAGAAAATATTAAAGGAAAACACTAAAACAGTAAAAGTCTTACTTTGGTAAAAAAGGCCTATATAGGCTAGTCACTGCCCACTTCTGAAGCTGAAGGAAACCTGCTAAGCGAAGAAAAATAGTAGTGTTAGATTCCTTATTTTTTGTTCCTTCAAAATATCATGGTTTCTTTTCTCACAATGCACCCCCTACCGGTGATGGCCCCAGATATAGCCCTAAAGAATATATATCTGCGTTGTTTATCATCTCGTGAACATCTTAAGAAGAACAGCATTTTAGTTGTAGTCAACGCATTTTGAAGGCGCTTCCACTATACTTTACCTCCCTTTCCCAGTGTAGAAATTTTTAGGCAAAATGACACAATTCCCATATGTTCCTCCGTTTCTTGATTTCGTCAGCGTTTATTCAATGTACACGGGTTGAACAAGAGCGATGCATTAGGGAGGATCGGGTCGAGGGTAAAGTATAGTGGAAGCACCTCCGAACTGCATTCCCTACCATGCATATTATGAAGTAAGAATTGTTTTCTTGTTAGGTTTCCTTCTCAATAGCCCCAACTCCAGGCTTATACCATTTTATTTTTTCGATATTTTCTAATGTAATTACCAAAATAATTTACTTTTCTAAAGAAAATACCCAAAACGTTATTTTTCCAAATCCCCCCCCCCCTTATTCTCGCCACTGTCTAGACCAGTCCTTGATAGTTCCATTTATCGGTACTTATTTAGAATCCGATAAACACGCGAGAAGTGAGGTTTTGTTAATGCC
Organism: Artemia sp. Qi Xiang Cuo; assembly: GCF_049724085.1. Lineage (NCBI taxonomy): Eukaryota > Metazoa > Arthropoda > Branchiopoda > Anostraca > Artemiidae > Artemia > Artemia sp. Qi Xiang Cuo. The sequence goes on from NC_142796.1 coordinate 43,021,611, forward strand.
AATGAAATAAAACAAAATAGGATGAAAATATAGTAGCTTATGGACAAATTTGGGCTATATATTTACACATTAGAGGGATGGGGGTAAAGCATAGAATAGATAAAATACGTAACCTAACCTTGGTATCTTTTTTTGCTCCTTCAAGCCCATGAAACTAAATTTTAAATCTTTGTCACGGAGTGAGTAATACCTCAGTATGCAGCGAAAATCTTTTTTTCAACATGCATCTTTGAGGTTTCGATGCGGTCTTTCTCGCGTGTTTATCGGATTATAAATAAGTACCCATTTTCCTAACTCTACTTGTGTTCATAGCCTAAAGCTATTATCTAACCCCATTCGGAGTTGGACTATATATTATACTAAGCTTACTAAATAGGTCATCTTAAATTCTTACCCTACTTGTGTTTGAACAAAAATCGAACTTGTCTCTCCAATATTCTTGAATTTGACCATATTATCTTCTGTCGTCAACTCGTCGTGAATGGTAAAATTTATCCGCAAAACTTCAGGTGGTTTACAAATAGTCAAAACAACAACGAAATGAAATATTTTGTTGACTTCAGAGTTTCGGACGTCTAGGATTTTAACAAATTTTTTTAAGGGATTCATTGACATTTTAAATTTGAATTTTTTCGAGAAGGTTCATATCGCGGCTGCTGCGTGCACACCTCGCATAGTCGATTTTTACCGGAAATGACTTTTTACATGCGTCCGATGCAGTTTTTTATGCCGCGTGTCTGGTGGCAACGAAAATATTCTATCTCGAATACTTTCGTGGCAAAAAATAAAACACACCTCGTAATATTTTTGATAGCTTTAATCCGTAAGTACAAGTTGTTTGCAGATAGACTTCATAAGCCTTTATTTATACAAGGTGTGCGCTTGGTCGAGTCTTTTCTGTGGCTTTTAATACGAGTTGTGCCGGCAATCTTTTCATAGAGCTTCATCAGTATCATCATTGTTTACAAGAAGATATTTTGATTCTACAATGAATAAGAGAGGATCTTCGCATTATGGCGAAAAAATGGTGATAGCTGCACCGAGCTGCACTTAGGAAGAAACAAAAGGTTTGATAATAGATTTACATTTCAGTTCTCACTGAATTGCTGATTTCGCTACAATTTCTTGAAAGCCAGTGTGGATACTTACTAAAGGTAAGTTCAGACGAATGGGAAAAAGATAAGGAAGAACGGGAAAGTGTTCGAACGCTCAATCCCTTATGGAAGGAAGCAAATATTTCAAATTCAGAAAGCATTATTGACTTGGACTCAGAAGCCTTAGCCTTGGCAGTAATTTCGGTTGCTGTAGCTAGCTTCAGTTGGCTAGAATCTCAGAAATAAGTTAGGTAAAAAAAATCAGGTTGTACTTTGCAGATGATCTATCCTAGACATGTCTTAATGAATTTGAATTTTGCGCTTCAAAATTCCCATGAATCCCATTCGGTTCGCAGGGAAAATTAAAAAAAAAATCCAACAGAAAAACGAAACAGGAAAACGATGGCTCCTGAAAGGAATTCGCATAGGGAATGATGGGAATCCCATTCGTCTGAACTTACCTTAATTCCTCTGTTTAAGCAGTCTAGCACACTAGCTGTCCTTTCACGGTGCATCAACGTATAAGTTAGGTAGGATAGGATAAGATATTTGTTTCAAAATGCCTATCACATGCCCCGAAGGACCGAATTCGCATTTCGAAGTCATAAAACCAAAAAATAAAAAATTCTGAAAAAAAACACAACAACTAAAAAAGCTGGCAAATGCCAAAAACGACAATACAAGAATGGCAAAACCATTCATTAGTAAATAAAATTAAGTGGCAAAATTTCAAAAACTGAAAAGGGTAAAAACCTAAACAAGAGTGAGATAAAATTAGCCTTAAAAAAGTTTAAAAGATAACATATAAAAAGGGGGAAGAAACGAAAAAATCGAACGAATATAAACTTGGGTATCACCAGTACCAAAAAAAGAAGGAAAACTAGCTGTTTATTTATCCATAATGGAGGGTACAAAGGTTTTTTTCATACCTGGAGGTCAAGCAACGGATAGGGGACAAGATGGAAACAGGTTCAGAAACAGCACGTGGCAGGCGGTGTCTGGATGGGGAGTGTCTTTTGGGGAAAATGCTTTCCGTGCGAAGGTTTATCGTTGCATTTTTTGCAAAACGGAGGCACAACGTTCCTCTCATGTGCTCATGAGTTTCCAGCTTGTTTTTTTTTTAGAAGAAATGAATATATCACCTGAGCCTCATTAAAATTATTCTCAGGATTCTTATTCGAATAGATTCAAGTCTTTATTATTCATCACAGGAGATATCAGGATTCACAAGTGGACAAGCATATTCAAGATATGGGCGGATAAAGGAAGTATAGATCCTTAAGGAATGGGATGGGGGGGGGTATATTATATTTATTCAATAGTTTAAGGAGAGACATGGACGCATTAGCTCTATGGATACTATCTTTAACGTGGATATCCCACTTTAAATTAGAGGAAATTGTAACACCAAGTAATTTAAAGGAAGAAACAGAAATATTTGGAGGGGTAGGGTTGAGGAAAAGGGGTGAGGTTTTAAGGAAATATATTGGAATAATCATAAATTTTGAGGAGTTTACTCTCATGTCTAAGTCTGCAGCTTCATCTGCAAAATCATTGAGGATACTCATAGGGCTGCTTACTAAGTTTCTGTAGCAGGTTTCAAAAACCGTTAGGTCATCCACAAATTTCCATCTGTCGGGGAATTCCTTAGCGATATTATTTATCATGGCAGAAAACAGGATGATGGAAGATGTTTGTGTACTATGCCCTGTTTCCTAATCATGGTATATCCGCTTCTAGTACCCAAGCAAGATTTTCCAGGTGGCCTCCAGCCAGTCAGGAACACAGCACTTTTTCTATCTTCAAAAAAATTTCAGATTTTTGTTTAATATGGTAGTGATTCAAAATGAATTGTACTAAGTCAAGCAAGATTATGATTTCCATCTCTACCCACAAAAAGACGCTGGATTTTGGTTTAATATGGCGATAAATTCAAAAATGGGTCGTCACTAAGTCAAGTGAGATTAGGAATTTAATCTCACTTGACTTAATGACAGTTCAATTATGAGGCTGGTGAAGGTTCCATTACCCAGCTATTTGGAAACTAGGACTCAACACCCGTTTTGCTAATATTATGCTACCCCTCTACAGATTCTGAAACCCTCTGACAGGTTCCTTGGGAAAAGAGTTCAGAGCCTCCAACTTAGTATGCTACGTCTATCAATGAGAGGGTCTCAGTGTGTATAGATGGTTTGTTGTCGAAAGTAGTGTTCCATTACACTGATTGCATGGACAACTTTTTTTTCTTTTTTTTTACCAGCTTGTGGTTTCTTATACCAACGAATTTTGAATATTTTCATTTTTAGATGGAGAAAGGTGAACACTTAAGCGAGAACTTGGAAACACCAGAATGGTTCAGGAAAATGTCAGCTTGGGTCACTAATTCATCCCTGAAAACAGTTCCATTCTTTCAGGACCAGAACCTAAAAATAAATTAAGGACTGCAGAATACTCCAGCAGAATGGCAGAATGGATTGCAAACTCTGTATTGAAAACATTTCCAGTTCTAGAACAATATGAAGATTCTGTACCCCTCGTACCTTTAATTAGATTTGCATGTGACAGAGCCTGCCCTCAAACGGTAGAGGTCAGAGAAGAAGAAAGCGAGAGTGAGGTTACAGCAGATGAATCTTTAGTCTTTGCTGAGCTTGCATCCCTTCTTCCAGATAGCAGATTACAGAGCGCTTCACTTACATAAGTTTGTGTTAATCTTTAGCTGCCAGAGCAAACCGATGAAACTTTTAATGAAGCAGAATTAGTAAATACTGAACTGAGTGGGCTGAACTAAATCAGCGGATATAAGTGGAGCTATTTTATCACCAAATATACCCGCCCACGAAAGTTGAAACGCATCAGTCCATGACAGAAGTCTAGGAGATATTCCAGAATACAATTTGGACGCAGAAACAGAAAGCTCAGTGATAAAGAGTATTGCATCATCTAGAAAAAGCAGGAAGAAAGACAGATCAAAGCCAGGGGAAAACCGATTGAAAAATTATCATGCTAGATACCAAGGGAAGGAATACAAAGGAAGAAAAGTACAGAACAGGAAAGATGGTCGGTGAAAGCTTCTAAAGATTTAAAGTCTGAACGGAAAATTGGCCCTCAATCCAAACATTGCAATGTCGATGCTAAGAAGGTCAGAGTTTGTGATTGTTCAATCATTCCTCAAAGTGAAAGGCAGAGTTTGTTTGGTAGCTTTTGGAAAAAATATCCTAAAAATAAACGAGAGCCTACACAGCTACACTGGTCACTTACAACGATTGTGAGAAATTCACGCAGGCTTCTCTTGACCCTTCTAGGAGAAAAGGAGTCCTGAAATATAATTTGAAACCCTCAGAAAGGATTCCAAAGGTTTGTAAGTAAATTTATTTGAGCGCGTTTGGCATTGGCAAATGGCAAGTGAAGAATTGGTCTGAGCAGACAGCGAAAGACGGCATCCATCCATCACAAGATCTAAACCACCCAGAAACCTCAATTCGATTGGATACTTGGAAATCACTTAGCTTTGCAGAAACAAAGCAAAGTGCAGAGAAGTTTTTGGATGATCTTCTAAAGCTCACATCCCACTACTGTAGAACCTGGGACAAAAAAAAGTACTTTGAGTATTCTTTTGGAACTGTTAAAGAGGTGTTTTATAATTACAAGGAGAAATGGGGAAAGAAAAGACTGATATTGTGACTTTTTCAGATATCTATTGAGAGAAATACATTGGGATTTTCAAGTCGAAGAAGGACCAGCGTGATGGATTCATGGCATTTAATTTGATGAATCTTGCCGAAAAGAAATATTTTGGGCATATATTAAAGAAAGAAGAAGCTAGGATTGAGAAAAACAGTGACAAGGATAAATCCAAAGGGAGTTCAGGGGTGCTTGTGGTGACAACTCATGACCTTGACTCTACGTTGCTTTTTTCGAACATAAAAGCGTCGTCTCTCTACTACAGACGGAAGCTCGTTGTATATAGCTGGACTTCTTACGATCTTGTAAGTTTTGACGCATTGAATATAGCGAGCTGCGCATACCTTGTATGAGCTGTTTTATACCACTTCAAATATCTTATGGTAATTAAAAGTAATATCTACACATAAAGGATTTTTTTCTGAGTCAGGTGGATTTTTTTGGTATTTTTATCTTAAAAATCTACCAACAAATTAGTTTTTATCGTCTCCTGGACAATTTGACTTTTCCATCAAATGAGGTGTGCACGCAGCAGCCGCGATATGTAAAAAAAAAATTTTAGTGGAGGGAGGGTGGGTGTATTTACTTATAAAAATTTCCCGCCTTGTTTTCATGCTTTTGTAGAATAACAGCCTTTTTTCAGTACTTGCATATCAAATGTACTCTTTTATATACTGTATATGGAATGTCAAACAGGAAATGCTACAGATACCGGGACAGATACCCGCCAGACTGGTTATTTAGAGACCGCTATTAATAATTGGAATGCAAATAGTAGTTTTCATTGCGTTTACGATATTTAAACTGTTGTTTTTTGGGGGTTTAGGGGGGGGGCGAGGTACCTATGTTAAGTTACGTATTAAATTTATGGCACGCTTTACCCCCACTCCCCTAATGTGCAAATATATAGCCCAAACTTACTTCTAAACTATTATATATTCATCCTATTTTGTTTTATTTCATTAGCATTAACCAAACTTGACTTCTTTAGCAGTATATAAAAGAGTAGGTTTAATACGCAAATACCCTTTTTTGCATATGGTAAAGCATTTATATATAAGGTATGAGGAATATAATGGGTAGTTGAAACTAATTTTAATTAGAAAATATTATATTGTAGCAAAGACGAAAAACACGTGAATCATAATCTAAAGTCTATAGTTGACGAGTAGATTAAAAAAAAAGTGAGAGGAACCAAAATTTTTGCATGTAAAACTAAATAGTAGATTTTGCATTATATAGGCCTCTCAATAATCTTTGAAAATAATTCGGTGCTTGACATTTTCGGTGGCGCTCTGACGCCGACTGTACTGGTGGCGCCATCGGCGCGCTGAAGCCTTTTAAGCGGCGGCCCGCTGAAAGATTTTCGGCGGCACGCCACCGGTTTTCGGCGCAGCTTCGGGGACTATTTATACTTGCACAACTTGAGACTACGTTATATTATGCAATCTTACGGAGCAATTTCCGTATTGGAGGCAAAGCCAAGAAAAGTCAAAATTGCATGTTATGGAAGTATAGGTTACGTTGTGGGAAAGTCAATGTAGCTGGAACAAAATAGAATTCCTGGATGATGAATTATTACATTTCGAAAACAAATTTTCCCTGAAAGCCTTTCATGCTTGACCGGAGCTTTTCAATTTTTGGGAGCTTTTCAATTTTTGAATAGGTAGCTTGTGAGGATTTTTGACGATGATTATTATGTTTTTAAGAGCTTTTACGCATTAGGCTTCCATTTCTCGCACACCTTGATAGTAATACGGGTAGTGAAGTTGTCGAAAAGTCATGTCTTAAAGCTGTTTCGAATTCAGTCTTCCGAGAATACGACGCTGGTTTCGCCCAGGTAAATTGACGTTGACCTGATATTCCCAAGACGTCAGATTTTAGAAAAATGCCTGGATTTCAGCCACGACATAATAAACGGCAAATACAATAACTAAGAATGCCATCTCAGACTATATAGTTTGCCATACCTAACATGACTCCGAGTTTAACAAGGTGTTGTATATCCACCTTTCCAATAAAGGTTTTAAGAAGAGTGTGGAGATAGTGGCCATGTCCTAAAGTATCTCTGAATTTGAAAGAGGTGTAACAGGTTTATATAGACAAGAATACGGAGAAAGGATTCGTACCAAAGAACTCTCGTTCTGGATTTATCCACTTATAAATAGTATCAACCCTAAGACTATCTTGAATTCAACAAGGTGCAACATGTGGATCTTTATGTTTTCTAATTTATGTATCTATGCAGAGTGAGTATCACTATAAATGTGAGTGGGTGTTAGGGACTATTCTCTAAATTACCCTGCTTCAAAAGAGTCATGCCAAATATGTTACAAAACTAGAAGGCAAGCTTTTTAACCCCTCCTCTCAACAGCCTTATGCTCTAAGAAATTCAGGGAAAGTGCACTATTCCCAGTAAAACCTAAAGCCAGGAAACATTGACTATTTCAGTTAACGAGAAGATACCAGTAGGATTTGTTTGAGTGAAACCAATGCTAATGCATCCAGACCCGAGCTATTTAAGAGGTGACTTGATAAGGAGGAAATTATTCAAGTATGATTGAGAACCTTCCCCAATCTACTGAATAATGACCAAGTATTTCACCTGTCGGATTTTACCTTCAAGTTTCTTAATTGTGGTGTCTATTTTCCGTGGTGTGATAGTAGAAAGGCCTTATTGACTCCCACGATTACCACGTGGTTTATGGTTTTCTCAGTGAGAATGAAAAAACAGGAATTTTCTCACTTGAAAAAACAGGAATTTTCTCACTTCGATGGATGTTTTCTTGGATGGTTATGTGTGTTGGTCAATTTATTTGATGTTTTTCATGGATATCAACAGCAATTCATGTCTGTTTTATGGTTTTTGTCAGTGAGAATGAAAAAACAGGAACTTTCTCACATTTATGGATGTTAACAGCAATTTATGTCTGTTTTATGGTTTTTGTCAGTGAGAATGAAAAAACAGGAACTTTCTCATATTTATGGATGTCAACAGCAATTTATGTCTGTTTTATGTCTTTAGGCGAACCTAACCTGAGAAATTGATTTACATAATCGGCGGGGGAATTATTGATTCACGAAGGGGAATTAAGAAACAATCATGGCTTCTTTGATCTTTAGGCTAACCTAACCTGAGAAATTGATTTACATAATCGCTAGGGGAATGTATTGATTCACGAAGGGGGAATTAAGAAACATTATGGCTTTCTTTAATCTTAGGTCTGAGGGATAAACGTTCTTTAGGTCAGAGAGAAAAATTAATATTCTATTTTTAAATAGGGCTTCATTGATCTTTACTGTCAGGAATTAGAAATGACATCACTTGTTATCTTGGCATTATGTGGGAGGCTAAAGAGATAGAAATTCTATTTTTAAATACGGCTTCACTGAGCTTTAAGTCGGAGAGATAAATTGATATTCTAACGAAACCTTAATAGTGTAGCTAGGAACATTTATGGGATGAAGAGATTAACGTAGGAAAGGGTTTCCTAGAAATTTGAAATGTGAATGCACAGAGATGCCAAAAACAAAAGGAACACGCTGAGATTACTTTTAGGGGATTATTTGGGTGAAATAGTTTTAAAGATTTTAGGGAATTATTTCGGCGAAACAGTTAGAGACATTTTAAAAGATGATTTTAGAAAAGATTTTAGAAGAGGTTTTGAGTGTGGTCGTTATAGTAAACAAGTTCTATTTGAACAGTGTCGTGAGGTCCTCTACCCCAACCCCAAAGGGCACCAATCGCCCTACCCCGATCCCCAGGGCTCCGATATCCATACCCCACCCCAAAACGAGCCACCCCGTCCCAGAAGATTCCCAGGGCTCCCATTCCGCCCCCTCCGACCCTCAATGGCCCTCCCCCGGCCCCCAAAGAGTCCCCGCCATATTTTTTAATACTTTTTTTAAGGCTTTATTATATCTTTTCAGAACAAGTTATTTTTAATGTCCATCCTAAACCCATTTTACAAGTTGAAATGGGCGAAACCGTTTTAGGCATTTTAGGGAATTATTTCGGCGAAACAGTTAGAGACATTTTAAAAGATGATTTTAGAAGATGTTTTAGAAGAGGATTTGAGGGTGAAACTCTGTGGTTATTATAATACACAAGTTCCATTTGAACAGTGTCGTGAGGCCCCCTACCCCAATACCCATGGCCACCGGTCCCCCTAATGCACATCGAGCCCCCAAAGACCACCGGAACCCCATCCCCCCCCATTTTTTAAAAACAATTTTTGAATTTTTTTAACATGGTATTTTTTTTATATCAACCATTTTCCAACTTGAATTACGGGTCTTTGTCACCCAAACAAATACGTGTTAGCTTTTTTGATACCTTATAACCATGAAACACTTTTCAAGGACCATTTCAGAGCAAGCTACATTCTTAATGTCCATTCTAAACCCATTTGCAACATGCAGTAATTATCTTTTTCACCCACAACTATACTTTACAGCTTTTTGAATGTCCCAACACCAAGAAATACCTTTCAAAGACCATTTCAGAGCAAGTTACTTTCTTAATGTTCCTCCTAAACCCATTTTGCAACTTGAAGTACTTATCTTTTTCACTCACAACTATACTTTACAGCTTCTAGGTTGCCTCAACACCAAGAAATACTTTTCAAAGACCATTTCAGAGCAAGTTACTTTCTAGATGACTCTCCTAAACCCATTTTCCAACTTGAAGTACTTATTTTTTTCATCCACAACTGTGCTTGACAGCTTTTAGGTTACCGAAACACCAAAAAATACCTTTAAAGGATAATATCAGAGGAAGTTAATTTCTTAATGTCCATCCTAAACCCATTTTGCAACTTGAAGTATTTGTCTTTTTCATCCAACTCTATACTTTAAAGATTTTTGTATACCTCACCACCAAGGAATACTTTTCAAATGACAATTCAGAGCAAGTTAATTTATTTATGTCACTCCTAAGGACAGTTTCCAACTTGAAGAACATATATTTTTTATCCAAAACGATAATTTACAGTCTTTTGGATACCTCAACACCAAGATATACTTATCAAAGGCTATTTCAGAGCAAGTTACTTTCTTAATGTCCCTCTTAAACCCAGTTTGCAACTTAAAGTACTTATCTTTTTCACTCACAACTATACTTTACAGCTTTTTGGATACTTCAACACTAAGAAATACTTTTCAAAGACCATTTTAGATCAAGTTACTTTCTTAATGTCCCTCCTAAACCCATTGTCCAACTTGAAGTTCTTGTCTTTTTCAGCCACAACTATACTTTACAGCTTTTTGGATATCTCAACACCAATAAATACATTTAAAATTACATTTAATAGAATGTTACTTTATTAATGTCACTAATAAAACCATTTTCCAACTTTAATTCCTTATCTTTTTCATACACAACTATACTTTACAGCTTTTTGGATACCTCAACACCAAGAAATACTTTTCAAAGACCATTTCAGAGCAAGTTACTTTCTTAATGTCCCTCCTAAACCCATTTTCCAACTTGAAGTACTCATCTTTTTCACTCACAACTATACTTTACAGCTTTTTGTATGCTCCAACACCAAGCAATACTTTTCAAAGGCATGTCAGAACAAGTTCTTTTCTTAATATGCTTCTTAAACCAATTTTACAAATGCTAAATTTTTCCATAGTAGATAGAAAAATCTATATCATAGCTGTGAATATTTTCACGAAAGATAAGCAGTTCCATTTCAATTTTAAATTTTCTCAATGAAGTGAAGAAAAGTTCAAGTTCTCTTCTGAATTTTCTCAATGAAAAAGAAATTAGTTTTTATTCAATTCTATTTATTTCACAAAGACAAAGAAATTTAAAGTTCAATTCTAATTTTTCGGTGGAAGATAGAAAAAGTAATACCATACTTGTGAATATTTTCACGGAAGATAAAAAGTTCTAGTTCAATTTAAAATTTTCTCAAAGAAGTCAAGGAAAGTTCAAGTTCTCTTCTGAATTTTCTCAATGAATAAGAAATTAGTCATTGATCATTTCTATTTTTCCAAATAATATAAAAATTTTTCACTTTAGTTCAGATCTGTCTCGAAGAGATGAAAATTTTAAAATACTGTTCCAAATTTTTCACAGAAGATAAAAAAGTTCAAGTTCTCTTCGGAATTTTACCAAAGAACACAATTGAATTCTAATTTTCTCCAGAGAAAACAAAAATCTTCCACTTCAGTTCTTTATTTCACAAAGACATAAAGAAATTTAAAGTTCAATTCTAAATTTTTCCGTGGAAGATAGAAAAAGTAATATCATACTTGTGAATATTTTCACGAAAGATAAAAAGTTCTAGTTCAATTTAAAATTTTCTCAATGAAGTGAAGTAAAGTTCAAGTTCTCTTCAGAACTTTACCAAAGAACACACTTCAATTCTAATTTCTCCAGAGAAAACAAAAATCTTCCACTTCAGTTCTTTATTTCACGAAGACATAAAGAAATTTAAAGTTCAATTCTAATTTTTCGGTGGAAGATAGAAAAAGTAATACCATACTTGTGAATATTTTCATGGAAGATAAAAATTTCTAGTTCAATTTTAAATTTTCTCAACGAAGTGAAGAATAGTTCAAGTTCTATTCTGAACTTTACCAAAGAACACACTTCAATTCTAATTTCTCCAGAGAAAACAAAAATCTTCCACTTCAGTTCATTATTTCACAAAGACATAAAGAAATTTAAAGTTCAATTCTAATTTTTCGATGGAAGATGGAAAAAGTAATACCATACTTGTGAATATTTTCACGGAAGCTAAAAAGTCCTAGTTCAATTTAAAATTTTCTCAACGAAGTCAAGGAAAGTTCAAGTTCTCTTCTGAATTTTCTCAATGAAAAAGAAATTAGTCATTGATTATTTCCATTTTTTCCAAATAATATAAAAATTTTCCACTTTAGTTCAGATCTGTCTCGAAGAGATGAAAAATATAAAATACTGTTCCAAATTTTCTCAACAAAGCGAAGAAAAGTTCAAGTTCTCTTCGAAATTTTACCAAAGAACACACTTCAATTCTAATTTCTCCAGAGAAAATAAAAATCTTCCACTTCAGTTCTTTATTTCACAATGATATATAGAAATTTAAAGTTCAATTCTAAATTTTTTGGTGGAAGATAGAAAAAGTAATACCATACTTGTGAATATTTTCATGGAAGATAAAAAGTTCTAGTTCAATTTAAAATTTTCTCAACGAAGTGAAGAAAAGTTCAAGTTCCTATTCTGAACCTTACCAAAGAACACACTTCAATTCTAATTTCTCCAGAGAAAACGAAAATCTCCCACTTCAGTTAATTATTTCACAAAGACATAGAAAAATTTAAAGTTCAAGTCTGATTTTTCGGTGGAAGATGGAAAAAGTAATATCATACTTGTGAATATTTTCACGGAAGATAAAAAGTTCTAGTTCAATTAAAAATTTTCTCAACGAAGTCAAGGAAAGTTCAAGTTCTCTTCTGAATTTTCCCAATGAAAAAGAAATTAGTCATTGATCATTTCTATTTTCCCAAATAATATAAAATTTTCCACTTCAATTCAGATTTTTCTCAAAGAGATGAAAAAATTTAAAATATTGTTCCAAATTTTTCACAGAAGATAAAAAAGTTCAAGTTCTCTTCGGAATTTTATCAAAGAACACAATTCAATTCTATTTTCTCCAGAGAAAATAAAAATCTTCCACTTAAGTTCTTTATTTTAAAAAGACATAAAGAAATTTAAAGTTCAATTCTAAATTTTTCGGTCGAAGATAGAAAAAGTAATACCATACTTGTGAATATTTTCATGGAAGATAAAAAGTTCTAGTTCAATTTAAAATTTTCTCAACGAAGTGAAGAAAAGTTCAAGTTCTCCTCTGAACTCTACCAAAGAACACACTTCAATTCTAATTTCTCCAGAGAAAACAATAATCTTCCACTTCAGTTCTTTATTTCACAAAGACATAAAGAAATTTAAAGTTCAATTCTAATTTTTCGGTGGAAGATAGAAAAAGTTAGGTGTATGATTAGGTTAGGTTAGATTAAGTTAGGTTAGGTTAAGTTAGGTTAGGTTAAGTTAGGTTAGGCTAGCCTACGTACGCGCGCGTACGTAGGTTAACCTAGCCTAACCTAACTTAACCTAACCTAACTTAATCTAACCTAACCTAATCATACACCTAACTTTTTGCCTGTCTCTCACCTCACCTAAGCTAACCTAAGTGAAGCGTCCGTAGGCTAACCTAACCTAACTTAACCTAACCTGATCTAACCTAACCTAACCATACTCGCCGGAAAAGGTTAGGTTAACTTATCATGAACACTCATGATAAGATAACCTAACCTAACCTAACTTAAACATGTAGAAATGTTTCTATTTATTTATTAATATTTATTTATACTTAACCTAGCCGATTGGTGTGGAGGTTAGATGAAGGAGTTTAAACAATTGTCTTTAATAATAGAACGAGTCACTCATTTTCTAATTTAAAAATTTGATGGGTAAATCCATAAGACAAAGGAGCCAAAATTTAATTTAAAATTAGAATAGAACTTTAAATTTTTCATCTCTTTGAGAAAAAAACCCGAACTGAAGTGGAGCCTTTTTATTTTCTTGGAAACATTAGAAGATAACTTGGAATTTTTTATGTCTTTGTGGAATTAAGAACTGAATTGGAAGCTTTTTTTCATTTTAATTGGTTAAATTTCAGAATTGAGCTAACTTTTTTTACTACTTTAAGAAAATTCAGAAGAGAACTTGAATATCTTGCACTTCTTCGAGAAAACTCAGAATTAAAGTGATGCTCCTTATCTTCATGTCGAATATTCAAATCAATGTATAACTTTTTCTATCTTCTATGAAAAATTTGGAACAGAACTTTAAATTTTTCATTTCTTTGCAAAAAATCGGAAGTGAACTTAAGAAAATTAGAATTAAAGTGAAACTTTTTATATTCACTGGAAAATAATCACAATCATAGTATAACTTTTCCTATCTTCTACAGAAAAATTTAGACCTGAACTTTAAATTTTTTATGTCTTTGAGAAATTAAGAACTGAAGCGGAAGGTTTTTTCATTTTAATTGGTAAAATTCAGGATTGAGTTAACTTTTTTCTCTTCTTTAAGAAAATTCAGAAGAGAACTTGAACAATTTGCACTTCTTCGAGAAAACTCAGAATTAAAGTGGAGTTCCTTATCTTCTTGTTGAATATTCACAATCAATGTATAGCTTTTTCTATCTTCTATGAAAAATTTGGAACAGAACTTTAAATTTTTCATCTCTTTGAGAAAAATAAGAACTGAACTTAAGAAAAATTATAAATAAAGTGAAACTTTTTATCTTCATTGAAAACAATCACAGTCATAGTATTACTTTTTCTATCTTCCATCTAAAAATTTAGAATAGAAGTTTAAATTTCTTTTATTTCTTTGGGGAACTTAAAACTGAAGTGGAAGATTTTTATTTTCTCTGGATAAATTAGAATTGAATTGTGTTCTTTGGTAAAGTTCAGAAGAGAACTTGAACTTTTCTTCACTTCGTTGAGAAAATTTTAAATTGAACTAGAACTTTTTATCTTCCGGGAAAATATTCACAAGTATGATATTACTTTTTCTATCTTCGACGGAAAAATTTAGAATTGAACTTTAAATTTCTTTATTTCATTTGTGAAAAAAAGAAATGAAATGGAAGATTTTTATTTTCTGTGGTGAAATTAGAAATGAATTGTGTTCTTTAGTAAAATTCAGAAGAGAACTTGAACTTTTCTTCACTTCGTTGAGAAAATTTTAAGTTGAACTAGAACTTTTTATCTTCCGGGAAAATATTCACATGTATGGTATTACTTTTTCTATCTTTCACCGAAAAATTTAGAATTGAACTTTAAATTTCATTATGTCTTTGTGAAATAAAGAACTTAAGTGGAAGATTTTTATTTTCTCTGTAGAAATTAGAATTGAATTGTGTTCTTTGATAAAATTCAGTAAAGAACATGAACTTTTCTTCACTTCATTGAAAAAATTTTAAATTGGACTAGAACTTTTTATCTTCCGTGAAAATAATCAAAAGTATGGTATTTCTTTTTATATCTAAATCATAAAATTTTATAATTTAACTTTAATTTAATTTATTTCATTTTTATATAATGAACTTAATTGTAATATTTTTGTTTTATCTTGATAAATTGGAATTGAAGTGTGTTATTTGGTAAAGTTTAGAAGAGAACTTGAACTTTCCTTCACTTCGTTGAGAAAATTTTAAATTCAACTAGAACTGTTTATCGTCCGTGAAAATATTCACAAGTGTGATATTACTTTTTCTATCTTCCTCCTAAAAATTAGAATTGAACTTTAAATTTCTTTATGTCTTTGTGAAATAAAGAACTGAAGTGGAAGATTTTTGTTTTCTCTGGAAAAATTAGAATTGAAGTGTGTTCTTTGTCAAAGTTCAGAAGAGAACTTGAACTATTCTTCACTTCGTTGAGAAAACTTTAAATTGAACTAGAACTTTTTATCTTCCAGTAAAATATTCACAAGTTTGGTATTACTTTTTCTATCTTCCACCGAAAAATTTAGAATTGAACTTTAAATTTCTTTATATCTTTGTAAAATAAAGAACTGAAGTGGAAGATTTTTATTTTCTCTGGAGAAATTAGAATTGAATTGTGTTTTTTGGTAAAATTCCGAAGAGAACTTGAACTCTTTTATCTTCTGTGAAAAATTTGGAACAGTATTTTAAATTTTTCATCTCTTTGAGAACAATCTGAACTGAAGTGGAAAATTTTATATTATTCGGAAAAAAAGAATTTATCAATGACTAATGTCTTTTTCATTGAGCAAATTCAGAAGAGAACTTGAACTTTCCTTGACTTCGTTGAGAAAATTTTAAATTGAACTAGAACTTTTTATCTTCCGTGAACATATTCACAAGTATGATATTACTTTTTCCATCTTCCACCGAAAAATTAGAATTGAACTTTAAATTTCTTTATGTCTTTGTGAAATAATGAACTGAAGTGGAAGATTTTTGTTTTCTCTGGAGAAATTAGAATTGAAGTGTGTTCTTTGGTAAGGTTCAGAATAGGAACTTGAACTTTTCTTCACTTCGTTGAGAAAATTTTAAATTGAACTAGAACTTTTTATTTTCCATGAAAATATTCACAAGTATGGTATTAATTTTCAGATATGCCACCGAAAAATTTTGAATTTAAATTTAGATTCCTTTATGTCTATGTGAAATAAAGAACTGAACAGTACAATTTTTATTTTCTCTGGATAAATTAGTATTGAAGTGTGTTCTTTGCTAAAATTTCAAAGAGAGCTTGAACTTTTCTACACTTCGTTGAGAAAATTTGGAACAGTATCTTAGATTTTTCATCTCTTCGAGACAGATCTGAACTAAAGTGGAAAATTTTTATATTATTTGGAAAAAATAGAAATGATCAATGACTAATTTCTTTTTCATTGAGAAAATTCAGAAGAGAACTTGAACTTTCCTTGACTTCGCTGAGAAAATTTTAAATTGAACTAGAACTTTCTATCTTCCGTGAAAATATTCACAAGTATGGTATTACTTTTTCCATCTTCCACCGAAAAATTAGAATTGAACTTTAAATTTTTTATGTCTTTGTGAAATAATGAACTGAAGTGGAAGATTTTTGTTTTCTCTGGAGAAATTAGAATTGAAGTGTGTTCTTTGGTAAAGTTCAGAAGAGAACTTGAACTATTCTTCACTTCGTTGAGAAAATTTAAAATTGAACTAGAAATTTTTATCTTCCATGAAAATATTCACAAGTATGGTATTACTTTTTCTATCTTCCACCGAAAAATTATAATTGAACTTTAAATTTCTTTATGTCTTTGTGAAATAAAGAACTGAAGTGGAAGATTTTTGTTTTCTCTGGAGAAATTAGAATTGAAGTGTGTTCTTTGGTAAAGTTCAGAAGAGAACTTAAACTTTTCTTCACTTCGTTGAGAAACTTTTAAATTGAACTAGAACTTTTTATCTTTCGTGAAAATATTCACAAGTATGGTATTACTTTTTCTATCTTCCACCGAAAAATTTAGAATTGAACTTTAAATTTCTTTATGTCTGTGAAATAAAGAACGGAAGTGGAAGATTTTTGTTTTCTCTGGAGAAATTAGAATTGAATTATGTTCATTGGTAAAATTCCGAAGAGAACTTGAACTTTTTTATCTTCTGTGAAAAATTTGGAACAGTATTTTAAAATTTTCATCTCTTCGAGACAGATCTGAACTAAAGTGGAAAATTTTTATATTATTTGGAAAAATAGAAATGATCAATGACTAATTTCTTTTTCATTGAGAAAACTCAGAAGAGAACTTGAACTTTCCTTGACTTCGTTGAGAAAATTTTAAATTGAACTAGAACTTTTTATCCTCCGTGAAAATATTCACAAGTATGGTATTACTTTTTCTATCTTCCACCGAAAAATTAGAATTGAACTTTAAATTTCTTTATGTCTTTGTGAAATAAATAGAATTGAATAAAAACTAATTTCTTTTTCATTGAGAAAATTCAGAAGAGAACTTGAACTTTTCTTCACTTCATTGAGAAAATTTAAAATTGAAATAGAACTGCTTATCTTTCGTGAAAATATTCACAGCTATGATATAGATTTTTCTATCTACTATGGCAAAATTTAGCATTTGTAAAATTGGTTTAAGAAGCATATTAAGAAAAGAACTTGTTCTGAAATGCCTTTGAAAAGTATTTTTTGGTGTTGGAGCGTTCAATGCGCTGTAAAGTCTAGTTGTGTGCGAAAAAGATAAGCACTTCAAGTTGGAAATTGGGCTTAAGCGGAGCATTAAGAAAGTAGCTTGCTCAGAAATGATCTTTGAATAGTAATTCTTGGTTTTGAAGTAACAAAAAAGATGTAAAGCATAGTTGTCAGTGAAAAATATAAGTACTTCAAGTTGGAAAATGGGTTTAGGAGGGACATTAAGAAAGTAACTTGCTTTGAAATGGTCTTTGAAAGGTATTTCTTGGTGTTGAGGTAACCGATAAGCTGTACTGTATAGTTGTGGGTGAAAAAAGGAAGTATTTCAAGATGGAAAATGGGCTGAGAGTTAACATTAACAATGTTACTTGCATTGGAAGGGACAAAGTAATGTTGTTCATGGGTATGATTTAACAAAAGTTATGTAAATTCGCGTTGTGGGTGAACAATATATTTACTTCAAGTTGGAAAATGGGTTTCGGAGGGACATTAAGAAAGTAACTTGCTCTGAAATGGTCTTTGAAAGGTATTTCTTGGTGTTGAGGTATCCAAAAAGCTGTAAAGTATAGTTGTGAGTGAAAAATATAAGTACTTCAAGTTGGAAAATGGGTTTAATAGGGACATTCAGAATGTAACTTGCTCTGAAATGGTCTTTGAAAAGTATTTCTTGGTGTTGAGGTATCCAAAAAGCTGTAAAGTATAGTTGTGGGTGAATAAGATAAGTACTTCAAGTTGCAAAATGGGTTTAGGATGAACATTAAGAAAGTAACTTGCTCTGAAATGGTCTTTGAAAAGTATTTCTTGGTGTTGGGACATTCAAAAAGCTGTAAAGTATAGTTGTGGGGGGAAAAGATAAGTACTTCAAGTTGCAAATGGGTTTAGGAGGGACATTAATAAATTAACTTGCTCTGAAATGGTCTTTGAAAAGTATTTCTTGGTGTTGAGGTAACAAAAAACTGTAAAGTATAGTTGTGGGTGAAAAAGATAAGTACTTCAAGTTGGAAAATGGGTTTAGGAGGGACATTAAGAAAGTAACTTGCTCTGAAATGGTCTTTGAAAAGTATTTCTTGGTGTTGGGGCATTCAAAAAGCTGTAAAGTATAGTTGTGGGTGAAAAAGATAAGTACTTCAAGTTGCAAAATGGGTCTAGGAGGAACATTAAGAAAGTAACTTGCTCTGAAATGGTCTTTGAAAAGTATTTCTTGGTGTTGAGGTATCCAAAAAGCTGTAAAGTATAGTTGTGAGTGAAAAAGATAAGTACTTTAAGTGGGAAAAGGGTTGATATAAAAAAATACCATGTTAAGAAAATTCAAAATTTTTTTTTAAAAAATGGGGGGGGGGGGGTTCCGGTGGTCTTTGGGGGCTCGATGTGCATTAGGGGGACTGGGGGCCGTTGGGATTGGGGTAGGGGACCTCACGACACTGTTCAAATGGAACTTGTGTATTATAACGACCACAGAGTTTCACCCTCAAATCCTCTTCTAAAACATCTTCTAAAATCATCTTTTAAAATGTCTCTAACTGTTTCGCCGAAATAATTCCCTAAAATGCCTAAAACGGTTTCGCACATTTCAACTTGTAAAATGGGTTTAGGATGGACATTAAGAAAATAACTTGTTCTGAAAAGATATAATAAAGCCTTAAAAAAAGTATTAAAAAATATGGAGGGGACTCTTTGGGGGCCCGGGGAGGGCCTTTGGGGGTCTGGGGGGGGGGGCCGGGAGGCATTAGGTTAAACACAATTTTGAATAACGACAATAAAGTAATAAAAAAACGTCTTGTTTGTTCTAACAAAAAAAAACAAAAAAAACGTCTTTGTTCGTCTTGTCTTGTTCTATCTGTCTTGTTTCTGTATCTATAAAAAAAATTAACCTGTAGGAAATAAACTGTCAAAATGTTCAAAAAAGGATTAAATACAAACTCAATAAGCATAATAATCAGGGAGAGGTGAAGAGCCAACGATCATTATTAGAGGCAAAACCTTTGAGAGGAAAGTTTGAATTCTCCCGTACATCCTTAATTTATCAAACAATTACAAGCACAGTTTATATAATTATCCAGTATGATCTTTCCCTATCTCACCCATTATAAAAACCCGGACCAAGGTGCGAGTGCTTCAGAGAACGTTTTTGCAGATATAAACATAGGCGGCATCAGATCTTTTCACGGGTAGACAAGTCAGACTGTGATCTAATCGGAAACAAGTGGAAACCCGCTATTACGAATAATGCACTTTGTTGGAAGCAATCGGAAACAGACTAACCGGCTAATGCAGAAAGAAGTGGGAGGAGCTTTCTGTTCGTACCGAGAATGAAGACCAGAAATGATCTGCGATAAGCTTACTGGATAATTATATGAACTGTGATTACAAGTGAGGATCTTGGGATCCTTTGTGCGAAAGGGTTCCATATTTCCTCGACACAATTACATCCTGAGGGAGTGGCAATCAGGGGCAGATCCAGGATTTTTTTAGGGGGGGGGCGCAAAATAGGGTAATCCGATAAACTTGCGTTAGGACCAAGTTTATATAACGCAAACTTGCGTCAATTAAGTAAATTACACTACTTTAGGCTACGTTAGGGGGGGGGGGTGCCCCCCTCTGGATCCGCCACTGGTGGAAATCTCTTATTGTAAAATATACTAGGGCTCTGATTTTTGTCCGATCAAGTGTCTAGTAACCCAGGCACGTACTCATAATATTTTCTTTGGTACTTGTATGACTATGATATACCCTCTACAGCTCAAGAAGTGAAGTTAGGTCAATCCTAATAAAATATACCCAAGTATGATAAAAATATAATACTTTGGAAACAAATTTAGGCTATATATTTGCACATTGGGGGGGCGGGGGGTAAAGTACAGCGGGTCTGCATGCAAAATGTTTTAGCAGGGATCTAATAGATCCCTGTAAGGCTGAGAAGTATGGCCCTAAGAGGAAAAAATAGGGCATATATTTAACAAAATAAAGAAGATACGATAATAGCAAATATAAAACCTATTAATCAACTTTCCACATAAAAAAATACTTACAAAGCAACTTACTGAGTAACTCAACTAGTACAAGATGCTATACTGTACTCATTTTTACTCATTTGAATACTTTTTCGAATTTGTGCATCCTGTCCTAAAAAAGAAAAGAAAAACAAACTTGGTAAAATTCTAAATGGTCTACTTTTTTCTATCTTGGAAAATTGTTAGATTTGGAGAATGAGACTTTCAAGGATGGATGTACAGACTAAAATATGCCCCGGGAGGGCATTTTGAAGCACCTACCCCAACTCCTTCTCCCTCTAGAGAGCACTTAAAAATCTTTTTTTTTTATAAAAGTGAAGTCTTGCAAAATAGATCTTCTGCTTAAATGAAGTACAAGAAAAGTGTTTTCAGCTACATAACTTCACTCAATCCCAATTTATGAGGTTTCAAAGATCTACAAATGCATATCATAAATTTAGGAAAAAAACCATTGGTGTGGCTTAAAATTCTACTCACTGGCGGATGCAGGGGAGGGAAGCCCAGGGTTGGAGGCGTAATGTGACAAGGTTGCCCTCATTTCTTGTGTTTTTTTCTTTTTTCGCTCTTTTTTAAAATAAATTTGCCAATTATTGGCAGGCACCTTTGTCACATTACTCCCCCCCCCCATCCCAGATTTTGCTCTAGATCCGCCGCTAAGTAGCAGGAATTACATTTTCAAAGCTAAAACCAGAGGAAAAGAAACAGAAAACAGAAAATTAAGCATAATGTTGTTTTATCAAAATTTTAATACCTGTCAAGTAGGCATATTTCTAAGACCTAGAAATCAGAAGAGGGTTAACGTAGTAGAATGGCAATACCTTCTTAGGTTATGTTTTTTGGCCCTGGATTCATCACTGAAAGTTTCATTTTCTTAACCTAACCTCTTTCAAAGATTAAACAAAAAATTAAATAAATAAAAAAGTTTTTCAGCTGAAAGTAAGGAGCAACATTAAAACTTAAAACGAACGGAAATTATTACGTAAGTAGAGATGGGGGTACCAGCCCGGTACGAACACATGTGCTGCCATCTACAATTTAGTTTAATGCTGACGGGACATAATTTATTCAAGGATTATCGATCGAGTCTAATCGGGGGGGTGTGTCAAGGTCAATCGATCTGTTGATGTTTGGCCACGTGCGAATGACACGAGGGATGATTTACATAATCGATGGGGGAATGATTTACATAATCGATGGGGGAATTATTGATTCACAAAGGGGAAATTAAGAAACAAACATGGCTTCATTGTTGTTTGGTTAGCTTAACCTGAGAAGTAACACCTGTGAACTTGATTTACATAATCGCTAGGGGAAATTATTGATTCACGAAGGGGAGAATTAGAAAACATAAAAGCTTCTTTAATCTTAGGTCTGAGGGATAAACGTTCTTTAGGACAGAGAGAAAAATTAATATTCTATTTTCAAATAGGGCTTCATTGATCTTTAGTGTCAGGAATTATAATTGACAACACTTGTTATCTTGGAATTATGCGGGAGTCTAAAGAGATAGAAATTCTATTTTTAAATACGGCTTCACGGAGCTTTAAGTCGGAGAGGTAAATTGATATTCTAACGAAACCCTAATAGTTTAGCTAGGAAAATTTATGAGATGAAGAGATTAACGTAGGAAAGGGTTTCCTAGAAATTTGAAATGCGTTAGCGCACAGATGCCATACAAAAGGAACACACTGAAATTACGTTTAGGGATTATTTTGGCGAAACCGTTTTATCCATTTTATGGGATTATTTCGGCGAAACCGTTAGAGACATTTTGAAAGAAGATTTTAGAAAGGGTTTTAGAAGAGGTTTTGAGTGTGGTCGTTATAATACACAAGTTCCATTTGAACAGTGTTGTGAGGTCCTCTAACCCAACCCCAAAGGGTTCCAATCCTCATACCCCAACCCCGCAGGAAGCCCCCGGTCCGCCAAGGTCCACCGGGCTCCCCAAGGCCCTCCACCGGGCCCCAAATGTCCCCCAGGCCCCCAACTGCCCCCCTGGACACTCAAAGGTCCCCCAAGCTCCCAAAGGGCCACCGGCGCCTCCAAAGGCCCACCCCAGACCCTCAACGGCCATCCCCGGGCCCCCCAAAGGCCCATCGAGCTCCCAAAGGACCAATGGGGTCCCAAAGGCCATCCACCGGTCCCCCAATGTCACCCAGACACCCAAAGGCCCTCCCTGTGCCCCAAAGGCCCTCCCTGTGCCCCAAAGGCCCTCCCCCGGCCCCCCTCCTCCTCCTCCTCCCACCTCCTCCTCCTCCCTCATCCTCATCCTCCCTCCTCCTCCTCCTCCTCCCTCCTCCTCCTCCCACCTCCTTCCTCCTCCTCCTCCCACCTCCTCCCACCTCCTCCCTCCTCCTCCTCCCTCTTTCTCCTCCTCCCCTCTCCCCCCCCATTCCCTCCCCATTTTTTATACTTTTTTTGTGCATTGAGACACAGAACGACCCCCTGCCCCCGGCCCCTCCCCCCTCCAAAGGTCTGATTTTTTCAAAGTTCATTTTGAATTTCTTTCATTGAAATGCAAGAGTTGGAATATTTCAGTAGTGTTTGGTTGTGGTTTACCTTGTCACAGTTACATTTTCTTGATTTTTCAAAGTTCATTTTGAATTTCTTTCGTTGAAATGCAAGAGTTGGAATATTTCAGTAGTGTGATGTTGTAGTTTACCATGTCACAGTTACATTCCCTTAATTTTTCAAAGTTCATTTTGAATTTCTTTCGTTGAAATGCAAGAGTTGGAATATTTCACTAGTGTGATGTTGTAGTTTACCCTGTCACAGTTACATTCACTTAATTTTTGATAGTACATTTTGAATTTCTTTCGTTGAAATGCAAGAGTTGGAATATTTCAGTAGTGTTTGGTTGCTGTTTACCATGTCACAGTTACATTCCCTTAATTTTTGATAGTCCATTTTGAATTTCTTTCTTTGAAATGCAAGAGTTGGAATATTTCAGTAGTGTTTGGTTGCGGTTTACCTTGTCACAGTTACATTTTCTTGATTTTTCAAAGTTCATTTTGAATTTCTTTCATTGAAATGCAAGAGTTGGAATATTTCAGTAGTGTTTGGTTGGGTTTTACCTTGTCACAGTTACATTTTCTTGATTTTTCAAAGTTCATTTTGAATTTCTTTCGTTGAAATGCAAGAGTTGGAATATTTCACTAGTGTTTGGTTGCAGTTTACCGTGTCACATTTACAGTCCCTTAATGTTTAAAAGTTCATAATGAATTTCTTTCGTTGTAATTCATGAGTTTGAATATTTAAGAAGTGTTTGGCTATGGTTTACCCAGTCACAGTTACAGCCCCTTGATTTGTCGAAGTTCATTTTGAATTTCTTTCGTTGAAATTCAAGAGTTGGACTATGTCAGTTGTGTTTGTTTGCGGTTTACCTTGTCAAAGTTACATTATCTTGATATTTCTAAGTTCATTTTGAATTTCTTTCATTGTAATGCACGAGTTGGAATATTTCAGTAGTGTTTGGTTGTGGTTTACCTTGTCACAGTTACATTCTCTAAATTTTTCAAAGTTCATTTTGAATTTCTTTCGTTGAAATGCAAGAGTTGGAATATTTCACTAGTGTTTGGTTGTGGTTTACCTTGTCACAGTTACATTCTCTTAATTTTTCAAAGTTCATTTTGAATTTCTTTCATTGAAATGCAAGAGTTGGAATATTTCAGTAGTGTTTGGTTGCGGTTTACCTTGTCACAGTTACATTCCCCTAATTTTTCAAAGTTCATTTTGAATTTCTTTCGTTGAAATGCAAGAGTTGGAATATTTCACTAGTGTTTGGTTGTGGTTTACCATGTCACAGTTACATTTTCCTGATTTTTCAAAGTTTATTTTGAATTTATTTCATTGAAATTCAAGAGTTGGAATATTTCACTAGTGTTTGGTTGTGGTTTACCATGTCACAGTTACATGTTCCTGATTTTTCAAAGTTTATTTTGAATTTCTTTCATTGAAATGCAAGAGTTGGAATATTTCAGTAGTGTTTGGTTGTGGTTTACCGTGTCACAGTTACATTTTCTTGATTTTTCAAAGTTCATTTTGAATTTCTTTCGTTGAAATGCAAGAGTTGGAATATTTCAGTAGTGTGATGTTGTGGTTTACCTTGTCACAGTTACATTTTCTTGATTTTTCAAAGTTCATATTGAATTTCTTTCATTGAAATGCAAGAGTTGGAATATTTCAGTAGTGTTTGGTTGTGGTTTACCTTGTCACAGTTACATTTTCTTGATTCTTCAAAGTTCATTTTGAATTTCTTTCTTTGAAATGCAAGAGTTGGAATATTTCAGTAGTGTTTGGGTGTGGTTTACCTTGTCATAGCTACATTTTCATGATTTTTCAAATTTCATTTTGAATTTCTTTCGTTGAAATTCAAGAGTTGGAATT
The DNA here is from genome assembly GCF_049724085.1 of Artemia sp. Qi Xiang Cuo. Taxonomy (NCBI): domain Eukaryota; kingdom Metazoa; phylum Arthropoda; class Branchiopoda; order Anostraca; family Artemiidae; genus Artemia; species Artemia sp. Qi Xiang Cuo. Next base: position 43,046,482 of record NC_142796.1, read on the forward strand.
TTTCAGTAGTTTTTTATTTTTGTTTTCCGTTTCACAGTTACATTTTCTTGATTTTTCAAAGTTCATTTTGAATTTATTTTGTTGAAATGCAAGAGTTGGAATATTTCAGTAGTGTATGATTGTGGTTTACCTTGTCATAGTTACATTTTCCTGATTTTTCAAATTTCATTTTGAATTTCTTTCATTGAAATGAAAGAGATGTAAGATATCAGTAGAGTTTGGTTGTGTTTTAACTTGTCACAGTTACATTTTCTTGATTTTTCAAAGTTCATTTTGAATTTCTTTCGTAGAAATGCAAGAGTTGGAATATTTCAGTAGTGTTTGGTTGTGGTTTACCTTGTCAAAGTTACATTTTCTTGATTTTTCAAAGTTCATTTTGAATTTCTTTCGTTGAAATGCAAGAGTTGGAATATTTCAGTAGTGTTTGGTTGTGGTTTACCTTGTCACAGTTACATTTTCTTGATTTTTCAAAGTTCAATTTGATTTTCTTTCGTTGAAAAGCAAGAGCTGGAATATTTCAGTAGTGTTTTCTTGTGGGTTACCTTGTCACAGTTACATTTTCTTGATTTTTCAAAGTTCATTTGAATTTATTTCGTTGAAATTCAATAGTTTGAATATTTAAGTATTGTTTGATTTTTTGTTAAATTGTAACAGTTACATTTTCTTGATTTTTCAATGTTCATTTTGAATTTCTTTCATTGAAAAGCAAGAGTTGAAATATTTCAGTAATGTCTGGTGATGGTTTACCTTGTCACAGTTAAATTTTCTCGATTTTTCAAATTCATTTTTAATTTCTTTCGTTGAAATGCAGGAGTTGGAATATTTCAGTAGCGTTGGGGTGTCGATTAACAAGTCAGCGGTACATTTTCTCGATATTTGAAACATCATTGTGAATTTCATTCTTTGAATTTCCATAATTGGAATATATAAGTAGTGGGTGTGTGTTGTTTACCTGGTCACATCAACATTTTATTTTTTTATAAAATTTAATTTTGAATTTATTTCGTTGAAATGCGAGAGTTGGAATATTTCACTAGTGTATGGTTGTGGTTTACCTTGTCACATGTACACACATGTATACACATGTACACACATGTGCTTATCATGAGTGCTCATGATAAGTTAACCTAACCTTTTCCGGTGAGTATGGTTAGGTTAGACTAGATTCAGTTAGGTTAGATTAGACTAGGTTAGGTTAGCCTACGTACGCTTCACTTAGGTTAGCTTAGGCTAGGTGAGAGACATGCGAAAAGTTAGGTGTATGATTAGGTTAGGTTAGGTTAGATTAGGCTAGGTTAGGTTAGTTAGGTTAGGCTAGGTTAGCCTACGTACGCGCGCGTACGTAGGCTAACCTAGCCTAACCTAACTTAACCTAACCTAGCCTAATCTAACCTAAACTAACCTAATCATACACCTAACTTTTCGCATGTCTCTCACCTAACCTAAGCTAACCTCAGTGAAGCGTACGTAGGCTAACCTAACCTAGTCTAATCTAACCTCACTGAATCTAGTCTAACCTAACCATACTCACCGGAAAGGGTTAGGTTAACTTATCATGAGCACTCATGATAAGCACATGTGTGTACATGTGTATACATGTGTGTACATGTGACAAGTTAAACCACATCCATACACTAGTGAAATATTCCAACTCTCGCATTTCAACGAAAGAAATTCAAAATGAACTTTTAAAAATCAAGAAAATGTAACTGTGACCAGGTAAACCACAATCAAACACTACTGAAATATTCCAACTCTTGCATTTCAAAGAAAGAAATTCAAAATGAAGTTTGAAAAATCAATAAAATGTAACTCTGACAAGGTAAACGACAACCAAACGCTACTTAAAAATTCCAACTCTTGCATTTAAACGATATAAATTCAAAATTACTTTGAAAAATCGAGAAAATTTAACTGTGACAAGGTAAACCATAACCAAAAACTACTGAAATATTCCAACTCTTGCAATTCAACGAAAGAAATTCAAAATGAACTTTGAAAAATCAAGAAAATGTAACTGTGACAAGTTAAACCATAACCAAACACTACTGAAATATTCCATCTCCTGCATTTCAACGAAAGAAATTCAAATGATCTTTGAAAAATCAAGAAAATGTAAGTTTGACAAGGTAAACCATAATCAAACACTAATTAAATATTACAACTATATCTTTTAAAATAAAGAAATTCAAAATGATCTTTGAAAAATCAAGAAAATGTAACTGTGACAAGGTAAACCACGACCAAACACTACTGAAATAGTTCAAATCTTGCATTTCAATGAAAGAAATTCAAAATGAACTTTGAAAAATCAAGAAAATGTAACTGTGACATGTTAAAACACGACCAAACACTTCTGAAATAAACCAACTCTTGCATTTCAACGAAAGAAATTAAAAATGAAATTTGAAAAATAAATAGAATGTAACTGTGACACTGTAAACCAAAACCAGACACTTCTGAAATAATCCAAATCTTGCATTTCAACGAAAGAAATTAAAAATTAACTTTGAAAAAATCAAGAAAATGTAACTGTTACAAGGTAAACCATAACCAGACACTTCTTAAATATAACAACTCTTTATTTACAAATAAAGATATTCAAATAAACTTTTAAAAAATCGATATTCTGTAACATTTACTTTGTGAAAAAAATGTAAAACACTCATTTCAGATCCAAACAAGATCTTTTCAACATCATAAATTCAAATGACCATTGAAAAAAATTGAAAATATATGTGTGTAAAGTTCAACAACACAAATAAACTACTGAAAAATTCAAAATCATTATAAAACACTACCGAAATTCAAAATTAAATTTGTAATATATTTAAGATGAAACTTTTACAAGTTAAAAAACTAACAAACAATACTTAAATATTACAACTATTTAATTTAATTGAAAAAAATTATAAATTAACTTTTAAAAATCAAGAAAATGTAACTGTTACAAGTTAAACCACAACCTAACGCTACTGAAATATTCCAACTATTGCTTTTCAAAGAAAGAAATTCAAAATGAACTTTGAAAAATCAAGAAAATGTAACTTTGACAAGTTAAACCACAACCAAACACTACTGAAATATTCCAACTCTTGCATTTCAATGAAAGAAATTCAAAATTAACTTTTGAAAATCATGAAAATGTTACAGTTACTATTTATACAGTAAAACTAATATACTTACTTATAACTCAAAGATAAATAATAATAAATGATAACAAAATGTTAATATAAAAATCTATAAAATTTAACTCTGACCATGAAATAAAAAAAAAAACATTATATAAATATAACAACGCTGAAGGTTACATGTCCGTAATTAAAAATGTACAAATAAAAATAATTAAAATGTAACTGTGACAGGGTAAACCACAACCAAACACTAGTGAAATATTCCAACTCTTGCATTTCAATGTAAGAAATTCAAAATAAACTTTGAAAAATCAAGAAAATGTAAGTGTGACAAGGTAAAACCACAACCAAACACTACTGAAATATTCCAACTCGTGCATTTCAACGAAAGAAATTCAAAATGAACATTGAAAAATCAAGAAAATGTAGCTGTGACAAGGTATACCAAAACCATACACTACTGAAATATTCCAACTCTTGCATTTCAACGAAAGAAATTCAAAATGAACTTTGAAAAATCAAGAAAATGTAACTGTGACAAGGTAAACCACAACCAAACACTACTGAAATATTCCATCTCTTGCATTTCAACGAAAGAAATTCAAAATGAACTTTGAAAAATCAAGAAAATGTAACTGTGACAAGGTAAACCACAATCAAACACTACTGAAATATTCCAACTCTTGCATTTCAACTAAAGAAATTCAAAATGAACTTTGAAAAATCAAGAAAATGTAACTGTGACAAGGTAAACCGCAATCAAACACTACTTAAATATTCCAACTCTTGCATTTCAACTAAAGAAATTCAAATTAACTTTAAAAAATCACGAAAATGTAACTCTGACAATGTAAACCACGACCTAACACTACTGAAATATTCCAACTCTTGCTTTTCAAAGAAAGAAATTCGAAATGATCTTTGAAAAATCAAGAAAATGTAACTGTGACAATGTAAACCACGAACAAACACTACTGAAATATTCCAACTCTTGAATTTCAAAGAAACAAATTCAAAATGAACTTTGAAAAATCAAGAAAATGTAACTGTGACAAGGTAAACCACGAACAAACACTACTGAAATAATCCAACTCTTGCATTTCAACGAAAGAAATTCAAAATGAACTTTGAAAAATCAAGAAAATGTAACTGTGACAGGGTAAACTAAAATAACACACTACTGAAATATTCAAACTCTTGTATTTCAAAGAAAGAAATTCAAAATGAACTTTGAAAAATCAAGAAAATGTAACTGTGACAATGTAAACCACACCCAAACACTTCTGAAATATTCCAACTCTTGCATTTCAATGAAAGAAATTCAAAATGAACTTTGAAAAATCAAGAAAATATAACTGTGACAAGGTAACCCACAAGCAAACACTACTGAAATATTCCAACTCTTGATTTTCAACTAAAGAAATTCAAATGAACTTTGAAAAATCAAGAAAATGTAACTGTGACAAGGTAACCCACAATCAAACACTACTGAAAGATTCCAGCTCTTGCTTTTCAACGAAAGAAATTCAAATTGAACTTTGAAAAATCAAGAAAATGTAACTGTGACAAGGTAAACCACAACCAAACACTACTGAAATATTCCAACTCTTGCATTTCAACGAAAGAAATTCAAAATGAACTTTGAAAAATCAAGAAAATGAAACTTAGACAAGGTAAACAACAAACAAACACTACTGAAATATTCCAACTCTTGCATTTCGACGAAAGAAATTCAAAATGAACTTTGAAAAATCAAGAAAATGTAACTGTGACAAGTTAAACCACAACCAAACGCTACTGAAATATTCCATCTCTTGCATTTCAACGAAAGAAATTCAAAATGAACTTTGAAAAATCAAGAAAATGTAACTATGATAAGGTAAACCACAAACAAACACTACTTAAATATTACAACTATTCCATAACAACTAAAGAAAAACAAATGAACTTTTAAAAATATATAAAATTTAACTGTTACAATTAAAAATTCACTAAAACACTAATAAAATATTCCAACTCTTGCATTTCAACGAATGAAAATCAAAATGTAATTTGAAAGTTAATGAAATTGTAACTCTGTACAGGTCCACCAAAAAAACAAACAACATAAATCTTAACACTATTCAATATAAAATAATTAAATTCAAAACTAACTTTGAAAAATCAAGAAAATGTAGCTTTGACAAGGTAAACCAAAACCAAACACTACTGAAATATTCCAACTCTTGCATTTCAACGAATGAAATTCAAAATGAACTTTGAAAAATCACGAAAATGTAACTGTGACAAAGGTAAACCACAACATCACACTACTGAAATATTCCAACTCTTGCATTTCAATGAAAGAAATTCAAAATGAACTTTGAAAAATCAAGAAAATGTAACTGTGACAAGGTAAACTACAACCAAACACTACTGAAATATTCCAACTCTTGCATTTCAATGAAAGAAATTCAAAATAAACTTTGAAAAATCAGGAAAATGTAACTGTGACATGGTAAACCACAACCAAACACTAGTGAAATATTCCAACTCTTGCATTTCAATGAAAGAAATTCAAAATAAACTTTGAAAAATCAGGACAATGTAACTGTGACATGGTAAACCACAACCAAACACTAGTGAAATATTCCAACTCTTACATTTCAACGAAAGAAATTCAAAATGAACTTTGAAAAATAAAGGGAATGTAACTGTGACAAGGTAAACCTCAACCAAACACTACTGAAATATTCCAACTCTTGCATTTCAACGAAAGAAATTCAAAATGAACTTTGAAAAATTAAGAGAATGTAACTGTGACAAGGTAAACCACTACCAAACACTACTGAAATATTCCAACTCTTTCATTTCAAAGAAATAAATTCAAAATGAACTTTGAAAAATTAAGAGACTGTTACTGGGACAAGCTAAAACTAAAAAAAACACTACTGAAATAATCCAACTCTTTCATTACAATGAAAGAAATTCAAAATGAACTTTGAAAAATCAGGAAAATGTAACTGTGACATGGAAAACAGCAACCCAACACTAGTGAAATATTCCAACTCTTGCATTTCAATGAAAGAAATTCAAAATGAACTTTGAAAAATCAAGTGAATGTAACTGTGACAATGTAAACCACAACCAAACACTACTGAAAGATTCCAACTCTTTCATTTCAACGAAAGAAATTCAAAATTAACTTTGAAAAATTATTGGAATGTAACAGTGACAAGGTAAACCGCAACCAAACGCTACTGAAATATTCCAACTCTTGCATTTCAACGAAAGAAATTCAAAATGAAGTTTGAAAAATCAAGAAAATGTAACTGTGACAAGGTAAACCACGACCAAACACTACTGAAATATTCCAACTCTTGCATTTCAATGAAATAAATTCAAAATGAACATTGGAGAATCAAGATAATGAAACTGTGAAAAGGTAAACAGCAACCAAACACTCATGAAAAATTCAAACTATTGCCTTTCAACGAAAGAAATTCAAAATGTACTATCAAAAATGAAGGGAATGTAACTGTGACATGGTAATCCGCAACCAAACACTACTGAAATATTCCAACTCTTGCATTTCAACGAAAGAAATTCAAAATGAACTATCAAAAATTAAGGGAATGTAACTGTGACAGGGTAAACTACAACATCACACTAGTGAAATATTCCAACTCTTGCATTTCAACGAAAGAAATTCAAAATGAACTTTGAAAAATTAAGGGAATGTAACTGTGACATGGTAAACTACAACATCACACTACTGAAATATTCCAACTCTTGCATTTCAACGAAAGAAATTCAAAATGAACTTTGAAAAATCAAGAAAATGTAACTGTGACAAGGTAAACCACAACCAAACACTACTGAAATATTCCAACTCTTGCATTTCAATGAAAGAAATTCAAAATGAACTTTGAAAAAATCAGACCTTTGGAGGGGGGAGGGGCCGGGGGCAGGGGGTCGTTCTGTGTCTCAATGCACAAAAAAAGTATAAAAAATGGGGAGGGAATGGGGGGGGGGGAGAGGGGAGGAGGAGAAAGAGGGAGGAGGAGGAGGGAGGAGGTGGGAGGAGGTAGGAGGAGGAGGAGGTGGGAGGAGGAGGAGGAGGGAGGAGGAGGAGGGAGGATGAGGAGGAGGGAGGAGGAGGAGGTGGGAGGAGGAGGCGGAGGGGGGCGGGGGGAGGGCCTGTGGGGCACAGGGAGGGCCTTTGGGGCCCAGGGAGGGCCTTTGGGTGTCTGGGTGACATTTGGGGACCGGTGGATGGCCTTTGGGACCCCAGTGGGCCTTTGGGAGCTCGATGGGCCTTTGGGGGGCCCGGGGATGGCCGTTGAGGGTCTGGGGTGGGCCTTTGGAGGCGCCGGTGGCCCTTTGGGAGCTTGGGGGACCTTTGAGTGTCCGGGGGGGCAGTTGGGGGCCTGGGGGACATTTGGGGACCGGTGGAGGGCCTTTGGGAGCCCGGTGGACCTTTGAGGACTGGGGGCTTCCTTCGGGGTTGGGGTATGAGGATTGGAACCCTTTGGGATTGGGTTAGAGGACCTCACAACACTGTTCAAATTGGAACTTGTGTATTATAACGACCACACTCAAAACCTCTTCTAAAACCCTTTCTAAAATCTTCTTTCAAAATGTCTCTAACGGTTTCGCCGAAATAATCCCATAAAATGGATAAAACCGTTTCGCCCAAATAATCCCTAAACGTAATTTCAGCGTGTTCCTTTTGTATGGCATCTGTGCGCTAACGCATTTCAAATTTCTAGGAAACCCTTTCCTACGTTAATCTCTTCATCTCATAAATTTTCCTAGCTAAACTATTAGGGTTTCGTTAGAATATCAATTTACCTCTCCGACTTAAAGCTCCGTGAAGCCGTATTTAAAAATAGAATTTCTATCTCTTTAGACTCCCGCATAATTCCAAGATAACAAGTGATGTCAATTATAATTCCTGACACTAAAGATCAATGAAGCCCTATTTGAAAATAGAATATTAATTTTTCTCTCTGTCCTAAAGAACGTTTATCCCTCAGACCTAAGATTAAAGAAGCTTTTATGTTTTCTAATTCTCCCCTTCGTGAATCAATAATTTCCCCTAACGATTATGTAAATCAAGTTCACAGGTGCTATTTCTCAGGTTAAGCTAACCAAACAACAATGAAGCCATGTTTGTTTCTTAATTTCCCCTTCGTGAATCAATAATTCCCCCATCGATTATGTAAATCATTCCCCCATCGATTATGTAAATCATCCCTCGTGTCATTCGCACGTGGCCAAACATCAACAGATCGATTGACCTTGACACACCCCCCCGATTAGACTCGATCGATAATCCTTGAATAAATTATGTCCCGTCAGCATTAAACTAAATTGTAGATGGCAGCACATGTGTTCGTACCGGGCTGGTACCCCCATCTCTACT